>NW_024962266.1:26523669-26890031 GCF_019238085.1 Lagopus leucura
CTTCTCCTTCTCCTTCTCCTTCTCCTTCTCCTTCTCCTTCTCCTTCTTTCTCCTTCTCCTTCTCCCTCTCCTTCTCCCTCTCCTCCTTCTCCTTTTCCCATTCCTTTCTTTTTTCCTTTTTCCTTTTTCCTTTTTTTCTTCTTTCTCATTCTTCTTTTTTCCTTTTTCTTTTTTTCTTTTTTTCTTTTTTCTTTTTCTTTTTCTTTTTTTTTTTTTTTTCTTTTTTAAAGTACTTCTTTTGTAGTTTTTAGGTTAGGGATCACATCTGTAATCTATGGTATTGGACCTGACTGACGCTCATTAGAGCTGGAGATGGAAGATTTGCTATTGGCAGGAGTTTGTTTTAGAAATACAATAATCTTTTTGCTTAATTGTGTTTAAATTTTGCTTATAGATATGCACAATAGGATAAACCCAGTCTTTTGCAAATAAATGAGCTCAATGATAACATTCACATTAACTGCATAGGGAGGGCTTGCACCACAGCGATCGTGCATCTCTGCACTTCTCTTTTGTGGCTACAGGTATTATCTCTCAGCGAACCCAAAGCAGTTTTCCTTGATGTAGAGGTGGGTTTAGTTTTGGGGTTTCCCCAATTTTCTTGTCTCACAAAGCTCTGTCTGAAGCTTCAGGACAGGTTGTGTTCCACCCCTCTTGTTCCCAGTCACAGGGAGCTCCACAGGCTCCTGATAAATTCTTTGTGCTGGGAACAGCAGTACGAGGGCAGAGCCTGGCCCAGTAATTGCAGCTGCTTTATCACTTCTGTTGATGTTGCGTGAGTCAAAACAGAGCTCAGGTCCTCCTGCGGCGGCTGGAGGCTCTTCAGAAATATGAGGAGTAAAAGTAGTAACATGCAAAAAAAATACGGGGTGGAGAGCTGTAATTCTCAGTACAATGGAGCAGCTTACTGACTGAGTACAAAGAGCCACTTCTGTACAGTCTGTTTTCAGAGAAAAGCCCCACATTCGGCGACTCATAAAAGCGAAGAGACACCTTTTGGTTTTGAGTTCAAGGTTTACATTAGCAATTTTGTCTGTTTTCTCTGTTAGTATTAATTAAATTGAGATAGTTTAATTAGTATTACTAAATTTGATCATTAGTAGCAATTCATTCTGCCTGCCATACTGCACAAATATGATGAAGCAGAAATAACTAAATTGTTTAATTTCATCTCAATTAGTGATTCTGCACTCCACCATCATTGGCATCTCCCATATGTGTGAAAATCACTCTGTTGCAGGCCAACACCCAACCACGTCTCAGGCGTCCCGCTGTGTTTAAGGCAGATAATACAGCAGAGGAGGATTTTGCCCTCCTCACCCTGGTCACCCAGATATCCTGTGACACCCCACCCCACTGGACAGGGCCACCATGTCCCCAGCCACCGGGTCACCACCACGTAATGTGAGAAGCCACAGCATCACCGCCAGCCCTGCATGCCCAGCGTGCAAAACGCTGAGCCCAGGGATTGTGCATGGCCTTGAACTTTTCTTAGAGCAGTTTGTTCAGTTTAGCGAGGCACAAAGCATCATGAGAAATGCAGACATCAAAAGTTCTTGCATTCAGGAGGCTTGTTTTGTTCAGTTCAATGCTTTCTCGGTTTTCCTTTTTAAGGAGAGGTTTGGGAAGGGGGGGTTCGCTGCTGAATTGATTCATTATTCCTCCAGCTCAGTGTCTAATTTTGAGGTCAATGTGGCAAAAACTCGAGTTGCCTCTGTGTCCCTTTTCTGGTCACATTAATCTGGAGATAGTTTGCGTTTCCTTGCCCAGCACTCCTCAGACCTGCCCAAATCCTGACTCCTCTTCCCTTTCTGAGGGCTCACATTCATCCTTTCTCTGCCCATTTCTAAAAGGTCACCTCAGACCCTTTGCCCCCTGCCCCCATGTCTGCGTGTCCACCTGCACAGCCCTTCCCTCCCAGCCCCGCTGCCCCTAGCCCACACATCCTGCTTCTTGCTCTGCCTGCATGCGTTGCTCGTGCTGCCTTGGCTTCCCGGCAGCGCACTGTGACTGCTCATTTGTCTGCTTCACCCACAAGCAGTCGGTGCCGGGCAGACACCAGGCACCAAAGGCTTTTGGGAGGATTTCGGAGACTGGTGCAGACCACTCTCCCCCTCCAGTTCAGGATATTATTTCCCCCACGCACGCTTTCCTCTCGTTGCATGTGCTCTAGAAGGACTCTCAGGGCAAGCCAGAAAAACAGCTCAGAACTGCTTTTTGTGCCCCGAACTGTTGGAAGCAAAGGGCTGAGACTTTGCTGCAGCACAGCCCATCCCTGTGCTGCAGGGCTGCTGCTGGGGGGGGGCTGACAGAAGCGTCCTGGGGGGGAACCCCCCCAAGTTTGGGTGTGCAGGGTGTGTGTGTGTGTGTCTGTGTGTGTGTGTGCGCGCACGAGCCCAGGCTGTCTCGCTGCAAATGGAGCTTGGGAGGCCCAGACTGGGGGTTGATTTTTTTTGGATGACTTTCCCTGATTGTCTAAAGCAATAAAAGTAACGAAGTTTCGGGGGAAATGGCGGTTGCGGGGAGATTATTTTTGCAGTCCTGATGCAGGCAAAACTCCTGAGGCTCCGGGAGAGCTTTGCTTGCCTGAGGACTGCAGGAACTGGCTTAAATTGAATAAAACTGTAAGTACAGTACGGGGGACTCGGTAACAAGGAGTTCTGCAAAAGCAACAAAACCGGAGAGCACAATGAAGAATGGAGCGGGTTACGCCGCGGTGAAAGTATGTACTGGTTGTTATAACACCGTGCCTCCAGAATAAATTATGTCCCTTTAAAAAGTAATACTTTAACTGTGGGGCTATATAGAGACAATTAAGACGATATTGTTCTCCTCATTTCCCTGCCCCCCTCCTTCCTCCCTCTCTCTGCAGTAGCTCTGTGGAAACTTTTAATGCTGCAGCTTGAAACTTGGGCCTCTGGGTCTAAAATGCCTGAGAAAGCACTGCGGGCTCTAACTGTAAAACATTCCTTCGGCGGGCCCTGGAAACAGGGCGCGCTGGCGCAGGCGAAGTTCAGAGGGATCACATGTAAATGAGGGCTGGCTACAGACTCCCGAGGAGCGTTTTATTTCGCTTAAACCTGAACTTGAACTTGTAAACGCACTGCCGGCGCGGGGCTGGGCAGCGGGCAGCGGTGCGGGGCCTGCGGGGCCTCTGGAGCCCGTAGGGCTGGGGGCTCCCAGCAGCCGGAGCCCCCTCCTCATGGCACAGTGTGGGGCCGGGGGAGATGGCAGCAAGCTGGCCGAGGCCTGGCTCAGCTTTGCTGGCAGAAGGGGGGGATCTACTTGCACGCTTTATTGCACGGAGGGAAGGAAATAAGTGAGGTAGAACTGCAGAGCTGTTGCGTTTCTTCGTAAATCGAAGTGTGCTTCCAGCAGAATTAAATACAGGACGGTCTAAATAGCGAGCGGAAAGAGTGCAAAAGTTAAACACCCCTTCACACAGTATTTACTTTCAAATCTTAAGAGCAAACGTAAACCACAAGGCAGTTTTTAAAGCCTCTTTTTTGCTCCTTTGGCAAAACAAGCCCTGATGCTTGCTCTTCCCCTGCGCCGGTGGAGCAGCAATAGGTGAGGGTGCACCTTCCCAGCAGCTTGCTGGGACACATTTGGGTCATTTCGGATGACTCCCAAATAATTTTGGCCGTGTCTGTAGCAAAACTTTGAAAGGATGAATGGGCAAAAAAAAAAAAAAAAGATCATTTTGGCAGTTACTCAGGAAATATCTACAAAGATGTCCTTTCTGGAGCAAGTTATTATTTCAGCGTTTGTGTTAGGATCATTTTTATCCTGTGACAGCACATAAAGAGACCAGGACAGAGCAATGAGGTCTGGCAGAGCTAAAATCCCTTCTGTGTGTGTGAGGTTATATAGTTTATCAATGCAGAAACCACCGCGGGCTTTGCAAAGTAAACAGCTGGCTTGGTTCTGCGTGCGGCACTTCGGAGTCGTCTGTGGGATTTAAATGGCTGGGCTGCAATTTGGGGAGTAGTCTGAATATATATATTTTTTCTTTTAAACGTGTCAAAAGGGTTTTGCAGCCATTTGTTTTCTTAGCTCTTTTATTTGTTACGTTTTTCCTTTCTGTTTCATTTTTGGTTTATTTTGCTTTTGCAAACATCTTCACTGCTACTGGCGAGTCTACAAATGAAAAAAAAAAAGTTTCTATCCCGGTCAGAGAACCTTATGGCAGCGACAAATATCAGAGAAAGCCATCGTCTCTCTCAAAGATTTCATCTCACCATCCACTTAATCCGCTTGCTGTACCTCAGATCTCAAGTAACTTTCATACTGTGGGCTCACTTTAATGGATAGAATCTATTTTTCATGAAAAAGCAGGAAATAAGCTGTCTTTCGTACAAAGATTTACAAAATGTAATCATTGTTGAAATATTCTCTTTGAACTGCCTTGTCCGCAGGGGTGTCTGGCTCCCAATACCCCCGTTTCTTTAGAACACCCTTACAAGTTCTTCTGGTAGATCAGGTACACTGGTGGTTCTGGTCTTTGATGTCTTGAATGAATGAAAGAAAAGCATAATAAAAGAGAGCTGTTGATCAAGCATAAAATACTCTTTAAGCTGACAGAATGGCAGAGTTAACACATTCTAAGCTGCTTTTAGGTTTTTCCTTTTTTCCTCACATTTTCCTGTGCTTTGTGTACAGTGGGGGTTTTTATTTTTTGAAAAGTCTCTGATCTATGTAGTATGCCGTCCTCTAACAAAAACCGAAATGGGATTGTTTCTCCTTCTTTCTCCCTTTCTTTTTTTTTTTTTTGTCTTTTGGCTATCTTCTTTTTTTTTTTTAAAGCGAGATTTACAGTTTAGCATAACTGCTGCAAGCTTTCGGTGTGCACCGGGAAGTTCAGAAGTTGTTTTGCAGATTTCAAGTCAATTTACTAATAAACAAACGAGCTCATTCCCTTAACCGTGCAGAAAGCTGGGGGCAAAACTTTAACTCACAAAACGTTCCCAAACTGAAATGAAGATCTTCTGTCCAAAAGCAAAATTGCAAACTGAAAGAGTGACATAAAAATGACCTCATTGTGAGAGAACTTTCTTTAAGTCAGAGAAAAGGAGAAGTTTTTCTTCCTGTAGATCTAATTTAGATTTTAAGTTCCCATACATTATTTATACATCATATTCAAAGTGCCAGCCTACTCTGCTTTGCTGGATTACATTTCAGACATTTGCCATTGATAAGTCTTTGCTGTATTATGTTCTGACTAAATGTGAATATGTCATAGCGCAGTCAATCTTTAATCCACTGAGCTTCAGGTTCGGGCAGTAGGGGGTCCAGCACTGAGAGCATTGCTTTATACTTGGGAAACATCTGGGGCCAGCTGGGACACTTTACTGGAACATTCAGATGTCTGGAACAACAGCAGGAGTTACTGTATGAGTGTGTTTTCATAGGTTTGGGAGGGTTTGGGGTGACTTAGTTGAAAACAAGAGCTATTCCCAACTTGAGGTTTGAACCCAAGCAGCAATCTTGCCTGAAGTGAGCTTGTTGGTCCCAGGAGAGAAGTGGTTTGGACTACTATACATTTTTAATAGTCAGCAGGCAGAAGTCCATATTACAGAATTATTGCACATAATTTAATGCAGTTTGCCACAATTGGCATTCTCGCAAAAGCTATTGGATGCAGAGCTACTGTGCACATCGCCTGGAGACCAGCGTCCCTCACGGGACGGGCTTTATCTTCCTCGAGACGGTATAAATATGCTCGTCGTGGGGCATGCAACTCCCCTGGGTTTAGGTTTTGGACAACCAGAAGATTCACTCACTGTTTTATGTCCCTTTGGGGATGACCAACACGCTACTTACGTCCCTTTTGGTATTCCGTTTTGGAAAATATAATTACTAAATAATTAATCCCAGCTCTAAGAAAATAACTTGCATAGGCACAAAGGTGACCTTGTCTTCGATATCCACCTTTTGGTTTACACAGTAGGATTGAGTTTCATGCCTGAAGAAACTCTGGAGAAACCAACAGACAAGGGGGAAGAGTGCAGGCACGGGGAAGGGGACGCGGACGCTGTGTCGGCAGGAGCCCTCGCTCCAGAAGCTGAATTGACACAAACTCCGCTCACCCTGGCAGCCCTCCTGAAAGCATATCAAAGCTCCTGCTCTGGCCTCTTTCTTTCAAGTGACCTGCCATGGGGAAGAGCCCCGCCGGCACCTTTCACAAGGTGATGTCTAATGGACCATTTTGCTACCTCACTGTTTACATTCTCGCCTTATCTTTGAAACCAGAAGGACTCGTTACCCCGATGCGCCATCCTGGGGTTAATGTTTCAGAGTGCCTTGAAGTTCTTGCAGCGATGGAAATGTCAGCCCCAAACAAAACAAACGAACTGATGCACTGCGATGAAACTGCACAGGTGCCTGACGGCTGCGGCTCAGGTTTGGCTCTACTGCTCAAACAGCTCCTTTGCCGGCGAGCTCTAAAGCTGCACGGTTTTTACATTCAGGCTCTTATCAAAGGTGGTTTTCCCCTCCCGGATGACACAGTGATAACTTGCTGCAGCCGTGCCAAGGGCAGCAACGGCCGCGGCGCAGCGGAGAGTGTGTTTGAAGTCCCGAGCCCAGCCACCACCGGCCAACAGAACAGGCCTGGACCATCAAGAGAATGGCCAGCCTGAAGAGGAGGAGGTGAAGAAAAATCTCCAGTGTGTGGAGTTTGTCAGAGTTTCAAATGTGTGAATGTCCTTAAATAACCCACATCGCCCAGAGAAATAAGCCAACTGTCACACCCAGTTCTGGATTCCACATTAACAACCTCCTTCCGCAGCGTTAAACTTTGCCCTTGAGGACTTTTGTTTAACTTTTTAATTTGAAAAGCAGATAGGGCCACTTTACAAGCTTCACTTTTTTGCGCGAACTGAAAGGCCTCATTGTTAGCGCAGGGGATGTGCAGGTAGAGGTAAATTTAACAAGTTTTTGTTTGATCGTCTTTCCGTTTGAAAATGTGTGAGCTGCAATCACAGTGAGGCTCAGGAGCCGGGGATAAAGTGCATCGTGCAGGAAGGCTGCTGAAGAAGATTCTTATAAACAATGGGCCTGTTTCGGCGCTCCTGACGCAGGCAGAAACCGTACCGAAGTCAATGAGGCACTTTCAGCTTTCCTCTTTTTAAATATCCTGAATCACGGAGTGTTTCCTTGCTGTTCTGCCAATACAAAGGACCCGATTGTCAGAAGTTGCTGAAGGATTTTTGTGTGTCTGTGCTATCTTCAGAACAGCATAAGAAACAAATAGACTCCGCTATCAAAGACACGTAATTGCCATTTCAGACTTCCTGTTTAGGATTCAGTCAAGTAGATATTGTTTATGGTTCATAAAACCTTACTACTGTGAGGATTCTCAGATAGTGGCAGCGTAGACTTTCAACTTTCATGGTGCTGTAAATTAGGGGGAAAAAAAAAAAAAAGTGTGATAATACTCCTCCGAGAACAGTAAAATAGAGCTCTGCAATGGTTAAATGGAATTTTATAAGCACATTCGGTGTGGAACTGTTTTGCATTACATGAGTTGAATACCTTAGAGATGACACACATCTGCAGGCACTTTATTAAATCCTTAGTCAGCACTTTTCAACCTGATGAGATTACTTCTTCATTTGACTGGAGAAAGGGAAGCGACGATCTCGTGCCGGACTGCAGAATTCTTTCTGATGTTTCACCTTGAGTGCTGGGAAGGACGCAGGATGCTCCGCAGGACGGTGCGCACCCGCACCGAGAGGCAACCTCAGCTCCAGCGCATTCACTGAGCTCTGAACTCACAGGTAGAACAGTACCGCAAAGTAAATAGAGAGGAAATAAAACACCGTCTCTTTTATGAGAATGCCAGGAGATCGTATCATCCTGACTGTGTTGCGATAGCGCACATGATTTAAATGGAGATTTTAAATTAAGAAAGGCAATACGCTGTTCTCTGGCTGGGTGCAGACGGATAGATTACAGAACGTGAAGGGGATGGGCGGGAGAGCCCCGCTCGCACCCACAAGAAGGCAAAAAAGAAGGCAGCGATCCCAGTGTACAGAGCTGGGCTGTGTTCCTCCCCCAGGGCCCCTCGCCGTGCACGCTTCTCAGAGCCCCGTGCTTCGTGCACTTTCCGGGCGTCCTATGGAGGCAGCGAGGTCCCTCTCCCCTCACGGGAAAGTTTCACAGGTGCTTCAAAGGGACAATGGAGCTCTTCAGACCTAATCCGGGAAGACTTAGACGTGTATAGGAGGCTTGAGGGGGATATGAGATCTTAATATTAAAATGATTAGTCGAAAAGGAGGATCATTCTGCGTGTGCGTTTCAGCTGTGAGACGCTCTAAATTAAAACGGTATCCTGAGAGCAGTGCCGGTGGGATCTGATGAGTAAATGCACTCTCTGTCTTGCTGTTCTGCTGCCTCAGCCCATAAAACATTTCATCAAAGCCGGGCTGCGGGAACAGCCAGCGCGGTGCAGCTGTTTGCGAGGGACCTGGAGTTTGGCTCCTTTAAAAGCAGCTTTTCAGTAAAGTCGGTGTGGAGCCCCTGCACAGAAGTTTAAAAAATATCCATGCAGTTGGGTTTGATCCCGTAAGGGTTAATTAAGTTTTGCATCGGCATTAAGGCCGAGCGGTGTCTGCAGGAGTCATATTGACACCCCGGTGCATGGTAACTCTACTCCTTTATTGACATGTTGCTAGTCAAGAGCACAATAGCACTCTGTGTCTGCAAATCATTGCTAAAATCATCTCGAGAAAAAAAAAAGTTTGAAAGCCTAACGCGAGACAAAGGCCCCAGAGCTGCACTGCGCAGCGAAAAACTCTGGAGTCAGCAACTTCTATTGATTAAAAACTAACCTTTAAAGTAACTCTCCGAGTGTGTGGTTAGCATTTAAATTTAAACATGTCATGAGTTGATTTGTGTTACTGAATACCGACTCAGAAGGAGTTACATTCACATCAGATTTTTTTTTTTCTAATTCCCTTAAGCAGCTAAAGTATTTCATGAAATGTCAATAGGGCAGGGGAGGAAAAAAAAGGTGTTTTGGAGGGAGGGGACTCGCGCGGGGCCGCGCCGTTTCTTTTCCCATGCAAATAGTCACCCCAAAAAGAAAAGTGTGGGGAGCGAAACACAATAATTAGGCCTTTGTCTAACTTTCCCAAGTGCCAGAGAAAGACAGATTAATTAAATATACAACAGTGTTGGTTTTTGGAGTGGGGGTCTCTCTCGCTGTGTAGGTCATAAATTAGGCAGAATAAATACTTCAATGTGTGTGCAGCGGGGCTGCTACGTCAGAGCGGCTGGCGGGCGGTGGGAGGGCGCAGCGCGGCTCTTGCTAATGATAGTCACGTCTGGGGCTGTCTGGTTGCTGCTAGCAACGAGACATGATGTAACACCAGGATGAACTTGAACTTGGGGGACTTGAAAAGGGAACAATAGACCAGAGCAATCAATAAAGCCTATTTCAGTGAAGGATTACAGAGCCGCTCTGGGGTAACCTTGTCTGCGAGGCGCAGGCTGAATAGCAAGATGCGTGAAGGAGCGCCGGGCCGTGGGGGAGCGCGGCCGCGCGGGACGGACGGACGGACGGAGGCACGCAGCCCCTGTCGGCAGTGCTCGGCCCAGCGGAGAGGCGATGGGCGCGCGGCCCAGCACCAGGCCTGCACACAGCACACGCTCCTGCCTCACTGCCTGCTCTCTCTTTCTGAAACCCGTGCTGGAGTCAGGGGGACCTGCGAGGCCAGCGCGGCTCCCGCTGCCGTCACCCGGCTGCCGAGCCATGTGGCCCGGCCAGCGGCAACGGGAGCCAATTGGACATCTGCGATATAGATTTGAATGATCGGCTCTGAATTTTAACCCCTTTACTCCCTGCTGGGCCCTTCTCGCGGCTCCTGGCCTGGCCAGAGACGGTCACGCTCAAGTGCCGATCACGAGAGGCGCTCCCTCGAATGGGGGATTGCTGGCGGCCCTCGGCACCGGGCAGCCCGGAGCGCGGAGCGGGACTTGGCACCGCCTCGTAACTCCTGCAGGAACTTCGCTCTGTTTATGAACTTTACATATGAGAACTATTTCGCTTAATTACAGCCTGCTTAAGTCTAAATAGAAAATCTGTAGGCAATAGATGGAGGCGATATGAGAACGGCGTGTTTGTGTTCAGAAGGGCGAGCGAAGGAAGAGTTCGTTAATGAGGTGTATTGGACGCGGGACAACTTCTGCGACCGTGCTATTTATTTTACTGGTTCTACCTCCATGGCAAGACCACATAATCTCAAAGTATCACATGAAACTTGCCTCAGAGTCTTCTGTAAATGTTAATAAATCCTCTCTGGGTTGATTATACTATCAATCAAATCAGACACTGAAAAGGAACAGAGAAAAAAGTTGGTAAAACTTGTCGTCAGTTTGTACGTGCGCACAGACGCACCTCATATATTACGGCAGCCAGAGAAAAACGCGGGGTATCAGCAGCAGCTCTCTAATACCTGGATCTCTCTGGCTGCATTATTTTACTTCAGCCTAAATAGCCGCTGCCTGTTGGTGTACTCCTGCAGCAATATGTCAGTGCCAAGTGGCATCTCCCTGCACGTCCCGGGCCTAACAGTGCCTGCATTCATCGGGGCTTGGCCTGCCCCAAGGGCCCAGCCAGGCTGCCCACCCTATGGCTTCTGCCCCAAACTCCGGCCCCGGCGGTCCTCCTGCTGGGAGCAGAACCACTCCTGTGCTCAGGGCATCTGTGCCGGTGGGGTATGGACAGCACTGTGTGCTCTGCAGAGCTGAAATACCAGGGAATTTCTTCCCCAAACGAAGATTCTTTCCCCAAAGAACAGCTACTTGTTGAAGTTCACGTTTTGTTTTCAAGCACGAGTAAGCCCAGAGATATGGGACGTTTTCGCTGATCCACTTTCCCCCAGATTTGTTTTATCCTCCCTTTTCTCTAGCGATCCACATTTCTCCCAAGAAAACAGCCCTGTTGTTGAGTTTCTGTGCATCTGTTCCAGTGAGACAGTTGAAGCAGGGCAGTATAAAGCAACAGATGCTTATGCTGGCACATGCCTAAATACCCAAGAAAACCCCGACTGCAGGGTGATAAATGGCACCGAGACGCGAATGTGTATCGCCTTTTCAGGGGATTAGACAAAAGTGAGCTGGAGGGATCTCCAAGCCATAATCTATTAAAAAGATTGATAACTTGTAACATGACATGACCCCCGCGTTCGTCTGTAGCTCCGTCCAGCGATTGTCACTGGTAAAAAAATATATTGGTTCGTACAGTATTTTTAATTAAGCTTTGTAATTAGGTCGATTCGTCACAGCCTCAATTAGCCCCCCCTTGGCAGCCGAGGATCGCGGCCGTGCGCGGAGCCCTTCCCGCAGCAGCCGGGCGCGCAGCGGGGCTGACGCTCTCCTCTTCTCTCTTGCAGTCCTGGTACCTGGGATAAAAGTCTCCGCTTCCCACCACGCACCGGACAGACCACCTGACCCCTTCCCACCTCTGTAACACGGAAGCAGCAGCATCGCAGCGCAGCGACTTCACATCGGCGGAAGGGGAGGCGAGCAGACACCGACAGCAAACTCGTACATGGAAATGGCAAACGTTATGGTTGAATGGCAAAGGCCGTAACTTTCTCGAGATTTTTTTTTTTTTTTTTTTTTTTAAAAAAAAAAAACAACTTAGGACTGTTGTAATTTCTCCTATGGTGCTGGAAATGGTTGGGCTTCATAACTTTTGAAGTGTTTCATTGGTAGTGTAAGCGTTAGGTGACACTGAGTAGAACTAGCCTCTGCTGCTGCTTACCAACTCGCTGTTGTAACACACTTTCCATATGGAGCCTAACTGTTTGACAGTATCCTCATCGATTTTTCCCATACAGGTGTGAGACTTCTTGAGAAATCATGAAACACACTTAAACTATAACTTTTGTAGTAGCTGAATTCTGCAATATATAACTTACCGGACAGACATAGAGCATGTTTTCCTGTAACATATCGGAAAAAAAAAAATGCAGGTTTTTTTTTTTTGTTGTTGTTGTTGTTGTTCTTGGATTGTTTTCTTTTTTGTTTTGTTTTGTTTTGTTTTGTTTTTTACAGTCGGCACTTAGATATGTAACACAAACCATAAGAGCATTGTCAACAATTATTTTCCACTCGATTGCAGAGCGATTTAAAACATCGAACTACTACTATTCACTTA
Source organism: Lagopus leucura (assembly GCF_019238085.1). Lineage (NCBI taxonomy): Eukaryota > Metazoa > Chordata > Aves > Galliformes > Phasianidae > Lagopus > Lagopus leucura. Next base: position 26,535,839 of record NW_024962266.1, read on the forward strand.
AAAAAAAAAAAAAGAAAAAAAGAAAAAAAAAGTTTGAAATGCTGCACTTACATTGAAAAAAAAAAAAACATTTTTCAACAATTTTCAACAATTACACAAAAAATTCACGCAGAAATGGGGAAGTTGGTCTGTTTTGACAGAAACTGACAGGAATCAATCAAAACAATCGAATTTTGAATTGAGTAAAGTGCAATTTCATTGGATAGCTAAATATCTTTGTAAGATAGAGATTGTTGAAAATTCTATTTTTGTTTTCCAAGTCCTTCCACCCCGGGACTCTAAATTATTGGGGTAAAAAACAGCCTTGCAAGAAAAAGGGGAGCTATTTTTGCTTTTTATGTTTTTTATTGTTGAACTTGTATCCCTTTAAAACTGAAGGAAAATTTAAAAAAAAAAAAAAAAAAACAAATCTAATGGTGCTTTTACCACAATATGTTATCTACATTAAATGCTAATTAATCATTTTCTGTTATCAAAGCACATAACTAAAATTAAATCATAATATCTGTTAATTTTATAAGCTAAAAGTCACTATAATGGATTATGCCAATTCTGACAAATTTTACGTGTTTCCGGCAATATAGGGTTTATCAGTTCTCAAACACCTTTGGGAATAGTAGAGAACGGTCCAGAAATTAAAACACCTTCGTGTCCCTGAACTGGTGCATTTTCTGGACTGCAAATAAAACAATACAGAAACGAATGCTGATCGTACAACTTCTGCCAGTTCAAAGCGAGGGCACTTGCTGAAGAAGAAGAGAAAAAGAAAAAAGAAAAAAGAAAAAAGAAAAAAAAAAAAAAAAAAAAAAAAAAGTTTGGACCCCAAACGTCCTGTATCTTATGTACAAAAAAAAAGGAAAAAAAAAGAAAAAAAAAAAGAGTGCAAGTGATTTTTTCTATCAGACAGCGGAGCACCCCTTTGCTTCACATGCAACTTTAAGAAGGTTTCCTATACTATACATATATATACGTTCTGGTTGGCAAGTCCAGCTAATCAGAGAAAGTCTCTGCATGTTCTAGTGTTAGTAACTAATTTTTATATAGTTAATGTAGGGTAAAGTAGAGTGCATTAAGACACAATATTGTAATCCCTATTCCAGGCACTTGCCTTTAAACTATGTTTGTTCGACCCTTCAGAAGGGTTTCTACTACTGTCCTATACAATCAAGTAACTGAAATTCTTGGGAAGACACTTTGCTCCTCATCTTTTCCCTGAAACAATGTTTTGTTTTGTTTTCTTAATTTGCACGAAACAAACAAACAAAAAAAAAATTCCATATCAATGTGCCTTGCCCTGGATAGCGATTATTTGTGGAATTGTTGCACATGTTCCTATATTGAAAGGGGTTTTTCCCTAGTCAAGCATTTGGAGACACTTTTTGTAAATGTGACTTTTATGTCAGCCATTGTCAGTTTCAACATCTAGAATTAAATAGGATGTTAGTTGTTCCGCAGATAGGAGTAGTGTTTATTGTCCTGTATGGTCAGTGGCAGTGCTATTCTGAGATCTGTAGATGCTAGATTATCAGTATTTTTGGATGTTGCTGCATTTTACATTTTATTTGGAGTCTTCCTTTTGTTTTGTTTTGGGGTTTTTTTCGTGTGTTTTTTCTTTTTTTTTTTTTTTTTTTCCCAGATATATGAAAATATGCAATACCTGCTTATATCATGTAGAAAAGCTTAGCGATTATTAATTTTTCTTTTCTTTTTTTTTTTTTCTTTTTTTTTTATTTGACCAAAGTTGGTGCTGCACTTGACGCAGTGTGTTTTAGGTGTTTGTCTTTGTACTTTTGTGATTTTGAATGCACATGCAGGAAGGGCTCTTCTTAGAGAAGCAGTCAAACTGTGAAGCACTAAGCTGAACCCTGCTTCAAGCAATTTTTGTTTTACAACTGTTCCTTTCACAAGCAAGCCTTAAAAAAGAAAAAAAAACTTCCTTTTTCTTCAGATCCCACACCCATTTTTATTAGCAGACTGCAATCAATCCACATTCAATAAAAGTATATAATGCCCATTTTTATATGCACGTTTTTAAACTTCCAAGTTCTGAAAATTGTTTACTGGTTATTCTCTATTTAAGGAAAAAAAAAAAATAAAATGTTTTGGATTTTCATATGTGTCTGATAAGTGGTTGAGTAGTCATTTTGCTCTATTGTATTGTGTGATTGTTAGTATATGGTATCACATCCTCTAGCCAGCATCCTTTGCCTTCCCTATAGCACTTAGCTGGGCATTACTTTATTAAGACATATGTGCACTAAAAAAAAAAATAGCAGCTTTCAGTGCTTCACAGTGAAGGGAAAAAAGCCTAGACAAACATTTTGTCAGAACCTTGCTATGAGACAAGGTATTACCAGTAAATTGGTTGTACATACAATAAAATTGCACCCTTTTTTAAACAAAACAAACTAAGCAATAGTTTGGGCAGTTAGTTGTTTTTAGTGAGCATGTTGTAGTCATGGCTGCAAAGAGAGAGAATTAAACTGCCCACTCAGAAGATATGTAATTTGTATGTTGTATAGTTTTATTGATTACACTGATTTATTCTACCCTATTTTATAATGCAGGACTTTTGTAATGTTGTTTAAATGAGGAAAAATTTCTGTCAAATTAGCTTAGTGGAATTTCTGATTGTTCGTTATAAAGGCAGCGTTCATAGAATTGCTTTTTTTTTTTTTTTTTTTTTTTTTTTTTTTTTTTCCTTTGGGAACTGGATTTAAGTTAAAAACTTTCCCGTTTCCTTTTTTTGTATGTATTTAAATACAGTTATTTTTCTTCTCTCAATGGTATAGCATATTCCTATGCTTGAGAAGTATAGGCTACTGAAGAACCATTGTAAATGGACATTACAGGTATGCTGTATTTTTGAAGGTATTTTGTCATATTAAGTTGGATGACGCTAAAGTTAGGGAATTCTGAGCAGAATGGCGAGAAAAAAGAAAAAAAGAAAAAAAAGAAAAAAAAAAAACAAGAAAAAAAAAAAAGAAAAAGAGAAATGTTTTAAAGGCTTTAAAACATGAGCGAGGCGGCCAGGGGCCTCGGCCCACCGGGGTTGGGGAGCCATCCCCCTTTGTGCTCAGCCCGCTGCAGAGCCGCCATGCAGGTGCAGAGGCCGCGTGCGGGCGGCCCCTCGGCCCCGGGGATCCATCCGTGGGCTCTGGGGCACGCGGGGAAAGTTTTTCCCCCCCCCCCCTTCACCCCCCAGCCCCTCCCGGCCCCCCAGCCCCCCTCTCCCGTCTCCTTCTCTGCAGAAGTTGTCAGACGCACAAATCCTCTGCCCTGCATTCACCCACCCACCCACCCATCCAAATTGAAAGACCTAGAAATTGCTTAGCGCGAATTGACTTTGCCAGTTAATTCCTTTCTTTTTTTTTCCTCTTTTTGAACTAGGGCACTTGCTTTTATCATGCCGCACACCCCAGCGATGCCATTATTTATTCCTCTTCCTTTCTTAATGAAACCTTACGGGCTTCAAGTTAGGCAGCCATGGTACACTTTGTCTCTGCTGTGATCCCCCTAAATAGGGTCGCAGGGGAAGGAACCACCAAGTTCTCTGACTCCGCAGTATTCAGTCAGCCCACAGGAATATGCAAAATCCCTCTAACGTTGGTTTGGTTGTTTTTTTTGCTTTCTCTATTTCTCTTTGTTCCGTATATTTGCAGCTTTGTAGTAACAGTGTTATAAAATACTTACTGTACAAAAATACGAGAAAACCCAGATACATAGCCTAAAACAGTTTTTTTTTTTTCCTTGTGGTGAATTATTATTATTATTTTTTTTTTTTTAAGAATGTCAGTTGAATATCGTACTTCTTTGCATTGTGTCTCTGGAAATATCTTTTTTCTTTTTTTTTTCTTTTTTTTTTTTCTTTTTTTTTTTTTGGTAGAAGGCCTCCATCGAACAAAATTAAAACCATAACCGGCATGACAATGTAAGGAGAGCTTCAATGGCACCTAAACAATAACCAAACAACAAAACCAACCTCATGAGGTCTGTCGGAGGCAGGTCTTGTGAAGTTAACACTGCCTGCTAGGCAGGATTTTCATTAAATCAAGCTTACAATGCCAATTTTGTCTTGAAGTCAATGCATGTATTACTGTTTGACAGTAAACCCAGCTATGCCATCATCAAGTCCAAGGCTGCGCAATAGTCTAATTAGTATCGAGTACATTTTCCTTTTATTTTTTCCAATAAAAAAGCAGTGGGATGAAAATTGCTTTGATATATAGCAGGTAACATTGAAGCTATTCCATAGCACTTAACTGTAGTGAATACTGTGTCACCAATTCTGAAATCAATTTAATGTTTAATGCAAATCCATTACATGGTGCTATTACAGGCTGGCAAAATGATTTACAAAAATGTGACAACTTGGGCTCAATTCACTCTGCTTTCCAACAATGTAAATGCATAGCAGTGTTTATCTGCATGAAAACTATGCACTAATCTATCTGAAAAAAAAAAAAAAAAGAATATATCGACTTTGGTATCTACTTTCCGTTTACTTCGATCCTTGCCTTTTTGGTCATTGTTATAATGCCAGCTTTAGGACAGAAAGAATTATAAGAAAACCAGCATAATACCTGATATATTAAAATGTAGTGCCTGTGAAATCTGTATTATATTGCTCTTCTGAAGTAAGATTTTTCTACACCGGTAGCCTTCGCTGTCTGTCAGAACCTTCTGATATAGGTGATGTAAAATAACCGTACAATATTAATGCATGCTATTCCATAATGCTTAGTAGCTGTATGAATATTACTCAAAGTTATGTTAGTCTTTTTTTCTGACTTGGTTCTTGTCAGATAGGTTTAAAGATATTTCACTGAGAACGCAAATTCTGTCTTTTCTTGATTTGGGGTGTTTTCAGTATTTTGGAGGTATACATTTACTTAAATTCAGTATTACTTGTGTTTTGGGTTTTTTTTCTTTTTTTTTTCCTTTTTTTTTTCCTTTTTTTTTTTCTTTTTTTTTTTTTTTCTTTTTTTTTTCCTAGAGGGCAGGACATGGTGTTTGAGACCAGAAATCCGTGCCTGGTAAGATTTTTGTCTCAAAAAGCTACCCTAAGAATTGCAGAGCTTGCTCTGAAGAACATCCCATAAAGTTCAAATTGAAGGGACGGTCCTTTAAGCCCCCCACAAACGAGATGGAGCTCATCTCGCAGGAGATTTCTTAATGGGCAGCAGTTAACCAGGTACCCATGCTTGACCCTTCTTCACACCAGACTTCCTCATATTAGAAGAAAAACCCTTTAAAAAAAAAAAAAAAAAAAAAAAAAAAAAAAAAGAAAAAAAAGAAAAAAAAAAAAACCTCATGTGGTTGTTTAGTTTCATGCACAGTTGCAATATTTTTCTTCAAACAAACTCTGTACAAACTTTGGGCCCGATTCATAAAAGCTCAGTTGCTATTAACACGGGACTCTGGTGGGCTTTTCTTGTCCAAAATTGGGGCTCCCTCTCTCCCTAGCGCACTCCGGCCGGGCCTCCCCTGCAGCTCTCACTCCTCTCCCTCCCCTTCCCCTCTCCACCTCCCAGACTCCGAACAAAATCCATGGGAGTGGATGTGGAGACGGAGCCGAGAGCAGCGGGGCCCCGAAGCCGCGCTCTGGCCCTGGCGGGGTTCCGTCACTTCGTGGTACAACGCTATTCGATGGCAAGGGACATTTTGTCTGTACCAGAAAAATACGCTAGATTGCTACCTCTGAGCTCTAGAGAAAACCTTCGTAAAGGACAACACTTGTATACAATGTGAACTTTTGTACTTTGTACGCTTTTTTTTAGGGAAGACTATTTTCCACTTAGTTAATCTTCTATGCTCGAGCATGAACAAAAACAATTGTGTCAGTGAAATCCCTCCTTTTATCTGCATCCACAAATTAATATGAGGGGAAAAAACGAAGACGAGTTTCTAGATGGAGCACGGTAGGAAGCGTCCCCAGCTTAGCACCTGCCTCGCTGCTGTGGGCGGCCCTTGGGGAAAGGCTGAAGGATTCCTGGCTTTGGGAACGCCACCCAGGAGCAGTCCCCATTTGGGGCAGCTCCACGGTTTCCCCCATGGCAGAGCTCGGCCCCAGCCCCGGCCGCTTTCTGAGCCTGGTCCAGCCGAGTCCCTCGGTGTCACTTTTCAATCCAGGGCACTAAAATTTCCACTGGCCGCGGGAAAGATGTGCTGCAAATTCACTTGACACCCGTGTTAATACCATGTCGTGTTCATTTTTTTATGAGTCAGGCCCCTCGTGCCTCTAGTATACTTGTATTGACTCTCATAGTTACCATTTTAGTTTTACTGTGTTCTGTGAAAAAAATTGTAATTGGTTGAGAATCACTGTGGGCATCCATTCTTATTCAACTAAGTCTCCGCAGGTTTTTTGAGCTGGTGTGGATTAGTTTAACTCTTGTATTCAACCATTAGTGCTACCACCTTCTCACATTACAATACAATTACTGGAAGCAAGTACTGCATTTCCTATGCAACAAAAAAGGAAAATAAAAAATTGCTAATGCTACCAAGCCGTGTTGTTATTTCCTTCGCACAGGGCTCGGGCGCGGACGCGGGGCTGGTGCGTCTCCGTGCTGTGGGGGCCCCAAATCGCGGCTCTGGGTTCACACGGAACACATCGACGCTGAGCCTGGATCTGGCTGCACCTCCTCACAATTATCTGAGATTAATTCACTGTGCGTGTATCTCTAGGTGCAGTGCAGTGGGAGATGTCACCTGCTCCCAAAGCTCGGCTGTGTGGCCGCGCTCTGCCCATTGCGGCACCTCCCTGCAAGGCTTCTGTGGGTGTGTTGGGCAGAAAATGGTTTTCTTTACTGCACTTTGAAGCTGTCATGCATCACGTGGCAACTTTTCCTTAAAAGATGGGTGCAGAAGTTAACATTTGCAGAAAGTAATTTCTCTCATTTAAGCAATTCTGCCCATTCTCTGCTTAAAAGGCAGCGCTGGAGCTGATGGCCAGCTCTGCGAGAACAGGGGAAGGGGACAGTTGGGCACACAGCCCTGCCCTGGGCAGCTCTTCCATTCTCTTTTGGGGAAAATTAGTGCTTTCTTACTCTAGCAGCTCGCAGAGCACCAGTATTTCTTTTCTGACACTTCCACCTGATTTCAGTCTGGGCTACTCGAACAGGACGGGAGGTTTGGGTCACGCACAGATTTAATGTCACTGTCCTTTGCGGTCCCCTTGGTTCCCCTCATTGCACCTCTGGCCCTGTCCCAGCCAGCAGCTCTGTGCAGCATTAGGACAGAGGCACATCCCAGACCTGAAGGAAGGAGCCGGGGTGGTGCCAAGTGATGTCCCCAAGTGCCACATCCACACAGCTCTGGAACTCCCCAGGGACAGCGACCCCACCACACCCTGGGCAGCTGTGCCAGTGCCTGTCTGCTCTTTGGAGAAGAAATTTCCCCTTACATTCAGTCTTTGATGTGGGTGCGTGCTGGGCATGGTGAGAAACACACCCTTCGCAGGCAACACGGGTGGGACCTCACAAATACACATAAGGTTTCATTTGTCACCATCTGAGTTTTCACTAATGGAAGAAATAAGGGCTTCCAGCTCCAACTGGCTAAAACAGCAGCCCGTGTTTCTCCCCTCCTGCATGGCACAGAGGCAGACAGGCCGGTGGTGAGAAAGCATTCATATGGTGTTTCCACCTTTCCCTCCCCAAATCAGGTTGTGCCCAACTTTTTTTGTTATCAGTGTTGTACAATCTTCAGAAATTTTCAGTCTTACTTATCACAGAGATATCCCAAAGGGACTGTTTACACGCCACAGAAGAGCAGCCCTTTAAACTGACATCGGTGGCAAATCTGACTCCTGCATCTCTTCCTTAAATGCAAGAGCTCCCTATGGTATGGAAGGGGAGAGGCTGGGGGGTGTGAGCACAGCAGCGGGATCCTCTGATGCCTTTCATCTGCCGCAGACAAGCTGAGACTGGAAATATTTATTGGTTCGGTCCTTCAGCAACATGGTATTAATTGCCTCCGAGTCTTTTGATAGGTAGTTAGCACAAGGGTATTAATGAAAATAGCACCACTTCATTTCAAAATTAACTACTTGGCCATTCAGCAACATGAGCTGATAAATTATGGCAATAAATTCGCGACTGAGATTTATGCAACGGCGACGCGCGCTCCCACGGCGCAGGGCCCAGAGCCCTCAGTGCCCCACACCTCCCTTGTGCATGGGCAGCTTTACTGGTACTTTACATCCTTGCTTTAAATGTGGGACATCTGAGAAGGCTCTGGTGCTCTGCAGGAGAAGCAGGTGCTCAACGGACTGAAACCACCACAGGTTCTCCATTGCTGTTGCGCTAGTTCTCTCAGTCCCTGGGTTTGGTGCCCAGCTGCTCCCAGATAAACCACGCAGTCCTCCTCAACTCCCCACACCTCGGAAGCAGGGAGGCGGGCTGCAAATCAGCAACATGCAACGTTTTTGTTGTTATTATTTTTGACCGAGGAACGGCCTTGTGCTTACCAACACTGGACCTTCGCATTTGTTCCCATCCCTCTCTTCCCTTCCAAGAAGCAGAGGCAAATCAGCACTGCGATCCAGACCAAACCCAAGCCCACTCCTTTCTCAGAAATTGACTGCACCTTCTGCTTATGATGACTTGTGCTGGTCCTGGGCTGCATGCAGCCACTGGGGCACAACCAAGGAGTAAAACTCACAACACTCACAGCACAAACCTGCCCCGGCCCCGGCACAAACCGCGCTCACCTGGGACGCAAGCCATTCATGAGCACCCACCATAACCCACTTCTTTTGACAAAGAAATATTAATCTGTGAGAAATGAATGGCAACTCCCTGCCTTAGGCAGCAAAGAAATTGGAAAATGTTCCTATAAATGTGATTCATACGACATCATACCTGCCTGCATATTGCATTATCCAAACCCATTAGAATGGAGATGCAGCCAACTATTTTGTCATATGGGGTTTAATCTTTTTCCCTATTGTTCATTATTGCCCTACAGAAATTTCATAACCCAGTGTCCTTTTTTTTCCCCCCTTGTTAATTGGGCTGGTGAGTGCAAAAATCTATGACCAATGGGATGGGAAATACCCCAAAATGCGCTCAACTCCTGTGTGCTGTGGGGAGAGGATGCAACACGGCCAGTGGCACAAATCTGGGATGCAGTGGATGGGAATTTAGGTGGTGGCACCTGGCTCTGGGCAGGAGGGTGAGCAGTGCTGCACATCTCCCTGGGCACTGTGCTCCACAGACACACAACAGTGTGCCCAAAATGGTGCATTCTGCTACTGAAGGGAGACGCGTGAGTTTTACAGAAAATTCAGCTAAATATTGCATTTATTTATAAATGTGACAAATTTAATAGGGTAGGAAAGGTATTTGAATTATTGATTGTTAAATATTTAAGCTCCGAGTACCCATCCATCAGCATGTGTGAGAAAGCTTGGGACAGATTTATGATGTTGGAGTTTTCCTGGTTAGCTGGCACTTGGCATTTCTATTAATTATAGCCCACACACTCATTTTTTTCAGGATTTGTTAGAAGTATTTATAAAAGATGTCCCTATTATACAATTTAAATATTGTTTGTGCAACTGGAACATGTTTTCTATTGGGGATTAATACACTGTTTGATTTAGGGGAAAATTAAATTAGAAGGTGTAAGTCCCAGGAGACGGGTGCTTAATTTGAAAAGGGTTTCCACCACTGGAAAGCACAAAGTTTTTCTTTTACAGATAAATATTTTGCTCCCGGAGTCCCTGGTGGGAAGGAAGCAGTGGGCTCAGCCGATGTTTCTCTGCAGCCCAGAGCAGGTGGGAGGCTTTTGGCCGTGGCTACTTTGACCTTAAATCACGCAAAAGCCAACAAAGTTCTTTGGTTCTCCCCAGCATGGTGTCAAAGCTCTTGTTCCAGCAGGTGGAAAAGCCTCCGCTCCCCATTGTGGGGTGAACTCTCTGTCACTGATGGGGATGGGACCTTCTAAGCCCAGGTGTGGAAGTGTTCTCTCCACCTTCTGAACACATTCCTGTTCATCCTCAAACTCTGTTTTTGGCAACAGGAGGGTGGGTTTTGTCCCTTCCTGTGCTTGATGGAATCTTAGAAAGGTTGGGTTGGAAGGGACCTGAAGGTCCTTGCCATGGGCAAGGTGGGGGCAGGATGCATTGAATCACGTTTGTTATCTTCATTATAAACACTCACCTGGACCCCAGTTGTTTCCCAGGATGGGGGAAGGACACAAACATCCGCGTGGCAGCCCCACACCGTGGAAAGGTTCATGCAGCAGGAGGAAACCACCAGGAGCAGCAGGTCAATAATGCACCTCCTGAAAACCAGCGCCATAAACGTGCATTGGGATGATAAATTATAATTGCTCAAGAAGAGCCATTATGGCCTGTTAGGTCAATACTCTGCATTTCCAAAGTGCTTTAATTAATATATATTTACATCAGGTAATAGCAGAGATTTCTCTGAGCCATGGTATTAGGCCAAGAAAGGCTCCTAACTTTCATAATTCAGGGAGAACATTATTGTAACTTGCAGAAACGCATCTGGTGCCACATGGAGCATGGAGGCGTCCCTCCAGACAGCACACGGGGCGCTTCGGGGATGGGCACGGGCACGCAGCAGTGACACCAAAGCTTTGCCAGCTGCAGCCACTGGTCCTTCCTCTGCTTTGTTCTCAGAGCCATAAATAAGTTAATGGCAACATCTATTGCTTTGCTGCTTGCAGGCGCCATCACAGAGGTTGGCCTCGCCACAAAGCAAAGCCCGCATTCCCATTCTTGCCTGGTTTCCTTGCCCCAGAGGTGTGCAGTGCCCCAGGGTCGCAGTGCCAGCCCTACCACTGGGCAGTGCTGGACTCATCCTGGTGCCCTGCGGTGGTCCCAGGGCCAGCCGGTGCCCCAGGTGACAATGAGCACACCAGCGGAGTGAGGTTATTGATTTCTATTTTTCATTTTTTTTCCTTTCCCCGAGACCACAAATTAGAAACGGCGCTGCTAAAAATCACTGCTCTCTCCGCAAATTTTAATTAAAGCCCAAATAAATCATTTCGGGCGCTGCACTTGCCTATAAACAATGAGGGAGATGGCACCCTTACAACTTCTTGTCAACATTGGGTGACTAATGAGTCACTGTGAAAATACAATCTGAAGCGACCGAATTGAAACCAGATTCCGGTGCTAACGAACGGCACATGCCCGCTGCCGCAGCACGGCGGCCCGGGGCCCCCGACCGCCCTGGGGGGAGCTCCGCCGCACAGCCCCGGCCCTTATTGAATAAAGCACAACGCTGTAATGTGATCTTGCAGCTGCAGCCTTTTTGCCACGTTGTGGAGTCATGTTTTCCCCTGTCCTTGCAGCAAACAATAACCATATGCTGCGTGTGTTACCAAATGTTTATTTTATTTCTTCGTCAGGACGCGAAGCGGGCTCTGAAGAAGGGCTCGCGCTGCTTCCAGTGATCGTTAAGCAGACCTGCGGGGCTCAAAGAGTCCTGGCCGTGCTTCAGCATGCAGGCACTGCTCCTCCCAACCACAGCACCGTGGGGCCAAAGAACACCCCAAGTTCAGCACCTAGTCTGACTGCCTTTGGACAACTGCCCCATATCCGCTGGGGCTCCAGAACCCTAAAACCACAGACTGGTTTGGGTCAGAAGAGGTTGTAAAACCCACTCAGTTTCACCCCCTGCCGTAGGCTCAGGTGCCTGAAGCCCCATCCTTGGCCTTGGGCACTGCCAGGAATGGGGCATTCAAACTGCTCTGGGCAGCAGTGCCTGGGCCTCACTGCTCTCATGGGGAAGAATTTCTTCCTGGCATCCGATCTACACTTACCCTTTTACTTTAGCCTTTTACTCTAGTCCCAAACTCCCTGACAAAGTGCCCCCTTCAACTTTTCTGTAGGCAACTTTAGGTGCTGCAACAGTGAGGGCTCCCCAGGTCTGCCTTCTGGCTGAACACCACACCTCCCTCAGCCTGTCTCCACACCTCCAGCCCTCTGAGCATCCTTGTGGCCTCCACCAGGCCCTCGGGGCTTCTCCTCAGTGCAACTCTCCATCTACTCATCCCCCAGCCTGCATCTGTGCTTGGGATTGCCCCAACCAAGGTGTGGCACCTTGCACTTGGCCTCATTGGACTCCTTTGGCCCACCTCTCCAGACCCTTCTGGATGGCATCCCTTCCCTCGCTGGGCCACCAGTCGTGCTTAAACCAGCAAGCTTCCACAAATGCCTTCACTTTGACTAAACAATGCTATCTTAGGGAACTTTTTCCCCACCAAACAGATAAAACAGATGTAATTTTCAGAGTTTTTCCACCAGAAAGGCTATCTATTGCACAAAAACTCCCTGGACAGCAAAGACCAAAGCAACAAAAGTCTTCATCCTAAAATGCCCCAAAATTATGTCATTTCCACACAAGATTGAGGCCGTTTCCACCTAAGAATCCCACTGAGCCGCCCCGGTCCCACGCTGCTTTGCTCTTCTTCATTCCTGTGTTAATGCTGCCTTACGGATACCAGTGCTGCAGTCATTCAGTCCTGAGGAACCTGAGCAAGGAGCTGTTCCTGTCCACCATTTCACCACACTGCACCTCTTGCCTTGGTGACACCAAGGAGCACTGGGGGATTTTGCAGCTCCCAGAGCTGCTCTTCCCACACATCTGGGTTATTCAGCCAGAGCAGCAGACAGACAGACAGCCTGTGTCCAGTGCATCTGATAGCTGCTGGTGTCTGCAGCCTGATTCCCAGATTCCCAATGGGTCTTCTCCAGGGTCAGAGCTCAGCCCTGGTGCCACAGAAATGGGAACAAGGCCTGCTTAGCTCGCCTTTTTTTTATTATTCTCTCTGAAGCATGCTCGTGAAAAGAAAGAAAAATATTATGTTCTGTGTGTCGCTTCTGCGAGTCAGAAAATGATTCTGACAGGGGGAAAAGAAGGGGAAAAAATCCAAAAGCTCCCAATTGCAGCACATGCTCATGGAAACAAGATGTGGAGCACATGAGGCTGTCCCAGAGAGAAAGTTTTCTAAAAATAACATATGCAGATTATGTACATAAAATGTCATGAAATATCAGCACATAAAAACGTGTGGTAGTTCAGGCTGTTGCAATTACAGCTAAAATGTGCCAGATGAACGACACGCAGCATTTGGTGCTGTCTGCAGCCAATGCCAGCGGGGCCGGCGCCCAGCCCTGCCGCAGGCCAGCGGCAGCAGGAGTCAGCACCGGGCCGGCACCACCGTACCACAACCCTGCATGCTCTGGTTGACCAACAGTTGACCTGTGGCTGACCAAGGGTTGATCAGCAGTTAGCAAAGAGGCAGCAGTTGGCCAAGAAGGCCAATGGGACCTGAGGTGAGCATGGCCAGCAGGTGAGGGAGGTGCTCCTCCCTTCTGCTCTGCCCCGGAGAGCACAGCTGGAGCACTGCAACCGGCACAGGGCTGCCCAGTTCAGGGCAGAAAGGGAACTGCTGGAAAGCCCAGTGGAGAGTGCAGAGATGGTGGGAGCCTGGAGCACCTCCTGATGGGGACAGGCTGAGAGCCCTGGGGCCGTGCGCATGGGGAGGAGGAGGCCAAGGGGGATCTGATCAGTTCTTATCCATATCTAACAGTGGGAGTCAGGAGGATGGGGCCAGGCTCTGTTTAGTGGTGCCCAGCAACAGGGCGAGGATTAATGGGCACGAAGTGGAACACAGAAGTTCCATACAAACACGAGGAAGAACTTTATTGCGAGGCAGCAAAGCCCCGGCACAGCTGTCCAGGATGACAGGGACCCTCCTTCTCCAGAGAGACCCAAACTCACCTGGACGTGTTCCTGTGCAGCTGCTGCAGGGAACTGCTGCAGGGGAGTTGGACTTGAGGAGTGCAAAAGTCCCTCCCAACCCCTATGGTTCTGCGGTTCTGTGACCTGCAGACAGATAACGTGCGGGAGCAACCAGGCAGCGCCAGTGACCAAGGCTGTGTGAACACCAGCCATGTTAGGAGGCACCAGGCCTTGGCCATAAAGCACTGGTCATGAGTCCAGTCCTTCGGCCTGTCCCAAAGCTGCATCTGAACTCATCTTGGCTACTCATTTAATAAAATATTCATTTCTTTATTTGTTATGGGTTTTTTATGTGGCATTGGCCCCCAGCAGCCCCCGCACTGCATCCTGCACTGAGAGACCCCCACACCCACCATCACACAGCCCAATATTCCATTAAGCTGCACATTTCGACCACTTTTCTAGCAAACAGGGGTTTGATCCAGCTAGCCGGCCAGAATTAAATTACTTCACAGCAGATTTTTTTCCCCCCAAGGATACTTTTTATTTAGTGCCGCAAATGCGCGCTGCCGGCGGCTCTAGGGGAGAACAAGGCCTTTTGTATCGAAGTCCAGAAAAGCAACATGATTCATGGCTTTCTCATTATTTTGTCCTTTCGCTGGATATTGCCGGGGAATTTCCCCCCTCCTTTCTTTCCAGCCCGTTTGAAAGGAGCTAATGGAAGGAGGAGAATATTCCTCTCCCCACGTCGCTCACGTGGCTGTTGGGCGGCGGAGCCTCTGCAAACTTTTATGGCCGCCCAAAAGCGGGGATGGCCGCTGGAGCTTCGTGCCCTTGGTTTGCCTGCAGAGTTGCAGGAGCCCCGGCCTCAGTCGCTGCCCGGCGCTGCGGCGCGTTTCCCTGCAGTGCGGGGTTGGCTGTCGGCAGGAGTGAATTGTGTACTGCGGCAGGCGGGAGCGTTTTATTCCCATTGATTTCCTGTTAATCGCTTTTGCCCTCCTGAGCCGATGAGGCGGGCTGTGCCGCGCTGCAGCGTGGTGTCCAGGGCTGGGCAGGGGGCACCGGAGCTCTCATGGGGACCTGGTGGGGACATGGTGACCTCAAGTTTGTGGCTGGGGAGTTTTTGTCCCACCCCATCCACAGGGAGCCCTCACTGCAGCCTCGGTGTGCTGAACGGCCTCTGCTTCTCCATGCGAGGATTTACCTCTGCAAAAGGGGTGACAGCACCAAGGTCCTACGTTATATCTTACCATGACCCTGCTCCCTCAGCACCACGTGCCTGGGCCACCCCAAGTGCTGCCTGGGGAAAATCTCTTTTGCTAGCATTTCTCCATCTGGGATGCTTACCTGGTAGAGATCCCACATCACTGTGCATGTCCCCTGCTTCACAGCCTTACCGTTGCATTTTGGGGATGTATTATCATAATGAATCAGATGTGTGGGACACAGGCCGTCTGTCTGTCTGTCCGTCTGTCTGCTGCTCTGGCTGAATAACCCAGATGTGTGGGAAGAGCAGCTCTGGGAGCTGCAAAATCCCCCAGTGCTCCTTGATGTCACCAAGGCAAGAGGTGCAGTGTGGTGAAATGATGGACAGGAGCAGCTCCTTGCTCAGGTTCCTCAGGACTGAATGACTGCAGCACTGGTATCCGTAAGGCAGCATTAACACAGGAATGAAGAAGAGCAAAGCAGCGTGGGACCGGGGCGGCTCAGTGGGATTCTTAGGTGGAAACAGCCTCAATCTTGTGTGGAAATGACATAATTTTGGAGCATTTTAGCAACATACCAGTGTTTTGGTCTTTGCTGGAGATACTCAGCTGCAGCTCGCAGTGCTGCCAGCAGGCACGGACAGGGCTTGCAAGGAAAAAGCCTCCAGGTCCCTTGTGGGAGAAAAAAAAACTTTGAAAATGGGGTCTGCTTTAAGTGTTCAGTAGAAAAAATGTTCCCAACAATGATAGCATTTTGTCAAAGCGAAGGCATTTGTGGAAGCATTTTTGTTTAAGTCTGACTGGTGGCTCGGCATTACTCTCACCCCAACCCCAACCCCAACCCACCACACTCCCAGCACAGCGTAGCTCTAAGGAACACCAGCTGAAGATGTGCTGCAGCCATCAGCTGTATCCCATGGGCTCCTGATTGCCCCAGGTGGGTGGGGAAGGGCGTTAGAACAGAGCTGGCTGCTTGTTGGAGGCTTTCTCTGAAGGTTGCAGCTAACGGTGCCAGGCCCAGAGGAAGGCTGGTGACACGTGGTGCTCCTCAAGGGGGTGAGTACTGAGATTCTGTTCATCTCTGTTGGTGATGTGGTGGTGAGTGCATAGGAAAGGGGCAGAGACTCAGCAGGACATGTGGAGCTGGGCATGGCGCATCCCAAAGTACTTCTGCTCTCTTGAAGGCAGTGGCTCAATACTTTGTTGCACTCATCCCAGAAAATCCCCATCCTTTCTCATTCTTCTAAGCGCTGTCTCAGGTGTGTTCACCTGGGAGAAAGTTGTTGGTCCAATTATATTCAAGCTGGAATCAGTTAGAAAAAGTTGTGACATACAGTGAAGTCAGCAGCCACTCCTGTAAGTTGTAAGATTTCCTCCTTTGCCAGTACTGGTTTTAAGGAAGAAATGGCTCATTTGCAAGCTAAAGGTTTAATTAGGAGAAAAAAAAAAAGGTCAGCAGAGATCAGATGTGAATTGCAAAGTGCTAAAGAAGTTTACTGCAGCCTCGTATTTATTGAGAGGCATGCTATAGATCTGCTCCTTTGCTGCCCAGAATGCTAATAGCACCCCTTTCAATTCTTAACATCAACAACAAAATCACTGATGATACATGGGATGCTTTAGAACTGCTTGGTACCTGCTTTCACTTTCTGATAATCAGAGGGCTTTGCTAAGACCCAGCAACTCCCTTACCCATCTTGTTAATTGTGGATCGCACTTCCTGGGTCAGGTTTCCAGAATGTGACACCTTTCAGGGTGCTGCTTCCTCTCCCATCCGTTGCAATCTGAGCTTTGTGCAGGGTATTTATTGCTCCTACTGATCAGGGACATAGTCACGGAAGTAATGTAAATTGTGCCAGAAATACCAATGTGATGAAAATTCATGGAGTTTCTTCCTCACCTCGCTGTATTCTGGCTGCTTTTTACGGGTGTACAAGCTGCAGAAATAGGGAGCTCTGTGAAAGCTCTCCCAGAAGCAATGGGGAGGTGATTGCAGGAGGGGTTGGCTCATGGGAGAGGCACAATTGCTTGCGATGGCTGCTGGCATGGAGATGATTTTGGTGACTTTTGTCTGGGTGAGGAGACTGGCAAAAGGCAGTGGGCCAGGTGGGTTTTGCTGCTCCTCAGTTGGGCTGAACGGGGCCTGAGCGTGCTGAACTGCACCAGAACATCATGGTGAGGAGCTCTGTCAGATGTCACGTGTAGCTAATAGCTCCTCAGCAGCTTGTGGCAGTAGGAATGTAGCAACGGACCAGATACAGCAATCAAAGTGGAGTGAAATCAAAATGGCATCTGGACTTGGCCAGGGGAATAACAGTGATTTTTACAGTCGCTTCCATTTGTTCCAATATCATTCAGCCTAAGCCCAGTTCGATTACATACTTTGCTTTTGGTTTGCTTTAAGAAGCACCATGTGAAAAAGGACAGACTGGAAACCAATGACAGTAATTTCAGTGGGCAATGTTAATTCTCTGAGCACCTGAGACTCGAGTCCATTGCTCACCTTTGATGACATGAATTTTAATAATTCCAGCAAAGCAAACTTCATGAGCCGCAAGCTGAGAATGGAGGTGGCTCCTTGCTCTTTTGGAGGATCAGAACCTCACAGCAATTATTGGCCAGCAGTTCAGTAACTGAAGAGTGCAACAAACACTGAAGCTCAGACCAGAATCAGAGAGTCACAGCATGGTTGGGTTGGAAGGGGCGTTAAAGCCCACCTGGTTCCAACCCCTGCCGTGGGCAGGGCTGCCACCCACCAGCTCAGGCTGCCCAGGGCCCCATCCATGGCCTTGGGCACCTCCAGGCATGGCACAACCTCAGGAGAGAGGTAATTATTTTGGAGCACAGCTGTTGCCCATCTTGGTGAAAAGAGGGTGAATGGCACAGACCTCAACGCGTCTCCCTTACCGTAAAGGGTAAAAACGCTCCTTGCACGCTTCAGGTGGGATCCCTCCAAACCATTGACCATTCCTTCTTGATGCCACCCAGAAGCTGTGCTACCTTGGGCAAACCACACTGCTATTAAAAGAACTGGGCTTCTACGAGCGTCTTAAGAGGAGCAAGAGAATCGTTCTGAGCGTGCAGGGAAAATTCAGCAGCTCTGACAACCGCACTGTGTTTGGTATCATCTAACTGCCTTGATAGAGATGTCAAACGTGAGAAGATAGCAGAAGTCTGCCTGGCAATTTAATTGGCTTACACTTTTGTATATCATATTTTAAAAGTAAGGCCTTTAAAATGTGATTTGGACAAGAAACTTGTGCGGGGCTTTATCCCAGGCAGTCTCACAGTCCTCTTAGCAACAAAAACAGAACAGCGCTTAATACGAGCTGCATGTACGGTTGGATTTATGGAGTATTCATTATTTTAATAGCACTTATTGACTTAGGGTCAAATATCTTTTTCCAACATTTTTTTTCTTTAAGGAAAGAGCCCGTATGTCACAATCTCATGCCTCATCTAATTGGATAAGTGTTTCCTTTGTCCTTGAAACCGAAAAGTAGAATGCGTATCCAGGAGCTACAGAATGAAAAAGCATCTGCCTTTGGTATTTGGCATGCTTCAATTAAAAAACCCGCTGCCTGTGCTATAATTTTTTGAATTCTGACCAGCGCACTTCTGCTCAGATTCAAACAGACAGTTCTGAAGGTCGAGCTGGGGGCATTTATAAAACAAATCCTTTGGAACAATACGTAGAACATTAATGTTTTACATACAACAGAGAAGAGGCCTGGAAACGGCGGCGCTAAGTTTGCGGTCGTGCTGAAATCATGAGTCCGCTTTCAGCATTCCCTCCTGTTCCCACGAAGCCATGCTCTATGCATAAAACACTTCCATCTTTAAAAAAAAATAATTGAAAAGATGCACCCTGAAGTTCACCGGATCAATCCCTCTGAATCATTTTATTTAGGAGACACTTCATTGTGTCAAAGATGTAATGGAGAGGTTACGATGCCCAGCCTTCAGAATGTCACTGCATTAGAATGGAGCGTTGTGGGGAATGCTAAAATCCCCCTAGCCGACTCCCAAGCAAAACTGACAGATTTATGAAATATGAAAATTCTTATGCAGAGTTCAGAGAAGACATAGGCTGCAGAGAAAGGAGCACTGCAGCCAGAATCCTTCTACGTGAGTCCTGCAAGCGTGGGGATGAAGCTCAGCAGCCCCACTTCCCGGTCCTTTGCCCTTCCCATCCGACCCTGGGAGCGTTTGCTGCATCTCTGACATGCACATCGTTTTGCGAGAGCAGTATTTCCCAGCACACTTGATTAAATACCTCCCCTTGTTATTTACTGCCCATTAAGCAACATATCTTCTGCATGTACCTTTGGCAGACAGAGATCTTTGCTACCAACTGCAGAGCTCAGCATGTCTCAGGCCACAGCATTTACTGCAATGATCTCGATGTGGGGCTACAGCTGAGAGCTCCAGCGCTGCAGGTCAGATACCTGCTTCAGGTTTGCCCTACTTTGCTGTGTTTTGCATGTCTTGGTACGTGTGATAACACAGAAGATGTCCAGAGGCTTTTTTTCTCCTCTCTCCTTGGGGAATGTCTCCCCTCAGTGCTGCTGGAGCTGCGATCCACCGCAGCACTTCTGGGCTGCAAAGTTTCAAGTGAAACGGAAGGGTGGGGGAAGGAATGACAAGTTCTTTTCACTGAGATTCTCTCCCCAAATGGATTTGGCAGAGCCCAGCTCTGCTGATCTTACAGCAAGGTTTATCATTTGTGCAGGCTGCTGCCTGAAGGGGGAGAGGATCTTTGAAGTTCTGACTGATGGAAGGGTCTCCCCCCGCTCCCTCTCGCACATATTTTAAGGGTGGGGACTGAGAGATGCTCAACTGCCCTGAGTCAGGAAATTACACGACAAATTAAACAATTACGTGTTTTGGTGCCGAGCAGCTACTTAGATGCTTAGTGCCACACATGCATTTAACATGAGCTCCACGGGCATTTATGGGTACCCCATTACCTGCAACTCAACACCGCATGGCTTTGCTGCATGTCGAGAGCACCCTTGCTCCCCTGTCTACACCTTGAGGAGATTTCTTTATCATTTATTACAGAAGGCACTGCCTGGGCACTGTTGGAGTGACAAGGACTATTTCCTTAATTACTGTACATTGATAATAGCATTTACTCTGGCAGCTCCAGTACTATTCAATCAAGCAAGATTCAATACAAAAAAGCTGATTTGCCAAAAAAGAGATTAGCATAAGTGCCTACAGTCACATTCTATTTTTGAAGGTAAAGCTACTGTGTCTGTGAGCTTGCTTGTGGGAACTTTGTAAGGAGAGATTAATCTAGTTTATCTCCTTCAAAAGATGTTTGGGGAAATCACAGAGAGTCAGTGTTTAGATTCCTGATAATATTTTTTTTATAAACACACACGATAAAGGACTGCACAGAAAGTGCTAATCAGAAGCAGGAAGGTGCATTTTTTTTCCCTTACGTGAATGCAGATATTTGTTGTGAAAAATTCCGCGCTCTCTGGTTTGCTGTTGCTGTTCTTTGTCATTTGATCAAGTGGTGACTGTGGCTGCTGCACTTTAAAATTAAATGCTATTATTTATGGTAGAACTTGTGCTAGTTAAAAATGCAGAGCTCAGCACTATGTGCGTTTGTAAGCAGAAGGTTAAGCAGGACGTTTTAAATGGTAAAGCAAAGGGCTTAATCAAGGCTGAAGAGCAAAATGCAGTGGGATAACAGATATAGTAAACAGGCATTAATCACCGTACAGGCTTAATCCAGGTATTAGGCAGTCTTGGGGCTAATACGAAGACTCACTTACATAAGGGCTCATTCTATCAGCTCTTAAGTATGTGAATAACTTTATTCTTGGGAGAAATTTCCACGAAGTCAGAGGCACTTGCAAGACCGGGCCCATATTCTGCCTTTGTAAAATGGTCATTGCACAATTATTTTGCTTGAGGGGGATTTCTGAATTAGAAGACACATGCAGGGGTGTGGCTCAGGAAGGAAAAGATTGGACAGCCAGAGCATTAGGAGCCACTTTTCCATGTTTTTTCCCTCGACGCTGTGCCTGTGACATCAAAATCCCAGCTAAGTACTGCTGGTCAAAGATGGGCCAGATAACATCACAAAGCTGCTATCATCTTGTGGGAGACAGCTCATTGTCTTAGTGACAAATTTAGTGCCTACAAATCCAGGCTTAGAACATAGTCTTTCCCTAGCCATAATCCAGCACTTGCAGACCGGATTTGTGTTAGTTACTGATGAACTGAAATTCCAGTTTTAAGAAGATAACAGCACATCCACAGGCATGAACTTCACTCAACAAAGTTCTTTTATTAGATGCTTAGAAAGATTGAAGTGCTTCCACCATTAACTTGACATCAAAATTCCAAGCCTTCATGTGAATGTGCACATCACATATACTGACATCCCAGCCCCAAGGAGGGATGTGGCATCCTGGCCAAGCTTGCTGCCCCTGCAATGGAACGTGTAGACTCACAGCAAGCACAGAGTGACCTAATGTGAGGGAAGGAGAATGAGATGGAAGTGGGGAATGGGATAGATGGCCGCAGTTTATCTATTCAAGGAGCAGCAAGATGAAAAAAAAATCCACAAACCTTTAATTGTGAATGTGGAAGAGGGACAGTGATGTAACTGTTCCCAGGGAACACTATTCTTATTTTGTAGAGGGAGGTGAGCCAAGATACTTAAGCTCTAGAGAACCTTTAACACAGGAAGCTATTTATCATAACAAGCTTGGTTGATACTGCTCCCATACTGAACCAATTAGATTAGCCTATTTCGTCATACTTCATAACTTGGGATGATAGGTTTCCAAGCATGGTACAGTGCAGTAATTGAATTTTGATCAAACACACATGGCCCATAACCCAGTATGTGAAACTTTCAGAACAGTTCACAGCTTTTAAATATCCAGTCAACATGTTGCCAAAAGTACAGGATGTACTTGATGCAAGTGGGAGAGGAGGGGGGAGCACGAGTCCACGCCGTAACTTGGTACAGCTGTAAAACAAACATTTTTTTGTTCCGATTCTGTTCCTACTTTAGTGAAGGAGCTGGGAGGAAGACAGTGAATGTCAAGTAAGTCGTTTTTCTCCCCAGCCCCCACGCCCCCCAGGCACACATTTCCCTTTTAACATTCTTAGATTACCACAACCTTTTAAATTCACTATACTGTACTTTCATACTGTATTAGACACACCAGCAATTATGTTTGTTAGCATGACACATCCATTGCTTACACTTAGTTAACAAAATAACTTAAAAGTCGCATGCATCATCCTCTTAATAGGGTTATAATCAATGGGACCATGGAACGAAAGCCCTAAAAATTACCCCCCACCTCTGCATTCCCTGGGCTCCTGCCTCTGCCAACACAATCCATATGTCGGGCAGTCTCTTCGGGCTCAAGGTGAATGCTCTGTTCTTTGCAGTCAGTGATCTCCTCTTACATGTTTCTGCTATGTTTTTCCCCACAGTAAATCCAAGGAACTTTGAAGAAAATTCTGCGTAAAGGAAACAGAATACATTAATAATTTAATTCCTACTACTCTCCTGACTGGGGGCAAAACACCCACCACAGAACAGGTTTGCAATGAGGAACCTTGTGCTAGGCTTTATGCTGAGCGAGTTATGGCCATCCATATCAAAGCTGCTCTCTGGCCTCACCTAACGGCCTGGCATGCCTAAGTGATAGGGCAGGGTAACCACAGCCCCTGCAGATGATATCTGCTGGCCTCCTAGCTCTGAATAATTTGGCCTGAATGGCAGCTGGAGGCAGAGCAGCTCTTCCCCCACCCCAGGGCATCTCGGCCACACAAAAGGGAAGCAACGGCAGGCAGAACCTCAGTTTCAGCTGAGCTGGTGCAAATGCCATAAAAGGTGGGCATTATTGCGAGAGACCTCCAAAGAGGGTAGAATCACACGCTTTACCCAAGAGCTTCTGACTGCGCTCTGTGGATCATCTGCCTCCAAGACATCTTGCACTCATGCTCTGCAGTACAGCTGTGTAAGAAAAGCAGCCGTGGGTTCCAAGATACTTTTTGGAGGTAACATTTCATTCAGCCATGCTATTGGCTGGGGATAGGTATACTGCACAACTACAAGCACCCTGTCTGAGACAGAGTGCAGGAGGATGCATTGGAACCCTTCTCCCTCCCCCTTCCACTCTCAACTAAGTTATGATGCTGCAGAGAAAGGACAAAAAAAAAAAAAGGTGGGGGGGGAGGGGAAAGAATTCAGTGTTCAACTTATCAAACTCGGTCTGGGTCTCAGCTCAAATCAAGGTGAAATAGGCCTGTTCTAAGCCTCTTAAAGATAGGATTTATATAGTAATTACAGTAATGGAAACTGATCTTGATAATTTTTATATGGCCTAGAATTCTGCTGTGTCATACGCATCTGCAGAGCCCAAGAAGTGCGCTTTTCGGAGAGCACTGCAGTCTTCAAAGCAGCCATTCATATGTATAACGGAGAATTATCAGAGTATGAGTATGGTGGAGGTATAATGAATGACAAAGAATCCGACATCCTGGGAAAAGCAAGGTGCACACGCTTGAGGAAAGTTGTATTTCCAAAACAGTTTGTTTTCTTGGAAGTTTCTGGAACTACACCTTCATCACCGCGCTGCAAACAGCACTGAGAATGCCCCTGTATTTTTATGTTTCCTCTCTTTTTCTTAGGTCTAGAGAGACCAAAACGCTTCTTGGCCAGCTGCAATCCTCACATCCTCTTTCCAGTTTTCTCTGTTGAGCAAGGAAAAATACAGGAGTGCTGTCTTTGCTGTACGGTAAAGAAAATCTTCAGGAGATTTGGAGATCTGATAGGGGGTTTGGCTCCACCTTCAGGAAGCAGAAGGCAAAGAGACAACAC
The DNA here is from genome assembly GCF_019238085.1 of Lagopus leucura. Classification (NCBI taxonomy): domain Eukaryota; kingdom Metazoa; phylum Chordata; class Aves; order Galliformes; family Phasianidae; genus Lagopus; species Lagopus leucura. The sequence goes on from NW_024962266.1 coordinate 26,559,637, forward strand.
GATTTTAAATTTCAGACATACTTTCTGCCAAAACTAAGCCTACAACACCCTTGTTGAGACATTGATTCCTCCCCAGTGTGTCTTTGCTTCATACAGATAAAAGATTCCCTAACCTGATGCCGTGCTATTTCTATGGTTTTGATTCAGCTCTGAAGAGTCCAACTCCTTGTGGAGCTTCTTGAGAACTCGTGGAAGGATGTCCCAAACCAGCCAATAGATCAACAAACAGCTGACGTGTGGACAAAGAAAAGCAGCTTTGAGGTGAGAAAATTAAGCTGCCACACATAGAATGTTGCAGTCCTGTATCAATTATCAGTAATTTACACCCTCAGCGCTTAGGAAATTTTCTTGTATACCTCACAGAGATTAGAAACGTTCCCTGAGTAACACAGATGAATTGAGAGGAAGAAAGCTGGAGGAGTCTTGATCAAACTGCAGCCCAGCAAAATACCTGAGTAAGACTTTTCTCCCCAGATTCAGGCAGTGAGTGCAGAAGATGCAAACTAATCAATCTGTCACATTTCACCTCTTGGTTGAGGTTGAAAAAGTTTGAACCCGGAAAGTAGCAGCTGGTTAAAAAACGTTATTTAAATGAATTAAAATGCATTCTTTTAAAGAAGCTGTATAATATATTCTATAATGATGAAAATGACAAAGCAGTTAGAGCTGAGACTGCCCTTAGTTTGAAAGACTTTACCTTATCAGTGAAGTAAAAGGCAATCACAATTGGTGACAGTCCTGTAAGGCAATGGAAGTGTATGGCTGCTAGTGAAACCAGGCCCTTTCCCCAATGGGGCGCTTAAGCCCCCAACCCAACTTTATTGCATTCAACATCATTTTCTGGAGGAAACGGGTTTGAAAACTGCACAGCAAGCAGCAGGGATGGCTCTCAGTGCAGAAATGGACTAAACACCTAATGAATCTAAAAATAAAATAATAATAAAAAAAAACAGTGCTGAGAAGAGATGCGAGGAGACTGAATAGACATCGCTGTGTAAGCAAATATAACTGAATATACTCCTGAGGAACAAAGGAAACAATTCTTGATGGGGTGACAACAGATGTTCTCCAAAAAAATTCTAACGGAGCATTTCAAACACAAAGACTTTCCTGTGGAGCTGAGAAGTTTTACTGGCAGGCACACTGGTAATCCATCTTTGGAAACATAATAAACCCTAACATTTAAGGTGCTATCACGTCCTGAAGGCAGAAGTGATATCTTCATGTAGTAAGCAGTGGGTGGTGGTACAGAGGGAAACAGTTAAGATAACAACATGCTGTCACAAGAAGTTGTTGTAGCATGGTCTTGATTTAAATGGCTGGAGGGAAAACTAGTCAGAGAACTTCTAAAATAGTCTTTTGAAAACGTGCTTTCTACTCAGGCTAAGGATGTGCAGGTTGGTCTTATAGAACAAGCACAATCCACAACAATTGAATTGTGTGGGCACACCTAAGTGCAGCCACTTGTACTGTGTGAGTGAAGGCAGTGCGTCCAAAGCCAGATGTTCCTATGGGCTACTGCCCTTTCACATCGTGGTCAAGTGTATTGCAGAAAACTCTACAATGTAGATTGGGGAGAAAAAAAAAGTCCTCTCTGCAATGACTGAACTGCCCTGTTACTTTGGGAAGATCTTGATTTAATTATTTACTTCCTGGCTTCGTTCTGCAGAATCTTAACTTTGCATAGGCTTTTAAATGTGAGGCACTTCAAATTCTTTTTTTTAAACTCTTTATTTTTTTTTAATGCCTAAGATAGAGAATAATACTTCTGTCTTTTGGGGTTCTTGAAAGATCTCCTGAGCATCTGCAAGGCAAACATATCATTTTTCTGGAAACAAGGCAGGAGGATGACACAGTACATCGTTTAATTGCTTCTATTGCTTTTCAACTACTTTTGAGAAAAAGCTACAACCAAGAGAGATTATTCCAGTGCAGTAGGAGCCATCAGAACCACAGAAACGCTAAGATGGACAAGTTGATTGACAGGTGAATGCTAAAGCAGACAGCAACACAGAAAATCATCATAGGACAGACGTTTTGGTAAATATTACCGTAGCCAATTTATTATTAACACAGTGGGACAGCTTTACATCTTGCATCACACTTTTCACAGTCCTTATGGTAAACGTGCCGTATCTGACAATTACAAGATGAAAACGAAGACCTCACTAACTCTGTACTGGCCCTGCAGTACTTATCTACTTATCTACTTACGCAGTTAACCCTCTCTAAACTTCAGCTGTTCAACCCAGCACGCGTGTTCAGATATAGAACATAATTTCAGTCATGTGCTATACAAGCTGCAAGGGTTATGTCATCTGTGACATTAATTTCTACAGGACGCTGCAGAAAATGGAGAGGGTTATGGAAGAAGTGGAAAGTTGTTAGTTCGGGAAGAGGATGATGTGGAATGCCATCATCTAAAGAGAAGAGAAAAGCCTTGTGCTGATGCTCCAAATGCCGTTCTATCTGGTCACCCTTCTGTCTTGCTGCTACGACAGAACAGTGCAGTCCTGAGAACTGGGGAGGCATTGTGAGACATCACAAATGGAGGATTGGGATGAAAAAATCCCACAGTGGCTTTTTTTACTCTTTGGATTGGTTCTGGATTAATCTTCTGTTTCTACAGAAAGACTGTAAATTAACTTAGAATAACTGATCTTTCCTTCTGCTGACCACTTTATTTCTGGGAGTAACAATCTATCTGACAGACCTCTTAACTAATCATATTTTCATCTGATTCACACAAAATGGTCCCGGCATTCTTTTAAAAATAATGAAGCACAAGATGGACTGCTGCAGTCACCAAGTCGAGCCCTCTGCTACTTGTACATATGGAGATCCATTTTAAAATGAAATCTTGTGAGATGAGTTCCCCGAGATCTTTTTTTTTTTTCCAAATTGAATTGTGTGTAGTGTTGTGCTATTTTCAGAGCTATATTATCAGCTGCAGCGTTAGAAAACAAAAAGCAGACAAATCACAGGATGATATGAGCCACGGGATTTTATTTGATTCCAGCATTTATTTTCCATCCACTTCCTGTCTGGTTTTGAAAGTGCTCATTTCAGAAACTGAAGCTGACACGCATAAAGAGCATTTGGTGAAAGACAAAGGGGAGATGCAACAAGTGTCAGGCAGGTGAACGAATCTAATGGAGTATTCTTGTCTCTTTGAACCCATAAGTAGAGTGTGTTAGCAAGTATTAACAAAGTTATGTCTTTTCATGTAAGTACAAAGTGTTGTGTGTAGTTGATTCTCATTACATCATACGTCAGGTTTCACTGATTTGGAAAGCAAAACAGGATTTTTATTTTACAAAGCTTCCTGTGCACCAAGTCTTAATGTAGGTTTAAAAGAGACTAACAATTGTGCATTGAAAAATCAATTCAGGCATCAATTTTTGTAAAATATTGGTTGCAGACACTAACAACGTTTCGAAAGTTTCATCTGAAAAGCAAAAGGACAGCCCAAATTACTGAAGGAAATCTACACTGAAGTTTATATAGCGTGGATGTGTCATTCAGTTACTGCTGGTTTTCATAAGAAGGTGAAGGGAATGTTTAAAATTGGTCAAATAGCATCAAGATTCTGTTGACACGTTTTCTGTCTCTGTGTATACGTTTTTCTTTGAAGAAACATCCACGTAAATCTTGGCTATCCTAAAGAATTTGGTCAAAATGCTTTGAAGGACACAGGATTTATTTCACAGAAACACAACTGATTAAAAAGAAGAACCTTCTAAGGGCTTTATTCAAACAAAGAATTCACTTTTTGGACATTCTGTATCTGTAAAACAGATGCATAAGTTTCTTTTCAGGAAAAAAAAAGGAAGTATGTATCTTACTATGGGTAGTTGCAAGAGAGGAGGGAAAAATATTAGTTAAAAAAAAAATCAGAATAATCATAACAGCTATATGGTATTCTAACCTCGGTGCACCCAATGGTCACCTTTCTATTTTGTCACCCATGGTACTATTTTTTAAGTAGACATGTTTCTACTGTTGATTAGCATTGATCAAATTGTACAGCTTGCCCCAAATTTGTCTTCAAACTTTACAGAATTGTTTCAGTTAAAAGGATTTCACATGCTATGCCAGCACAAGTTTCAGGGCCACCTGGACTTTACCTAACAGGATAGAAAGAAAGGCCATCTGCGGTTTTGGTTCATTTCCAAACTGTGATGCTTGTTGCAACACAACAACATGCAACAGTTCTGAAGACAGATCCAAGTGCCTTCCTGGCCCATTCATGATAAAACTCTCACTGGTTTCAGTGCACTGAAGACCAATGCAGTTCTTCAGAACTACCTCCTTCTTCCCTTCAACCCTGTAAATTATGCTGAGGCACGGAATAACATTGTGCAAACAGCAAAAGCCTGCTTATTTCATAACTGTACAACCTCACCACAAACTGTGTGCTCACAGAAACAGAGCAGTCAAAGAAACCTGGCTCCTTTGTGGTAAACTCATGCATTTGATGAATTTTCGTATTTTATCATCTTTGTTCAAAGTGTGTCTAATCAGTTCTGATGAAGTGTAATTAATAAGTCACCAGCAATTCCAGTGGACGACTAGATCCTTCTGTAAAACTAAAGCACACTTCTGCATGTGACACTTACTGCCAGGGTTAAGGGTAGGTCTGCATCTTCCTGAACGTCGTGTTGGTAATAGTGAGCCGTGTCAGCCTCGCTCCATAATAATCTATAATGTAACTAGAGCCATCAGAAGGTCCAACAATCTACAAGAGAAAAAAAAAACAAGACTTTTCAATATAAAGTGAAATATATGCTTTGTGCTAATGTCTCAATTATTGCTAATTTTCCCATCATAAAATTAGTCATGCTTAATTACCCAAACAGAAACTAGATTTATTTTGAAGTTATGCCGTAGTTTAACTATTTTAGCGAGCGCTGTCTCAGGAGGAACATTTCCCTGGGGTTTCTAATCAGCCAAATTATAGAGCTGGGCACTGCTGCTAGGTTAAGCTGATGAGGATTTGAGTCACAAAATCAGGCTTACAAATGAGTGGGTCCCAAAGCACTTTTCTTGAACAAAGGCAGGCAGGTAGGAGAGAATTAGGCTGATGACAAGAGTATTTGAAATACTGCACAGGTAAGCAACAGAGAGACGGAGAGAAGATCACGGTGTTTTTGTTCTGGAAATGCTAAACTGATGGAGAGTCACCAGGGAGATGAATAAGGAGAGATGAAAGATACTCTCAGTGTGTCAGTAAGCCATGAGGCAAAACACACTGATAGTAAAGAAAGAAAATTGAGGATACACGTATTTCAAAAGTTAAACATTTTTCTATTCACCCATATAAATAACTTCTATATCCTCAATGTTTTTTGAGTTCACGATAGGCGATGCATAATTTGTGCTCAATGGATGCACTGTAAAGTAAGACAATTTGGCAATTTTATGATGTCACAACATGTCACCCCAGCTGGGAATTTAACCATCAGGAATCCTACAGCAGCAGCTCTCTGGTGATGTGGGACTTCAGTTTGAAGAGGCAGGAAGAAATGGGCAATGTCTTCTCAAGCGCATGCTGCCTAAACATCCCAGGTCACAAAGCAATGTAAATGCAGAGCTTCGGGACTCTGGGAACACCAGGACACCTCTCAGGTGTCACAAAAAGAGCTCAGAGGTTCTGACACTGAATTTATGGTGCTACAGATTCCGAGCTATTCTTTCTAAGTATTTAAAGACAGTTCATTTTCTCATTTTAATATAAACAATAAATACCTTTTGCCCCTGTGTTCTACAGCATCAAGCCGGAAACAGAGCCACAAGAAATGCCTTGATTTTTCAATACACAAGAGTTCTTAGGTTAAAATGCTAACAAGGAATTAGTAATCAAAAATTTAGCAAATACAGATTTGTATCTTGCTTTGAAAGCACCGACTTACCTGCATTGAAATAAGTATGAAATCAATTAAGCTACCAATTCCACAAAATCCTACAGTGCAGAACTTTAACAAACCTAAAAAAAGAAAATAAAATTCAACAGTAGCTTTACCAGCGTTTATGAAGTCTGTATGCTGCTGGTTGCAATCACATCCCAACCCTCCACTATATATATATATTATATATATATATATATTTAGAACTGAAGTCAAATATCTTTAATTATCAGGGGAAACACCATCTGAACATGCATCCTGAATGCACTTGAGAGACTGAAGTAATGTTCTTTCAAACAGATATCTATCCTTGAACAAGTCAAAAGTTGATAATCAAGATACTGGAAAATTTCATTTATTTGCAAACAGAAGAAAATCCCAAGTTGGGCTACAAAATTTACTTATGAATAGAATAGAGGGAGACTCTCCATTGTGACTTGGAGCATGTAATGATTTGACTTAGAGAACATGCTACTTCAGAAAATTGTTTTAGTATCACTCCTGTAGTTTTGCTGAAATATGAATTTATTTTGAATATATATACATGTACATGCACAGAAACACTTCTTTTTAATCAGTATTCCAAAAAGGGTGGGGGGCTTTTATACAGATAAATGAAAGATTCATAGAAAATATATGGGAATAGCAACTAGCAAATAAATGTTTCATTGAGAGGCGGACAACTTTTGGAAAGTGTGTTTAGAACAAGATTGACTCATTTTTTTTTACTTTTTTTTAATATCAGTAGTTTCTTGTACAATCAGTATAATACAAAGAGTACTATAGATATTACAAGTTGATAGTTGCTGAGCTAAGCAAACATCTAAGTTATTTTGAGAAGAAGAAGACATTTGTCTCTTTACTGCATCCTCACTGTACTTCCAGGGACCAGTATGCCTCTGAGGTGAGGAACAAGCATGCTGATAACAGCACACAGGTAGTATCTTGTGGCACTTCTTGCCCACCAACAAGTCGTGCTGTGCTGCTAATGCCTGACATTAGTGAGAAAACACACCAGTTTTCCCCAGCCAGCTCTCAGTCTGACGCCTGAAGGTCTCCTGACCTCTGCCTCCTCCTCTGAGCTCCCCTCTCCCTTGGAAGCAGCGATCTGCCCAGCACACCACCTCCTCTCCCCCATGCCCTGTTTCTGAGGCTCCACATGGAGAAGAGTGGGGGAGTAACGGCTTGCACACTGTGGGAAGAGCATCCCTCCGTCTGGAGACAGCTCCCATTGCTGACAAGATGAAAAGAGCTGATTTATAAACTTTAGTGAGACAGTTTATCATCATTCCATGGAATGACAGTGTAGTCAGAGAGAACAGAGAAAATACATCTAATGACCAAGAGGATGAATAGCAGGACGGTCTTCCAGCTGATTAAAAGAAAAGCCCACCTGCATATTACAGCTGAAGTTGTGCCACTTATATGTGCAAAAACTCAGGCTAAAACAACTCATCCCCAGAAACTGACGGGTGAGATTTGCTGTGGTCAGATATGGTTTGCCTGGTATCAGTGCAAACGTTACGTAACAAAACAGAAGGGACACAGCCACCAAAAAAAAAATAACTAGCCCTAGGAAAGAGCGGTTAACATGATTAAATACTATCAAATCCTTGGTGACCACATTTACTCTGTTTCTACCTCACCACTGAAATATTTCTTTGTGACTCTCACTATGCCATTTCTCTCCAGCTGCAGTCCCAGAGCTCGCCGTCAGCTCACCTTTTAGGAGCCCAGCAGTTCCCTTACCATGCCAGTTCCAGCAGTGGCTCCAGTTCACTCAAAGAACTGTCTGCATCCTGGTGAGCCACCCAGTGTTCCGTTACTGGATGCAGAAGTACTATTTCTGAATGTGGCACAGGTTTCTGGAGCATGGAGTAAAGTTGATTTTTTTTTCCCTGCCCACTAGCAGGTCACACTGAGAAAATAACCTGCTCCAAAGCATGGGGGTAAAAACAGCAGTCTTAGATGGTAATAACTCATGTTTAGTTCACAGTGTGTGGGGGAGGAGGAGTTGCCCTCCTATTTCTTCACATTCAGTAGCTTGTTTGTATTTGTGCTCTCTTTAAGATAAGAGGAGGGGGAAAAAGGCAAGTTTACACACTTCATTATGTTTGCACAAAATATTTAAATGCTAATCCCTTTCTTTATCATTTTTGCTAAGGTATGGATGCCCTAAAAAAATAATTTGCCACCACGAAGGAGTCCAATTTATTGATTTTATTTTTCTTTTCAACTGTTGAATTTTTCTTGTTTGGCTTTTAAAAGACAAATTTTTGTCTTTAGAGGAGTTTAATTTTAAGTCTTTTGAATACTGGCTACAGTATATTCCTGTGGGGTTAGTAAGCATGAGCCATACAGAACTCTTATATAGGAGCAGAATATTTCCATTTACTGCACTGCAATATACTGCAAAATAAATACTGCAAATTATTATTCCAAATCCAATGATACAACAAAAATGTGCACCTGAGCAATTCCCAAAATATCTTCTTAAGAAACAGATGGACAAAATCAGAGCTAATTATGGAATCTCAAGGAAAAAAGACACAGATGTGAACCTGAGATTAACCAGAAGGAAAACAAAACAAAACAAAACAAGGATTTCTATTTGATGGGCAGAAACTCAAAACTCCCAGCTGAAAGGACAGTAACATGTCCAGCTTTTTCAATTCACTGCTCCATGCTATCTAGACTTAAATTTACTCCATTTGTCTGGCTCAGAAACAGAGAAAATCCAAGACAACGAAAGTAATTCTAACATACTGAAGTCCCCACGTTATTTAAAAGCCACTGGCACCATCTCCCTGGGAATCAGGTCCTAAAAGCTGTAAGAAGAGGCAGTTCCTATTAAAGGTCCCAGCTTCTGCAGAGCTACTACTAATACCATGCGCCGTCTTGGCAATAGCACTTGCCAGAATAAATCTACATCCCCAAACCCTGGGTTTACCATAAAGTTTGTCCCCTATTTACCTGTTAGAACAAAGCACCATTTAGGTAGCTGGCACATCAGCCAAAACGACTTCTGTTCCACTGGCTGACAGAGAATGCAGAGTTAAATACCAGCATAAAGCAGAACAAATGGCAATAATCATGTTTGCTTGTGAAGGTTTTGTCTGCTGGATAGCTATATATCCATTTGTCATCACTGACTCCGACAGGATAGGAAGCAGAGGCATAATAACCCAGGATTTTATCTTATTTGAAAATGAAGTAAAGCTTCTAGATGTAAATACCAAAACTATGACAGCCAGCACTTTTTATTCAAAATATATATTCACACAAACAACTCAGTCATTACAATAAGCTTCACCTCAAAGTAAAAATAAGAAATAAACTTACCTAAGGCAGGATAGCCTAGATAAAATCTATCTGCTCCCAGCCATCCAAGGAATAAGGACAGAGCCACTGCCACTTTGTAAGAGTATCCATTACTGCCAAAAGAAACGAGAAATGTAGACTGCAAAATATATGCACTCCTATTTTTGAAAATTAAATAGTGACTCATTTGCTGCTTCGGTTAAAATAATTCAAGTCATATTTGTTATTTATCTTAAATTAACAAAGACAGAATTGATGTTAAGCTTTCAAACTTCACAGACATCCTCCATAAAGCAACCTCGGCTTTCCCAATTCTAGAATACTCTTGCAGAATACTGATTCTTTTGATGGTTATTCTGGAACTAAATCATCATTTCTTGTCAAGAAAGACATAATTCAGTTGCTGATACATTCCCAGTTTTACAGAGCATTTTCTAATAGGTCAGCCCTATTGAGACAACACCGGAAAGCTAAGAGGTGTACGCACACTGTCTGTAGGCATTAGCCTCACATCCAGCCAAATAGAGAGGAACGGGGTAGACAGGTGAGATGTCAGCAGAGACAGTAATTGCAATGAGATCTGAAGGAGAAACGAACCATGGCCACGGGCTGAAGAAGCCGCAGGAAGGATTCAACAAAAAGGGTAAGACGTGCAGCTATCCACGTACTACACACTAAGGGCAGTAAATGGCACGCGCTCTTACAAATGAAAAGGACTGTGAATTGTACGAGGATGTCAGTGGCAGACAGACACCTGGAAGCTACGCATCCCACGGCCAGTCACACCGAACACACAGATACAACAGGCTTCCTGAGATCCACACTAATTGGCACCGCTCTTGCCCACAGCTGGAGTGATGTGGCCACCGAACCATTTGCAATTTTCAGTCACTGCTGATGTGAACTTTATGCTAATAGGTAAGCCAGAAATGTACGGCTATCGGTACTAAAACCATCCTCTGCTGCACTGGCGAAAAGCTACCCTCTGAAAAGAGCAGAAACCCAAATGTAATTAGGACTTTAAAAAATCCAACAATTTACTGTTCTGATATGTGCATTAATACGTGCCAGCAATTACTTAATAAGCCCAAATTAAACTCTTGGTTGACAGTTGAATAAAACATAAGAGTTTCACAAAAGGCAGTAGCTGAGAATGGTCCAAGCACCTTCATTAAGCGCTTTCAATGCCAAATAAAGATCTACATTTTTGCTTATTATCTAGATTTACCGACTTTAAAACTTAATGGCAACATTAAGTGATTAAACGATGACTCCTACCTCAATATTTGTTATTTAGTGCTTATTGGCGACATAGGACATAGTGGGCATTTCTGGAACCTAATGTAATGTAAGTGACCATCTTTAGAACTGTCTTGTTTCCACTGTAAAGAACACTACTTGTTTTACTTAAAAGTTAAGGTAAAGTTGGAAAATGTTTCTCAACTGAGATGCGTCAAGAAGTCATCCAAGGACACCAATACATAGAACTCTCGCATAAAAGGTGGGGACACACTTTTAGATGCTCCTGATCAGAAACAGTAATGAAGCAAACTTAGCATCAACGCTGCATTGAGATGCTTTGAACAGGAGACCAATCTGCACCTCAGCAACAAAACTGAAGGGCAGAAGAAATCTACCAGGAAGTGGAAGCATGTAGATGCTGTTAGCAAGGGTGCATCCACTCTTGTATATCCTTTCTCATTCATTCTCTCAGATAAAAATATGTGCCGAAGACTAACGCAGCAAGTAAGAAAAGAAAACTTCCCATTAATCTAAAGCAACTTCTGCAATTGGGTAAAAATACAATTCCTTCCCAGTTGCTTTTCCAATTTTTCTTATTTATTGGCCTATTCAGTCTTTCTCTGTATGTTTCTCCCAGTTTCTATTTAAAAACTTCTCTTCCTGCTCTTCACACCAGTTGATACTACACATGGGGCTGCTATATGTGATGGTGTTTTCTGTGCTCTTTCAACATCTCTTAGCACTGCTGCAAGGCCTGCCCACACTCAACTTCAGGACTTGCACAGCCTACCGCTCTAAGGGCTTCTTGCTTGGAGCACTAAAACTTGAACAATATATATTTTGAATAATCAGGGCTTGAACATATTAAATGCAATAAATGATAAGTGTGCCAATTTGGGGAATTCCAGAACTTGGCAAAAATCTACCTCCAAAACATTAAATCAAAACCAAATCAAATCAATCACAGCTCCCACTTCTTTGTTGTAGCAACAGGATTAGTAATTACAAGCTTTTCCATGAACAAATACTATGAGCAACTGAATTTGAACACATCCTCTTGAAACAGACTCATGGCCTTGCTCAAAAAGAACAGGATCCCTGAACTGCTGGTAAATTAGGGTTTTGGCCAAGGACAGCATGCTCATCTGCCCCTTCCAAAAGCCAGGGACAGACATTAACCTGCTGCCCCCACACTAGGACGATCCTGCTGTAGGAAGATGCCTTCTCAGACCAATTTTCTGGTTAAATGATGTGCGGTTATTTGTGCCAGAATACAGCTAGTTTTCATCACATCTCAGATAAGATGTTGGAAAATCTCCAAAAAGCAGCAGAAAGTGAAAGCGTGCCGTTGTAATATCAAGCTGGAGAATTCTGCTTAAAATAATGTTTCTAAGACTTAGGTAAAAATACCTTATAAAATGTTGATATAATGAGAAATAATCAGACTTTTAAACAAACATAAGTACGAAGGATAGCCATTTTAATCTTGCTGCCAATTTTACCTGGTTTGGAAGCTTTACCAAGGGCATGCCTATTTAACTCTTCCAACATTTACAGCTGAATTTCTTAGAATTTCCAACAAGCCCACAAAGGGTCCTCTTCCATGTCTGTCATACAATCATAGGATTGGAAAAGCCACAGCAAGTTGCTTTCATAGTTGGACCACTGATTATTTTATTACAAACAACAGTCACTGTAAAGTGACAGACATCAGAAGAACAACACATTTCCTGCCTACGTAGATTGCTTTTACAAAAAAAAAGAAACAATTTTATTAAATGAGTGTAGTTCATCTTATTCTCAGTCCCCCTCGCAGATGGGACTGAAACACAATTGCTTCTGGACAAAAATGTGACTGAAGTCTATTTTGCTAGCATTTAAATTTGATTAGATTTAATAATATGTTTTCTACAATTTGCTGAGCTCTGACTGTTGAGAAGACTATATGCAGAGAAAATATTTATGAAACTAAGAGGCAGAGCTGTCCTTCTGAGTTAGACAAATTATTGAGCAGTACCCCATCAGAGTTATCTGCCTACTAGAGCAATACCAGGGTTAAATTCTAACCCTAACCCTGTGAATACGCAGCAAACATTGCAACTGGAGTTGTAACTTCCACAAATTTCACAGCTGGACAAAAGAATAAGATTCCTGTGTGAATCTAAAAAAAAAATATACTAAAAAAAAAAGAGAAACAAATGGTGCTGACAGGTGTTCACTGATCATTACCACTGGCCAGTTGGAACATTGATTGGTGTCCTGAGCTTTCTGTTGCTCAGTGTGTTTCAGTAAAAATACTAGGTTCACCATTTTCAAGTTTCAGAAGCAGGCTCTTAAATAACATGCAAGACTTGATTAAACACAAAGGTTATTCAAAATTAGAGAGCAATTCCTCTAGAAGAAATTTTCGGGGAACTGGAGAAAGACCAAAGCTCCCCAGTATTCAGGCATACAACCTAAGCTGCAGCTACAGGCACACTTCAAATCAGCACAAACTGGCTGCTGAGCAGTGTAGCACATTCCAGCCCTCCTTCATCCACTCTTTCTTACCTTGATTTAGCCTCATCCCAGTTGCTTGCTGGCACAAGCACTTGAAGTGACTGCACTGTGACTCAGACTGGGGAACTGATCCACACTAGTTCAAACATAGATCACTTCCCAGACTGAGTATACACTGGAGTACCTCAGGGAAAGGGATGGAGAGGAGTCCCCAGATAGCTCCTTTCAGCAGCTGTGCTGATTTTAAGCATATGTGAAATGTAGCCTTAGAATTTGTAGCAATTCTTTGCCAGAGTAAGTACTAAGGTAGAGCAAAGACACAAGCATAAATAAACAAACAAAAAGTGTCCAACACAAAGACAGATTTACTTATAAACACACATGTTGTATCCTTTTATTACTTATAATGTTTATTTGGAGGTGAAATACTGGGCAACACGTGTACAGTATTCTATATTCTTCCCTCTGTCAAGGCATTGTACCGTTTTAGGAAAATTTCAATGTAAAACAGGCAAAATATGACAAAAAACGATGGCGTACTTACACATTACGGCATGCAATAGGCTTGTAAAATCCAACTTCCTGACCAGTAAAGACTTTTTCTATGCCCAGGTAATCTCTGCAAGTAATATTTGGTGCTGGCAGGCACTGAACTGAGGACAAAAAAAAAAAATATTTGAGATTAAGCAGTTACTGACTGGGTATTGTGGAATTTTTCTGGCAAGACACAAAATTACACTGTACAACAGCTTTGATACAGAGCACACACAGGCATGTTATGTAAAAAAATTTTTTAAAGCAAGACCTATGACCAACTTGTCTTTTTGCACAACACAAAACAAAATAACAGAAACCGAATTGCTGCCAATTCGGTTGCCATTTCCATTTTTGCTGCATTAGGAGACAATGGGAGATCTAATAGAGAAAAAGGATCATGAGAACAGTCAAATATTGGAACAAGCTGCCCAGAGAGATGGTGTAATCACCATCCTTAGAGGTTTCCAAGATCTGGAGTGGACAGAGTCCTGAGCAGCCTTCTCTGAATTCATTGCCAATTCTGCTTTGAGCTGGAGGTGGGACTGTATGACTTCCTGAGGTCTCTTTCAACCCAAATTATTCCACTATTCTAAGCTGAGGCTTGATTTATAAAAGAGCCAAACTGGAAGGCATAGCAGAAAATGACATCTGCTAAAAGTCTGCAATGTATTAGAGGAATATTTGACGCTCTTCAGTGTTTTAGTGAGTTGTTTTAAAAGAAAAGAAATGCAGTCCTTTACACACTTTCTGTCATCTTTCAATACTTGCAAGTCCTGCTGATTAGTTGCAATGGAACTGCTAGCCAGGTTCAACATTTCTTTCTGGATTTTCCAATAAACAAGGATTTAGATTTTTTTTTTAATTATTTTTTATTATCTACTCATATTGCATCCCAAAAAAATTAAGTAGAGTTTGGATGCTTTGAATTAAACCCCTATTGGTTTGGATGATGAAATCCAGAAATGTTTATAGACTGCAGTAGTGTTCAAGGATGAGCTATATGACTAACTTTTTATTACACAGATAACACTGTAAGAGGAAGCGACTGAGATAATATAGGGACAACCAAGCCTGCTGTATCTGTAAAAATTCTATACAGATATAGAAAAGAACATGTTAATTAATTTTGCAACTTTCCCCTCTCTGAAGAAAACATATGGTGTCTTAAATGCAGTAATATGGTAATTGGTTAGACACAACTACCAATCTGATCAAACTGCAGAACGTTCAGCTCACTGACTGGCTGTTTATCATCAGGAACACATATGAAATAAACTAAGGGACCAATTTCAGCATGTTTCTGTTGTACGCCAAAGAACATCAAAATAAATGTAACTGCTTTCAAAACAGAGCCTCATGGCACCAAAAAATCTTGATGACGGAGGGCACCATCTTTCCTTGAAAGAAATTGTGAAGATTTTGAGCCTGTTCTGTCAGTTCTTCTAATAAGTGTGTGCAAAACAGAGTATGACAGGGATGGTTTGTTCTTATCACAGGAGTGGAGAATGGAGCCTGGAGGATATAACATACTTTGAAGAAATTTATTAGAAACCTCACTTACAAACGCCCCGATCAGAGTAATTCTTTCAGTAAAGCATCCAATGTATGCAAATGCGTAAGCTTTCATACTAATGACATTACTGATTCCATGTTTTAGAAGCTCAGCTAGCAGGTACACGAATGTATGAATTGGAAAATGCAATTACCATCAATATACGTTAGAAATCCTTACCATATGCCGTGTGATTTGTGCAATTCATTGGTTCCTGTGTGCTATTGTCTATTTTAGGCTCATCACACATATATGTTCAGGCAGTTGAGGAAAACATTTTTCATATCAAACACTCCAACAGGTTTAACGCTCATTTATTCCTCCCTCTCTCACCTTGGAGGATTTAAGACCTACCTTGATGCCAGCTTCCCTTCTTCCCCATCCCCCCAATAGAACAGCACATCGCCATGCTGCAAATCTGCTAATCCAATTTAATACACCACTATATTGCGTAAGCTGCGCGTTAATTAGCACCGCAGTCAGGACGACCTGAGGGAACCACAACATTTATTTGTCACAGCCTCTGCGCTGGGGCAGCACCCCGACCTCATTTCCTGCCTTATTTCAATACAGAGTAGCTTCAAACTGAGGCTCTGGGCTGAGCGTCCTGACAATAAAAATAAGAAGGTAGTGAGGACGGGGGTGCCTCATCCAATAGGATTTTTTCGTTGAAAAACAAAAAGCCCGACCATGCTCGCGGCCACACAGCACAACAGCCCCAGATAAAAGCGTGGCACAGCGCTCGGCTCCCTCCCACCCCTTCCTCAAGGGGTCCAGGGTTGCTCTGACCCCCTCCCGTCCGTCCCTCACCCCGGCCCATCGCCATAGCAACGCGCCCCGCCCGCGCTCAGGATATTGCCCCAGCCGCAGCTCCTCGCATTTGGGCGGCGGCTCCGGGCTCGCCGCTGCGTCCGCGGCTGCGAGCCACAGGAGAAGCAGGAACAGGGCCTCCAGCTCGCCTCCCCGCCGCCCCGGGCCGGCCGGCAGCCGGGCGGCCATGATGGAAGGAGCGGCGGCCGTCAGCTGACCCGCGGGGAGGAGCGGGTGCGCTGCGGGGTGAAGCATTGCCTTCGGGGGGGACGGAACGGGGGGAGCTGAGCTTATGTCTCGGGTTGCTGAAGATGCTGCTTTGATATTTCTTTATTTATGTTGTTTGTTCATTTTGAGGGGTTGAACTTAGCAAACATGGCTCCCGAGGCACTTCAGGTCAGCGCTGAGGACGGAGCGTGCCCGTACTAAAGATGGCGCTGGCACAGCCTCCTCAGCGAGCTCGTTCCCTGAGTAAAGATGGCGGCGCCCGCTTCAAGCTTCAAGCGCGTGGCGGCGCCCTTCTGCCCTCACTCAAGATGGCGGACCCACGGAGCGCCGTCTGAGGGGGAGGCTGAGGGCTAGAGCGGCGCGGGGGCGGTGTCTGGAGGAAAGGATGGAGCAGGGAGGTGAGCACCGCCCTCCTCTCCTGAATACCAAAGTAGTGACTACAAACAGCCGGGCATCCCCGTCTCCTGCAGCGCTGGGGCTCGTGAGTATCCCGTGCGTTGTCCTCAGTGCTCTGGGCTCCTCTGGAAGAATTTGAGGAATAATTCTCAGCGCTGATGAGATACAGCAGGTGTCCTGTGCCTGCTGTGTGCTGCCGGGGCAGTCCCTGCAGGAAATAGTTTGAGATTGTTGTGTTTTCACATAAAAATGGTTCTATGCTTCTAGAAGTTTGGGGTTTTTTTTTTTTGTTTTGTTTTGTTTTTGTTTTTTTGAGGACCTGGAGCAGGCAAGCTTTGTCTTCAGCGTGTGCTTTTTGTAAGGTGTTTTGTGGTGATTCCTAACCTTTCCCTTTTCTCACTTTTTTTTTTTACAAGGTCAGTTCCTATTTTTCTAGCATTTTTGACAATTCCAGTTTTCAGCTGTGAGCTGCAGGGGACTCCAGGCTGTTGGCATGGGGTGAAGGAACACTGAATGGCAGATGCGCCCAGGGCAAGCAGCGCTGCTGCCAATAGGCTTCCTTCTGCTCCAGAAGCATTTCCTGAAAAACACATGGGGACCCAGAGACTGAAAACAATCACAGACTCATTAAGGTTGGAAAAGACCTCTAAGATCTCCAGCCTACCCCACTCACTAACCATGTCCCTCAGTGCCACCTCCACACATATCAGGAACATCTCCAGGGACTGTGACCCCGCCGCTCCCTGAGCAGCCCATGCCAGCCCATTGCCACTCCCTTCTGAGAGTTTTCTGAAGCCCTTCTGAAAGTCTTATGTTTTCACGGATGGTTATTTTCTTGAATGAATGGTGACTTAGGAATGGATTTATGGATATGATCTGTTGCAGTTCCAGGCATTCAAGGAATCGGTGAAAGTGTGGACTCTTAAAAATACATGCATGTCTGACAAAGATCTCAGTGATGTGAAACAGTGCTAACAGCTTCTGGGAGATTGGTGTGTACTGAATTTACAGTGCAGAGTTCAGCAGATAAACTATGCAAATGAAAATTGATATTCCCTTCAGCAATTGGGAAAGAAAGGCCATGGACAGAGTGCACTCTGCAATGAACTCAGCCCTCCGGATCGAGACTAGGGTGATCCGATGGGAAAAGTGCTGTGCTTCTGTGTCTGCATTGTAACTCGAGGATGGATAAATACCCGGCTCGCTGCTCATCACTGTCAGGAATGTTGTCACTTCTCACAAGCACTGTGTTAATTAAAGTTGAGAGTGAGAGCTGGGAAGATAGGCATCGAGAAGCTGAGGTTTTTTTTGTTCTTAAAGGGAGGATGGAATGGTGTGTTCTTAACATGTTGTATGCTTTAGTGCAACTGCTATTGAATAGAAAACAAATTGGGGGGGAGGGAAGGGGAAGAACATTAGGAAGTGTGTTGCTAGTTTGATGTTGAAATTCACTACAAAAGGTTTGAAAGTGCTTACCAAGTGCAACTGGCAGGGCTGTGAGAGAGCTGCATATGAGCTGGGTAGCAGAATAGAAAGGTTTTGGTTTGTTTTTTGTGAGCTCTCATTTGATGTTTTCTCCGTATGTGTGTGTGTGAGCAGACATAGCCATGATCCAGAGGCACTCCATATGAAAAGCATTACAGCTGCTTAGCTCCGTCCTGTCCCCACACTTCCCAAGGCTTTTCCCATCTCTGTCAGCGATAGGGTCGGCGCTGCAGAGCACGAGCACAGCTCGTGTCATCCCTGCAGGATTTAGGGGCTCGGACCGCCTGAGCCCAAGTTTAGGCGTTGCTTTACTGCGCATAAGCACACGTATCGCTTCTCCACAGCTTCTTCGTTTTGTTCTCGGCTGACCTCCCGGCCGGCACTACTAAAGGCGGCTGAGGGCAGCGGGCCGCTCACGCCCGTCCCATGGCCGCAGCCCGGCCGTCCCCCGGGAGGCGGCTCTCTTTCTCTCTCTTTCTCTCTCTCCCGCCGCGCCGCCCCGGCTTCCTGCGCCGCAGGTGAGGCGCGTTGGCTTCCCGCTTCCGCCCAGGTGAGAGCCGGCGGCCATCGCTCCACTCCGACCGCCTCCTCTTTCTCTTTCTTCTCCTCCCGGCCGCAGGTACCGAGCGGCCGCCGGCCCCGCGCCCACCGCCGCGGTGCGGCCCTTCCCTTGGCAGCGTCCCGAGGGACGGCGGGCGGCCCGTTCCTGCCGGCTGCCCTGCCGAGGCTCGCGGTGCTGCGGGCGGAGGGGTGAGCCCGGCCCGGGGCGGCTCCCGCCGCTGTGAGCACCATGGGACGCCCCGCTGCGCCCGGTGCGGGTGTGGTGTGTGTGTGTGTGTGGGTGGGGGGGGGGGGGGGGGGGGGGGGGGGGAGGGGGGGCAAAGCCTTTGGGGGCTCCGGCTCCGTCACTCAGCGGGCTGTGGACAGCTTCCACCGCTTGGGGAAACGGTACCCTTAAGTTGCAGCGCAGCAGGTTCCGGTTGGATGTTAGGAGACTTTTATTCTCCCGAGAAGAGTTGGCCAAGCATTGGGACGGGCTGCCCAGGATTACCGTCCCTGGGGTGTTCCGTAGCCGCAGGGATGTGGCACTGAGGGATGTGGGCTGGGGGGCTGGGCTGGGATTGGGGACCTTAGAGGTGTTTTCCAGCCTTGGTACATTTGTGACGCCTTTCGTCAGCGCCTTTCAATTCCGAGGTTCTTAACAAAATGATGTTTTTAATTACTACTTATTTAGGGATTGATTAATGGGAAAGCTGTTCATTGCGTTCTTGTCAAATTTTCAAGATTTAGAAATGGAGCATGGCTCCAGGTTTAACAGTTCTCCTCCACAGCAGAGTGGTTTATCAGCTGAGAGTGCTGTCATCACCAGAACTGGAGGACTCAGTGTCCTGTTCCACTCAAATTAGCTGCTGTTTAGATCCCAGAAGCAAATTTTCCACGAGTTTTGCTAGAACAAGTTTCATAGCATGTTCACTGTTGCACTGAGTGGCCTCAGTGTGAGCTCAGCTTTCAGTCAGACATCAGAGGCTCTGTGGCAGTGCTCCCCTCCGGCCCGGAGCCCGCAGGAATTCAGGTTCTGCCTGTGGGAAGCTGGCATGCCTTGGACATGAGTAAGGCTGCTCTCCAGGCTGCTAATCACAGGTACACCAGATTCTTTTGCTTTCCTCGTCCAGCAGTCACTGAGGGTTTCTGACGCAGAGACAGTTTCCCCACAAAGGTGATTTATGGATATTTGACGGTATTTAGCTTTGGCCTGTTTTTCTCTGAAGACCTTTGGTGTGTTTTCATTGATGTATTTGCAGCACCATTCACTTGTTTGTTTCTTCCAAGAGCCTGGAGCAGCCCACATACTCTGTAGTGATTTTATTAAGACTGTAGTGTGACACAGCACAGCAGTTAGTGGTGGTTTCATCTGAGAGGTGTGGGCATGTTAAGTTTAGTTGGATTGAATTTGTCTGTGTGTTCTAAGGTGGAAAACCAAGCAGAACAGCAAAATGTGCTACAGTGTTGTTGTTTTTTTAATCAGTACACAGCTGCTTGTAAGCTATATTATTTTTAATACCACAGGTTACAGTTGATGCTGCATTAGGACCATTTTAAGATTAAATTCACACTGAGAAATGCTGTTTTCTCTTACTTTTGCCGTTGCTTAGGTTGAAATTTTTCGAGTTAGAGATGTTCCCAGGACCGATGAAGATGAGCCGTGCACAAATCAGTCATTCCTTGTAACGGGGCTAGGAAAAATTACAGCTGCACCAGTGCAGAAAGGTGACTTTGGATCAGGATGTATCCTTGGCTGTTCCCTGCTCAGATGGCCCTGTAAGGAGCCTTTGAAAAATAGCAGCAGTTAGCACTTGTGTGGTGAGGACTTGAGGTGTTTAATGGCCCAGAAGGTTACAGTGACACTGAGACAGGATTTCCCCTATGAGCGCAGCTCTTGGAAGGATGCAGGTTGTTGGGGATGAAGCCATTGTAGTTGTTAGGTGAGAGGGGGCAAATGGGCAGAAGCATCTCCGTTGGCTATACCATGCCCTCCTTCAGCTCCCGGCAGAAAGCCCCTTGGTTTCGTCTCCCAGCAGCCTTCACAGGGCAAGTGCTTGTCAAGGCCACTGCCAGAGGTGCCGTGTTGCTCTGAGCCTGGGATGTGCCGGGCTGAGTGCCCCGTGGCAGCTCTGGGGGGTGATGGCAGGGGAAGACTTAAACCTTTCAGCTCTTCTGATGACCTCTGCTGGCACCAGCATGGGGGAATTCCTTTTTTCTTAGTTTGCTTTTGAAGGAGATCCAAGTCTTAGGATTTCATACAAAACCTTATGAAACTTTCCCGCTCCCTATGATGCGTTGAGTTCAGCTCTCAAAAGTGAAGACAGTAAAAACCCCGATGCATGCTGTGCTGAAGAGTGAGGGTTTTTTTCTGGTGTTACAAAACACTAAGCTTTCTGAAATTCATGATTTTCACAATGATTTTACGATTACACTGGGAGTTGTGACATGAATTTTGAACTTTGAGGTTTGCAGCTTTGTCTACCAATAAGATAAATAAGTGGCTGTAGAAATCTGAGAATGGAGTTGAGGAAGTTGAATGCAGAGTGGACAAACTGTTTTTAATAGGACAAACCATGGCATTTTGGTTTACTTCAAAATTATCACATAGGAATGGACCTCTTAATTTGTCAATAATCTGTTGGCACCCTGCTCAGCATGGGTATTTGGAAATTGGTTAATGATTATCTATCTGGGTCCTCAAACATAAACAGGGCTACAGTGGGTGGAGCTGTGTGCTTCTCTGGAGCCCAAACTTCGGTCTTAGGGACTTGTTCTCAATTACTTGAAAACTTGGAATTAGTTTGTATTCTCAGGGATCCCCTCACAGCAGAAGGAGCTGTCTACCTTAAAAATAAAGCACACTTTCCCCCTTCCCCCCCCCCCCCCCCCCCCCCTCCCCACTCTTTTTATGAAAGAAAGGAGAACAAAGAAACACTGAGAGTGGTTTTAACATATTGCAAGCTGTCTGGAGGCCAACTTTAATCACGAGGGATCCCAAAGTGCTGTGTAAACTTGAACTTTCCTGCTAACTGTACCTGAGGTCCACTTCAGCATCTGCTGTTCTGCAGTGGCTCTCAGCAGTGCTTTGGGGCAGCTCAAGCAGGAAGCTGATGCTTTCTTCAATGTATTTCTTTTTAATTTTATTTTACATTTTCCTTTTTTCACCTCCTTCTCCGGGGGGACTTCTGCACGTTAGATGGAGCCTAGATATCCTACGTACATTTTTCTGCTCTAGTTTTTCTTTCTTGGATCTGCACCCGTTGTCATAATTGCTATTGTTACACCCGCCGTAATGGAAAAAAGATTAATCTTGGAGACTGTCAGCGCGGCTCTTTGAGGCTGCCTTTGAATGACGCAGGCTATTTCTCATGGTACAGTTTGCCAGCGCAGCTGAGCTGCTGCAACTGCTAGCTGCTGCTGCAAGGTGCGGTCCTGTTCCCAGCCCCATCCCATGTGCTGTTGTTTGAGCACTAGGTGGGCAGGAGGCTCGGGCCCATCAAAATGTGGGGTGCTTGTTGGGTGTTTAACTCCCTGCTCCAGTTCACTGTGGGGTCGGATGAATGAGTGCAAGCCCAGGTGGGATGGGAAGGAGAACAAAATGCACGAAAGAAACTTTGGCTTCTTGGTTCCAGCTATCGGATGGGTACAATGTTGTCCAGTTGTCATTATTTCCTGCCATGCTGCATTTCTTTTCTGGGTTTAATCTTCACCCTGCTGCTGCTATAAAGGTGTTTCAAGTCGCTTTTCCTCATAGGAGTTCTTCTGTATCTCGCTGTTGTTGGTTTGCTTTATTTTTGACGTGAGGTGGGAAAACGGGGAAGTTATGTTGAGAATAAAGGGGAAAAAGTTATGTTGAGAATAAAGGGGGAAAAGTTATGTTGAGAATAAAGGGAAAAAAGTTATGTTGAGAATAAAGGGGAAAAGAAAACCCTTCATATTCCTGTTTCATTAAGATTTACACAGTATTTTTAGCTAAGGGGAAGTTTTGTCTTTTCACTTTAGGTGAAGACTCAGGGATATATAAGGAAAAGGTATTTTCATCTGTACTTCAGAATCAGATCTCAGTGCGGAATCAAAGGCTGCTGCTGTGTTGTTAGAAGTGTTTTATTTCAAATAGAAAAGGAAATAAAGCTGCAAAACTTACATAAGTTCAAATGCATTCCTGAAAGTCTTTTAGGAGTTGTGTGCCTCCTCAACCCCTCCTATGAATTTGATTTAAAGTGACCTCTTAAATCTGTTAATAGCCTTGCAAAGGGAATCATTTTGTTTGGCCCTGGGTGGAAACCATGCGAATCTGCTGAGTTCTGCAGGGATTCCTGTAGAAGCCAAAATTGCTTAGATACAGCAAAGTGTACCTAAATTTGAAACTGTGGTCAGTGACATACCACCTATATTATTTTTTTTTTCTTTCTTTTTCATCTGCTTAATTAATATTCTCTTCTCTATTGCAGTGTCCTCCTGGAACTCCAGACGTTTTCAGCTGGGACGTGGATAGCATCAGAGGAAGAGCTGAAAGGCTCAGAGGCTCTGCTGGGTGAGCAATGCACATATGACCATACTTGCTCTTGGACAGCAAGATTAACAAAGTAAATGTAGAGCTTTTTTTTCAGTAGAGATTTTTTTTTTTCCCCAAGTAATTCCAGATGTATATTATTCTGAAGTTACATTGTTACATACAGGACATAGTTTAAATTATGTAAACTGAGCTATTAAATGGTTGAGTTCTTTCAGAAGAGCTTGTACTAAGTGAAGAAATCTTGTTTCTTGTGTTTTTGATATAACTACCTTGACAGGTTTCAAAATGACAGGCTCCACATCAACATAATAACTTGCAAGTGAAAGTACAAATTTATCATCAGTGCTAATTGCAAGTCAGTTATTCTGCCATCTAGGCCTCAGCTGCAGACCTGTTCTCTTTTGCATTGCAGGGAGGGTGGGAAAGGATACTGTGTTCCTTCAAAGATTGTCTCAGACATAGGAAAGAGAAAGGCAAGCACGTGGACGAGGACAGAGTTTTCTCTCACCTGTTTGGCACCGAAGCTGTGATTAAAAAGATGTTGGGCTAGGAATTGAGTTAGCCAATTTGGGGCCTTAATGCTACACTGTCCTGTGAGTGGAGGGAACCTCATCATTTTATGGGAACTTCTTGAGGAGTTGTTAAAACAAGGTTTCACCTGTATTGGCATGTGGCAGGGCCAAGCTTTTGTGAGAACACTGCAAATAATTAAAGCAAGTGGAAGTGCCTATTATATATATAGGTTATATATATATAGGTATATAGGTATATATACTATATATAGGTATATATACGAAGATTTAGACTGTGTGTATATTTGAAAAGATGACAGTTCTAATGCTCTCACTCCAAATGATTTGGTTGAACATACCTGCTTCAATTTCTTTGACCAGTTTGTTGTTGTCTTTGTTTTATAACATGTATTATTCTTCATCTTTGAAAGAGTTGTTCATCTTCCTTTCCCAGTGTAAAAGAAGCAGCACACAGAACAAGGAGAAATTTTTTGAGTGTGCTGGGCTGCTCTGCAACTGGCTGAACTGGAAAGCTAACAGCAGTGTTTTTTAATTAATTTGGTTATAGTTGATATTTTATTGCTGCTTTTATTGACGTTCTACCTTAAAGTGTTCTACTCAAAGGTATCGTTTGTTTGTTGTTGTTGTTTTTATCTCATCTAGATTATTCTGAGTAATTCCAAAAATACCCTCCAACATGCCTGAAAACCCTGCTGCAGGTACGTAGTCTGAAAGTGAATAGTGCCAAGCGGTGGGAAACGAAGCTCCGTGCCTAACATAACTACTTTGTGGTGCAGATAAACAGCAGGTGCTGCAGATCATTGACCGTCTGCAAGCAAAACTGCGTGAGAAAAGAGATGTCCAACATAATGAGAACCTGTCTGTTCTGCGCAGCACGCTCAGGAGCCCTTTGTTTAACCAGATATTGACCCTCCAGCAATCCATCAAGCAACTGAAAGATCAAGTGAGTGTAGAATTACAGTTGTTGGTGTGATTCTAACTGTACTGAAGTTGGAACAGAACAGTCTGTGTAGGCGTGTATTGATGAGGACAGTCATTAATAAGCTGTGACTTGGTGCTGGCCTTTTTCTTGTCAAGCTGGTATTTACCAAGTCACTACTGAAGTGAGAAGTGATCTTACAACACTCTAGTCGTGGGGCAACATGCTTTGATAGGGATGTAGAAGAGTGAGATTCTGAGAAAAGCATCTGCGAAAGACATCAGCTCTAATATGAGTTCAACTGTGATCAGAAACTGAGATTCTTTGTTTTTCTCAGAAACTAAGTACTGTTTATCAGCTGACTTGCAGCACCTTCTCTCCTATCTATTTTTAATAGATATAGATTATTAGTCTGTAATTAACTGTCAGTTAATTGCTGCTGACTTGTACAGGAATGGTTATGATGCTTTGGAAAATAAAACGTAGAAAATCACCCTGAAGATGTGCCAAGCTCTGATGCTGACATATCCAAGCTAGCTTTAAAGTCAGTTAGGTGTGGCAGTAGAAGTGACTTGCATGGATTGGTTTACAATGCCAGTAGGTGCTTAGATCTTGTGGGCAAGGATGTTGATGACACCTCCACCATGCAGTTTGCCAAGTCAGGCATGGAAGCTTAACACTCAGGGACTAACTTGGCACACTCTATGCAACAGTAATCCCTGTCTTTGCAGTTACTGAACCTGTCCAGCTGTAGATACGGTGGGGTAGGTCCCAGGAGAATGGAGCCACCGTGCTGTCATTGCTAAATACATTGCCAGTACTGCTGCCTGGATGGCATATAGTGGCTCTGCCATTCATACTTGTCTTCTTCCCTTGTTTGCATTGTTGGAGCATCTGTTCCCATCTTCCAAATCTTGAGTGCACGTCTGCAAGCTGTTAAAAGTGAGCAAAAATCCAAATCTAGGATCGTGCATCCTAACTGTGGAGTAATGGATTTTTTTATCCAGAATGCTCAGGCTTAGTATGTCTAAAAAATTAGGTTTTCTCATAGTTTTTTCTTAAGCTTGTCCCCTTTGAAAACTTCCGTTCAGGAGGGGAATTTTTTGGTTTACTTTGTTGCACTGGGAGTGATTCAGCTTTTCTACCAGACTGAAAATTGAACTGCCAGTTGTAGCAGTGGTAGCGTGTTCAGTAGTTAGCTTGTGCCCTAGGCTCTCTCTGTACAGACCAGGCATTTGAGTGGTTAAGTGACTCTTAAAATTTGTGATCCTTGTGTGAAAACTGTCTGAATTTGCCTGCCACTTCCACCAGTGTTGGAGTGCCTCTTTAAATATCAGGGAGAAATGAGGAGGATGGGCAAAAGTAGTGAAGAAGAATGGTAGAACTGACAAAAACGTGTAGAGTAGAAACAGAAACAGCTGAATCATTTAGGGAACATTCCTTTCTGTAAAACAGTTTGAAGTTGGTATGCTAGCTTGATTATAGTTTACACCTTAACATTACCTAAATTATACAGGTGAGTACCTTTGTAAGAATATGGATATATAAATGTGTGTGTCTTTGTCAGCCTTCACTCAAAATTATGTACGTTGAAATCTGTGTTCGTTTTTGAAAGTTTTACTCCATCTCTGTTCATTTTTAACAGCTCAATTACATGCCACCTGACCGGTCAGTGGATTTTGATTTTACTAAGAGAGGACTGCTGGTATTTGCTGACAAATCAGTTACTGCTGGAAATGTGTGTAAACAGAGCAGTTTACCGGAACCCAGAGCATCTACCTTCATTCCAAACCTGGGGGTTAATGAGTTCAATACAATCATCCAACAGATGGCAAAGGTAAGGCTCTTAGGTTCAGTCAACCAGGCTTTAATGTCAAATCATGCAAAATCTTGCATGATTTGGAGTACTGTTTTGTTCTATATCCTGGAGTGTGATGCAACCTAAGCCTACAGAGGTACCAAGGGCTCTTTTTTCTTGTCCCCTGTGAAAGACAATGTCAACAATGGAAAGTATTTTCTTTGCCATTTTTTGATTTTCTACCCAGCACACCGATGTAGAAATGAAGTCTCAGTTGCCAGAACACTTTTTTTTTTGGTATTGGATGACACTTAATTGAAAATGGATGTTTTCTGCAGAAACTTGTTTTGATGGAAAGATTTTTTATCAAGTACATTTTGAATTGGAAATGTACCAGCTTTGTTGATATATGAACAGTGCAAATGATTAAAAGAGCTGGCATGTAATATTTTATTTAACTCTTCATTTAATATGTCTCAACTTTGCCAGACAGATGCTGATTTCATTAACATGATGTAGCATGTACCAGATGCTTATGGAAGTCGTACAGGTGCAGACATCTACCCATGTGCAATTGGCATTTATACCATGAGTGCATTGTTCTGTGTTACTTTGAGCCATTAATTTAATTGGTTAGTCGTGCCTTTCTATATTAAGTAACTGTTGCTAATTGACTACCTTAATGTAGCTGTAATATTTTCAGCATAACTCTTCTTGTTAGCATGTCATTAACTCATCTGATAAAAGATTTAACAGTAAAGGCTGCACATTATTTTGGATAAAACAGCTGTGATAGAAATGCTTTCTCTAAGTAACGCTTCCCAGTAAACAGCCCCAGAAATTATGTGTTTGAACTGAGAAGCAGGCAGTTGCAAAAGCAGAGTTTTGTTGTTGTTTTGATTTTTTTTGTCTAGTTTGCATTACCTGTGAAGTTGCAGGAATGAGAAGGAAATTAATTTCTTTATTTAAAAGCTGCAATCTTTTGAGCGTGTACCTAAAAATCAGCATTAAAAGCTAAGGGAGCCAAAAGACAAGTAATTTAGTTTAACTGTGCAGCATTTCCAGAAACCCCAAATATATTGCTATAAACAGCACTTTGTTCATAGTTTTCATCCAGTTTGGAATTCATCTCATAATGTGAATGAAGTGTGAAAGCAGCTCTTAAATTCCCTGAGGTTTCAGAATCTCAGAGTGCTCACATATCCAATACTCTGCTATATTAAAAATAATAAATGGAGGAGCTTTTATACGAATAACATATTTAGTATTTTGCCTTTGTTTAGTCTTAGGAGGGGAATAATTCTCCTGGTGCATGAATTTTGAACTAGCTCATTCTATTGCATTAAAAATTAGTTAATCAGTTTTTTTCTGTTTTACTAGGGGAGACAAATAGAATCAATAAAGATTGAAAAGCCTTCTGTCGGAGGTCTCGGATTTAGTGTTGTTACCCTTAAAAATCACAACTCAGGAGAAGTTGGTATCTTTGTCAAAGAAGTTCAGCCAGGAAGCGTGGCTGGCAGGTGAGATCTTTATAATTGGAAAAATTGCAGCAATTCTGTAAAAAGAGAAGGCCTGATTTTTGCATTGGTGGCTGTCAATGCTAACGTGTTTGTTTGGGTTATCTGGTGGGATACTTTGGTGGTGGTATCTCGAGTTCTGGCTTTGCAGCTAAACAGACTCATGTTTTGAGGATCAGATTTTCAGATGAGTTTCAAATATCCATGCTGTTCACAAATGGAATTTCCAGAAAACATGACTCACTTAAGAGAATCTTGAGTGCTGATTGAAAAACAAAGGCAGCCTGGAAAAGAGTACGAGGAAAATAAAAACTAGTCTCTGGATTTTTATTCATTGTATTACTGAAAGATTTTTTTCCCCCTTGCTTCTTTATTTATGTGCCTATGACAGTGCTCTATTTATAGTTGGGCTTACTGCACGTTTCCTGTGTAAATTAAGATCCAATCCTTCCAGCAGATCCCTGCACAGATGTCATCATAGAACCGAGGCTTCGGGCAGTTTTTTCTGTATTATCTGTGAGTTCTCACCCAAAAACAAAAGACAGAGCAATCCTGGAAAAACAAAATGATTGTAAAACCACAAGAGTTGGCATGAGACAAATGCAGTGCTTGGAATTATGTTTAAAGAAAATGTGTCTAGATTACAAGTCACTGGTGTCACTTTTTAAATAACACATGTCAGGAAGTGCCAACGCAGGATGACAAAGAGAGTGGGGAGAGGTTGGAATGATAATGGCTATGGGCCCACAGAGAACACACCAGAGAACACTTGCAAGAAAAGCATATTAGGCTCTTTCAAAGTGGAGACAGATGGACTGATCTGGATGTCAAAGGAGGGTGAATATCTCACTTTAGGATTTGATGACCTGCTGCTCACTTTCTTTGATGAGAGTCTGAAATATGGCGAATGCCTGAAGAAAGGCGTTTCAGGAAAACATCTTAAATGTGGCACGACAATAATGAACTTGAAGTGCATTAGTTAAGATGTACAGCTATATTGTTTTGGAGGTTTCAGAAATCTCTCCAGCATGTTTCACGTTTTGGTTCTGAGATGAGATCTCCTGGAGCCTTTTTTGGATTCCTACAGAGCTTTGAAGGCAGTGTCTGTCTATGTAACAGTTTGGTCTCGTGCTCAGAATGAATATTTAACAAAGCAGAGAAGTGATGGTTTCTGTCTTGTCACAAATCGAAATTCATCACTCAGATAAATTAACTGTGAGATTTATATTATCTTAAGGTATGATGTAACTTGAACTGTCTGCTGCCTGAAGAAAGTTTGATGTCTGAGTTTTGATAATATAATTTTTGAGTAAAATATAAATATGCAGCTTGACCATCTTTAGGATCAGACGATGGTATGAAATAATATTGTAGCCTGAGCTGTGGACACTTAGATATAATGTCGTGTGATGCTAAAAGTAATGAAGAATAGTTCCTAGTTTGCTGTATAACTGCAACTTTTTTTTTTGTCCTATAGTTTAACATCATCAAGAAAGTGAGGAGATTTAATTGAATTTTAATAGTCGAAGGAAAAAATTGTCTAAACTTGCATACTGTGATAAAGTTAGGACAAACTTTGGCTGGGCAGTTCAGCACGATGTGTATTCATGTCATTTGTAAGTTGAAATCACTCTAATGAGTAGATTTTTTTAATGTAAACTTTGCATGGGAAGTCACTGTGCTGCATTTTGAGATTTCTTTTAATGTTTTTGTTAAGGGATCAAAGACTAAAGGAAAATGACCACATACTGGCCATTAATTGCACCCCATTGGATCAGAACATTTCTCATCAGCACGCTATTGCTCTCCTCCAGCAATCCACGGGATCTTTGCATCTGGTTGTTGCTAGGGAGCCAGTTCAAGGAAACAGCAGAACTTCGCCTGTCTCACTGAGTGATACAAATCCACCTGGGACTGTAAGTTGCTGTAATACAGTCAAAATCAGATTTTGAACTATGCTGGATGCCTTTTTTTTTTTTTTTTTTTTTTTGTAGTTTTAAGTGTTTTACATACAGGGTTTGGGGATTTTTTTTTTAATCATGTTTTGTCTGTAGGGACATTTGGTTTAGAGATCATGCAGTAAGTATAACACTTCCATTGCAAAGCTGCATGAAGTTGTTACAAAATAGGTCCTGGGTTTTTATGTGCTAGAAGTTTTAGTAAATCAACATATTCCTAGCAGCAGGGGCTGTTCAGCATAGTCTGGATAAAGTGTTTTATAAGTGTACCCAGCTGAAAAATGCTTGCACTCAGCAATTATGCTCTGATTACATCTTAAAAGACTGTAAACATAACCTATCGTGAGCGTATCGAGTGCTTGAAATACCAGAACCAGTGTAAACTTAAATTGCTCAAAACCAAATGCCTTGCCTTTGTGGGTTTCTGAAAAATCTGCTGAAGAACCTATCCATTCACTTTTTTTATCTTCTTCTTTAATCTACAGATTTCATTCATTGTGAACCCTTTTGTTGTCTTTAACAAGGAGTGATTGTCACTCAGATCTAATAAGCTAAGGCTGAGCTTGCATCTGTGTTCAAGCCATATGGTCCAGGTGGCTTCATTGAATTTGGTTGAAGTGCACACCTAAATCCAGGGTTTGCAATATTGGAATCTTAATTTATTATGCTAGCAGGTTTTGATGAAAATCTGGTTAAGAGCAGTGTTTTTCCTTATTCTCAGTAATTATTTCCCTTGTGATTATTACAGAGGTAGTGAAATCTGAAGGTTTTAGTGCGTAATCAATATTGTTTATTGCACTGAAAATTTTAAAGAATTAAACTTCAACTGCTTTTTCATTGAAAGATCTGCACTGAACAGACTAACAAAATAAAATACAAATATATATCTCTACAGGGGGTCTTTAAACTCCTTTTATGATATTTAACTGGCTTTGGCAAAGACTTTCAGTATGCTAATAAATCCTTTATTCACAGAAGACTTAAATCTGCCTACTTTGCTCCATTTTGGTTTCTATGAGATATTAATCTGACAGAAACACTGCCTGCGTTTGGGTTACTTAACAGCTTTGTTATTTTCAGATTGTCTTGTAGAACATAAGGTCATCGTACAGCGTAGCTTAGAAACATGCTTCCAATTCAGCATGGAAGAATTGATACTGCACTAATAATTCAGCATGTACTGTGTTGTTTGGAGTGTGTGAGTGACATAACAGATAGAAGAATTTGGGCAACGCTAAGTGAAAACTAGGCCAGTAAAAGCTTCTGGACTGTTTTTCTGCTTGCAGTATTCTTGATTTCTGAAACACTGGAAGGATAGTTTTCATTTTGGCTGAAAATCTTAGAATTACTTCTTCTTAGTCAAGCTTTTTCCTAGTATCCTGTTATGAAAGTAAAGGACAAAGTGTATGCTTAATAAGAGATGAGAAAATCCCACTGCATATTTATAAGGAAATGAATCCAATGGAAGAAAAATCCAAGAGATCTCCAGTAAGTGGCAAAGAGAGAAGAGGTGCTTTGATTTTTTTTCTTGTTGCTGGTACAGGTGAAACTGAGAGACGTTAAAGATGGACTGAAATTAAAGTCTTCTCTTCTTATTAATTGCAGATTCGTTGGGGCCACGTTGAAAACGTTGAGCTGATTAACGATGGCTCGGGATTAGGCTTTGGAATTGTAGGAGGAAAGCTGAGTGGTGTAGTTGTAAGAACCATTGTTCCTGGAGGATTAGCAGATCGGGTAATTTGTTATATTATGTCACTTCTTATTTGATTGCAAAGTATAATTAACTGCTTTTGACAGCCTTAAAATAAACTAGTATGCTTAAACAAAAGGAAGCTGATAGCATCAAAGTCTGAATGCCAACATATACTTTGTAAATAAATATGTTGAAGATATGATTGAGGAAAAAGTCCGCACCTGATACAAATTAAGTTGTTTCTCAGATGTGCTTTGGCTTATACAACATTGTTGAACATGCAGAAATGCTAAGAAGTTGTCTAACCTTCTGATAGTTTCAGCACTTCTGATACTTTCTGCAAGACTTTCTGAAGTTTCTGATATCTTTTAAAGTTGTGTAAGTTTGATTTGCAACTTTTGATTGCCAGTCTTGAAACATCCAGCACTGAGTGTTGCTACATTTCTGGGGTAGAACACATGCAAGATCTGGATTTCTAATGTGAATTTGGTCATGAAAAGTTGTTGCATTGAGAACTGGAGCCCATGTAGTCCATACAGTCAAGACCCAGTAGCATATAAAAGAATGTATGTTCTATTAAATTACTTCCTCTAGTATAGGATGGAAACAAAAACTGGAGGTTCGGGAAGCTTTAATGGAAAATGCTGGCTCTTATTTTACTTACTTTCCTAAACCTGACATGTATATATGAGTATTTTTTAATTATTGTGTAGCACCTGTTTTGCTGTAAGGAATAAAGTGTCTTGGCTACAAATGAAGCATGTAAGTTAAGAACTCACCACATCATTCTCAGCTGAATGAGACATCATTAAGAACATGTGAAATAATGAGTGCATATATATATGTTAAAATTGGATGGATTTGTAAATGAGTTTGAGTTAGTCCTGGAAATAACTCCACTATGATTGCTATATAAATCAGTGCACCTAAGATGGTAGGGCTGTGCTGATCAATACCAGCTGAGCATTTGGTGCTATGAATGCTTGCTTATACTAGGAGTGATGATGTGGGCCATGAATTATAATCATCACATGAAAGATGGTTTGTGTGTGTGCAAAGCCCTGTTACCTTCAGTGGAGTTACTCGCTTGAGTTGGAGCCGGTCGTGTGAAAAAAGAATTGCCAAGTTAGTACAGAAGCATTATTAGCAACTTTAAATTCTAACCCCTGTTCTGTGCAGTTTATTCCAGGAAACTGCAGTATGTAACAGCCTATAAGATTATATATTTTGGGGTTGGAACTGTATGTCTTTGAGATCCCTTCCAACCCGAGCCATTTTATGATTCTAAAATGTTGTTGCCCTTCTTTTCCTAAATAAGAAAAGCAGCCATTTCCTTAGGAACAGTGGTATTCAACCTGTGCATATCTTAGTTTTGAAAAGCCTGATTTGCCATGGTTTACTGCTGTGGGAAAAACAGCACTTCATATTTTGAAAACATCCTTGAATTACTTTATATGTTACGATGATGGTCAGCCTGATTGTGTTCTGTCGTATTGGCTATCATGAAAATTTCCATAGGCAGTTTCAGCTTTTACATCCTGAAAAAAATTTTTTGCAATGTTATTTATGTTTGAAGGATGGGAGGCTGCGAACTGGAGATCACATCTTACAGATTGGAGGGACCAACGTGCAGGGAATGAGCAGCGAGCAAGTCGCCCAAGTGCTGAGAAACTGTGGGAATTCTGTTAGGATGGTTGTTGCGAGAGACCCGAAGTGTGAGATTACAGAGAGTCCACCAGCTCCTGCGAGCTGGCCAGTCAGTGCACTGCCTTCATTTCAGAATGGAAATGTAAGTATCTGATGTCTGCTGATGGGTTTTGTTTTTTTTTTTTTTTAAGTATGTTTGTGGCTTGGGACCAGAAAGGAGGGGAACAGAGAGCATTTTTGACACCTGAAATGCTTCTCCTCATTTTCCAGTTCTTATATTTATATACTTAAGTGATCATTACTTTAGCTCCATCTTCTGTGATTTCCTCCTTGTTTTTAATGTTATTAATGCCCCTAATCTTGGGATCAAAATGACCGCCTGTGTGGAATTTATTTCAAAGCATTCACTTAATTATCAGGGCCATGAATGTTATCAATAAATGGTGCTTCTAGTTCTCCTGTTTCATGAATTACATTTTTTTGCTAATCAATCATTTGTAAGAGGATTTAAAACCTTGGTGTGAATTTCCCTAGTCTGAAAGCCAGAGTGCCATGGCCAGACCAGAATTATTCAGCACTAACATCTTTTTATGAAGCATAAGTGTGATGTTTTCATAGTCTACACTACTGTCTGTGATAGGAAATATATCTAAAAATTTTGAAACTTGTTTTAGCAAATCTTAACATGGTCATATCAAAGTCTCTTGTTTTTGAAGTCATTCTTTTCAGTTTTGAGTAATTAAAATCAACAAATGCTACACTAAGTGTACAGTAGGTCTTGAAACATAAACAAAGCTGTGCTTGTGCACCATCTGCTACTCCTGTGCTGCTTAGATTTAGGTGTAGAATCTCAGTAGCCTTTTCTCCCTTAACTAGTTTTCTGAATATGAGTGAAGTGAGTGAATTCTTTAGAGCCCCATCTTTAAAGGTCAGACTAGCAGTCATGTTGTTAGAAACTCACCTTCTTGCTTACTGGGCAGTCACTGCAAAGGCAGACATCAGCTTGGGGCGAAGTGCGTACCTTGCATCTCTTTGGGCTCCTGTGGCTGCAGCTCCTTTTATTGGAAGCATAGTAGGAATTTGGAGTGGCAGAGAAATGGAATGGGTAGTCTGCATACCTTAAGGCTAGAGTCTTAAATGCGGGCCCCTCTCATCAAATACTCTGTTCTTAAGAAAATAATGACAGAAATTCATAATCAGAGGAGCTATGAAGAATTACTTTCTAGCTCTATCATATTTTCTGAGGCCTGTGCTATGTAAAAACTTGGCCCAAGTTTTGTTTCCGGTACAAAATACTGTTTTTGTGTTCCTTGCCACAAAGAAGGACCTGTATGTACTAATTGATTGTTATCATTGTCGATGAAGCAACCTTTCTAAAGACTGATTTTTGATATGGTTTTGTGGTTTGGAGTGTAGCATAAAAACAAAGAATAAGCTCAGGCACCTGCATGGTCACGCATAGCTGCATTTAAGAAGGCAACTGCTTCTGTTAGTACAAGTGTGTCTACCATGTGTATGTGTGATTGCCTTTCTTTAAGGACATCAAACCTACCTCTGCTTTGAAATCCCTTTTCTGTTGCTCCTCACTTCCTTAGCATCGCTGTTTTCTGACAGGAATGTGTGATGTGATAAGCCTGCATATTTATCCCAGTTTTGTGACTTCTTAACTGTCCAGCAGAAACAGCTTGCACAAGTGGATTTGTGACACTTCTTATCAGGAAAGGCGAAGGTGTTTAAGATTTCTGTTGACTTTTGGGGTTTACTGGGAAGTCTGTTATTACCAAATGGCAGTGGAATCCAAGGGCCTTAAGCAGCCTAATGACAACTTTTGTTTTCAATGAAATATGGATATTATATGTCTGTCAAGTATGTGGGGAAATAGTGGCAAAGAATTTTGAAAGCAATTAATGACTTTGGGTGAGACGTTGAGAAAGTCCTGGACGTTTCACCTTTGCAAGTGTAAAACCTCCTAAAATAGGAAAATCGATATCACTGCTCGCTTATGAAGATCTTAACCTGCAATACACTATTGGTACTGAGAAACTGGCTTTTTTTTTTTAACTGCCTTGTGCTTTATTTGTAGGATAATACTGCTCTTTTTGAGACCCATGATGTTGAACTTATAAAAAAGAACGGGCAAAGCCTGGGGATAACAATTGTTGGATATGCTGGAGCATGCGATGTAGGTGAGTTCTATGAGGTTTAGTCAAGTCCAGGACAGGAGCTTTTCAAATGCTCTTTATTCACTGCACATCAAATGGAGAGCACTTCTTTGAAACAGTATAACCTACAAAATCTATGAAGATGATGTTTAAAGAACTTGCTACAAAGTGAAATTGAGCCATAGATTTTTTTAGAGTTGTAATTATCTTATTAAATGGCTCCCACTTGACTGCTGGACTGTGGATCTTACACCTTTGTGTTGTTACTGTGTTAAACTGTAACAGGGAGTTCCTGCTTATGCAGGCTGCCTACAGTATTCCTTGCTTTGCCCTGTGATACCTTTCACATTTCAGATGGAACGTTTTAAGAAGAGTTTAAAAAACAGAGAATTGCACGTCTCCAGTTTGCATCTGTTTTTGAATGACATCTTCAGTACGTCCAAAATAGCTCAGCGTGCACTTTCATTTATTTAATGAATTGTAGGTTTTAGAATAGACATGATCAATCGGATTAAATAGTCCATTTCTCTGCCAGGCAGGGGGTACAGAGATTCTCAGATGAGTGTGATGTGTATGCCACTATCACAGGGTGATTTGTGACTCTTTGGTGGATGAGTGTTTCTGTACCTAAACTTAGGGAACAGCTAAAAATACCTTTGCTAAGATATTTTTTCCCCTTTTAAGACTGGATGACAGCTTTAATGTGAACTGTTGGTT
Source organism: Lagopus leucura (assembly GCF_019238085.1). Taxonomy (NCBI): domain Eukaryota; kingdom Metazoa; phylum Chordata; class Aves; order Galliformes; family Phasianidae; genus Lagopus; species Lagopus leucura. The sequence continues at coordinate 26,595,616 of NW_024962266.1, forward strand.
TCACAAATGATAGAATCTTCTCATAGCACTTGATAAAGTATGCTGGGAATGTGATGCAGGTAGGATTGCGTTACTGCTCTCTTGATTGCCAGGGCATACTGTGGGCTTGCTGTTGAGGAATCTCAGGCTGGTGTGGTGGGTGCTGAGGACTGGGTCAGGGAGGCAAAGAGAAAAGGTGGGTTTGTAGTGGCAGCAGGGGAGATTGCTGAGCGTGGAGAAGTCGTGTTGGACAGATATCAGAGGAACTTTAGTGTTGACAAAAAGATGGATGAAGTGCCAATATGGTTAAAGATCAGCTTTTTTTTTTTTATATGGGGACTGTGGGGAGGTGGTGGAAGGGAGAAGTTACTATTTCAACTGGTGATTATACTATTGTGGATTTGTTAGTTGTGGGTTTTTTGTTGCTTTTTTCTTTTTTTACTTTCCTACATCTAATTAGAAGTTAAAATTAATAATCAAACTTCAAACATGACAAAGGACAGCTTTTCTGATTACCATGTTTCCCTTTTTTTTTTCTTTTTAAATCCTTTTTCATTAAGACTTAAAGGACTAAATTCTTTAGCTAGAAGAGGATGATTGAAGTCTTGATCAAAGTACTTAAGCACATACTTTACTTTTAGCTTGGGTAGTCCTGTTGAAATCAAATGCAGCATGGATTTATGTGATTGTGGTTTAAGGCCCATGAAATGAATGAATCCATGGAGGAGGTGGCCTTCTGTGAGCCACTTCTAAGAAAAAATATCAAAGTCAGCATATAGGTTGTGTGCTGCTTGTGCCACTGCTAGTTATTTCCTTCAGATGTCCTCAGTTACTCCATGTCGTGCTGTGTAAAGTGGTCATGTGCAAATGTTGGTTGTTTGCAGCATTGTAGCTGTGTGGACAACTGCGCGAGAAATGCTGTAGTTAAAAAAGCTTAATAAGGAAATAAATCAGGTTATCTTAATGACTTGTTTCCCTTCCTCCCTTGTCACTGCCAGCAGAATCCTCAGGGATTTTTGTGAAAAACATAATACCTGGCAGCGCTGCTGACCACAATGGCCAAATTCACGTTCATGACAAAATTGTTGCTGTAAGTAAAATATTCTGCTTATGTACTGTAAACTGATGGTCCATTTCACGTCTCAGCATTGAAAGAACAACTTACTAGAGACTTTCTAAAATTAATTAAGCCTTCTCTGCTTTGTAAAGTAAGAATTTGTTTAGGTAGAATAGATGAAACATCTTAAAATGTTCCGTTTGAATTTTTACAGCAATGAGCTTCGGCTTTCTGTGGTTAAAATATTTTTTGTCGTTGTTCAAGTAAGTATTAAATGGTAGTTAACTATCAAAGAGGCAGGCATTTGGATTAAAATGTTTGAGTGGAGAATCTTGGCTTTTGGCCTAAAGTAAAGATGAGAAGCATTAGCTTCTATTGAATTCAACGGGATTTGAGGGTAGTTAAGATTTTGCAAGATGCAGCACACTTTATGATCTTAATTAGTGTGTAGAATACTGTGGATACAATCAAAATATTAATAGTCACAAGTAATATTTGAAAGCCCAGAATTTATCTGTAGAAAACTTGAAAGCTTTGAATAGGACTGATTTGAATAATGGGCAATATTGCATTCACAGAACAAGCAGGAATGAATCGCACGATCTTTTTATTTCCAGAAATAACATTTATGATCTAAAAATGCTCTTTGCAGTCGTGTGCTGTACCAGGACCTTCCCAAGTCAGCTTCTCCTTTACGAAAGTGAAATTTTGATATCAACTTCAGCTTTTATCTGCTGTTTGCAGGTGAAGCCCCTATAGATGTGTGATGTAACAACAAGAGTATACAGTAATCTAACTGTAAATTGAAACATCTGAATTTGTTTATTAATTAAGCTGTTCAAAGTTGATTATACAGTTGTGTACATAGGGCTGTGTGCAGTATGCTAGCAGTGATTCTTAACTGAAAAGATGTCTAGGTTGACTATTCTTGCTTCATCCGTGATGCTTTTCAAGTTGTTCTTTGCAAATTAAAAGAAAAAATCGTAGGGAGAAATCAGTGCACACTTAGAATAGCAATCTCCTGTTTTATTGTTGGCCCATGAACACAAGAGAAACTACTGCTGTGTTTCCTTTCAAAATGCATTTTGAAAATTTTGTCCAATCAGTGAAATGTAACTGTTTTCATGAGATAGCTTTTGCAAAATCTTGGGTGAATAACCTTGTAACATCTGCACAAAATAATGTGGACATCCCTTAAAATGTACGGTACAGCATAAGCATGGGATGTGACAACTGCTATATGATGTGATTTAGGTTGATGGAGTTAATATACAGGATTTTACCAACCAAGAAGTGGTAGAGACGCTGCGTAACACCGGGCAGGTTGTACGCCTCACCTTGCTCAGGAGGAGGCCTTCGACTGGTTCTTCAGAAAGATGTTCAGATAAAGGTAAGACTTTTCTTTTCCCCTCCCTTTTTCAGTAACTGATTTATCTGCTGAATTTACAGTGACTTAATCTAACAACTAGGACTAAGTCCCACGTGATTCTAGATTTGGTAAGGGCTTACTGTAGAAGGTGAAATACTCCTATGTAACCAAAACGCAAACAAAAATGGCAGAAAAAGAAGTGTTGTTACTTCTTCATATGTTTTGCAGGATCTGTCTGATTTATTTTTTTCCCATCTATTTTCACAGTGCTGCCAAGTGTTCCAGCTTTAGCATCTTCTGGAGCTTTAGGGACTGAAACTAATGTGGACAGTAGGAATGAGGAAAACCAAAAACAAAAGGGTAATTTTCAAAATGGAACTAAGCAGATTCTGCATAAATCAGGTGGATAGAATGTCTCACAGTGTTTCTTCTAAGTCTTTGAAAAAGCCTTTAACCTAGTTTCAATACTGATTATCTGTCATGGCCTGTGTGGTCTTCAGTCTTTGTTCCGTAGGGCCTTTTATTCAAGTCCTTTTTGAAGTAAAGCATTACCTGTTAGATCTATCAACTCCTTCGCCCAACCTCATACCCCAAAAGTAACACTGTCCACAGACTTGCTGGCATGTTGGTAGATAACATCCATGGATGTTACAGCCCTTTCAGGACTATAGAATGAATCCCGTCGGCTCTGTACAGCTGAATTGCTCCAGCTCACTTGCTCTTCTTTCTGTCCATGATCTTTCTCTGATGATGTGAGCTGTCCTGCCTGCAGTCTTCTGACAGAATTTTTTCATCATCTCTGCTGTCAGGACCTTGAACCAAATCACTAAGTGAACAGCATGGAGATGGAGCATTCCTCTTCCTGCCAGAAGTCACAGTCAGTTTCTACCCTCTTGGGAGTTCACCTTTACTTGGCAGTCCAATCTTTCCTCAGTCATGTCTTCCCTCTTGTACTTGCAGGTCTTAAGCTCCCACCTCTGCAGAGCCTTGTCTACATATTTGTTAGTTCATGATGCCCATTTGTTTTGTCTTCTGGCCCTGCAGACACTTGATCAGAACTCACCTCCTGAGCTCCTTGACCTGGCCTCTGGTGGCCTGTGACCTGGGCTGCAGCAACTTTTCAGGAATTTGTAAATGAACAGGGCTTGCTGAAGTACCAGAGCTGACTGCAGCACCAGGGATGGGGATTCATGTCTTGTGACATCTTCATTTGTAGGTCATTTTCCATGAGTAACTTCTGTCTCATCTGTGTACCAACTGCCTCCCTCCTGTTTGCTTGCCCTGCTTATTGTGCTCCTGATCACTGATATTTCCTGGAGTGCCAGAGAAGCAGGAAGCCTGGCATAAGTTACGTTGACCTCCTGTGAGATTCCTGACTTGGCAATGAGCCTCTCATTGCTGCCTGCTATTTCCCAGACCCAACTCATTTATCTTGCAGCGCTAATATCGTTGCATAGTGCTTCCTCCCATACTACTGCTGGAAACTAGAGTTGAGTCCCTGGCTTGCTTGTCCTGAGCATACTAGATGGACTGGAAGGCTGTTGACTGCACACTAGTGTAGCTAGATGAGAATCTGGCAAAGGCATTATAAAACCTGATAACTGGAATTGGAAGCTGGATAGGAGTTGAAATTAGACATGCGTTTTTACCATTAAAGGCAGTTGGGCATAGAGACAGATCACAAAGGCATGGATTTCTTCGGGCTTGGTCTTTCCAGAAGGTATGCTTCAGTTCTCTGCTGATTTCTGGCCGTATCTACAGTAACTTCTGGGTGAATTTCTACAGATTGTGTTGAAGTCAGCATAAATTATCCTTATGCCTTGTAGTTTCTTAAATATGTAGATGCAATTGAGGAGTCTAAATTATGACTGTCAATGAATAACAATTTTGCTATGACTGTGGAAGATCTGTCAGTATTAAAGACAACCTGGAAATGAGAGGAATGTTAGCAGTTTCTATGCTCCATTCTGTTTTACTTTTCTGTCCAAGCCTTATAACCAGACATCCTTTGTTGTGACTTTTGCATGTTCCCAGAAATAGGAAGCCAAAGCAGAGGTGATTGAGTAGCTATGGTTTAAGGTTATCAAATCATTGTTTTAGCTGCATGAGTGAAAAGTGTGTATTGATCTGTGTTTACACTGGTAGAAGAATTTAAGGACTTAGCAGTAGGATGTATTTAGGAGCTGCAGAACGTTTTTAGGCTCAGAAGAGCCAGGAGGACTTAGGCTCGCTGTGCCAGAGGCTGGAAGAATAATACACTGTTCTGTTTCAATTACCTAGTCCTTTCTTTGCTCTAAATCCTATTGAACTTTCTGTGCATAAGGTCTTCTGGTGAAGTGAACAATATCTCTGTAGTCAATTCCTGACTACTTGTGATTGGGTTATTTTGTGTCACAGATGTCTACTCTAATACAAAGAGAACTTCCTGAGGAATTTGTTACCTGGCACCTAGCACTGTGCTTGTACAGTACATCAATGCCAAGACCAGTTTGTATGGGGAACCAAAATGGCTTTTACCTGTCTTGAAGTTACCAAACCCTTTGTCTCAAGATGCGATATCTACACCTGTCTTAGAGCTTTCTGTCCCGCTAAGAGGCAGCTTGGATCTAACTCTATTCTTGAGCCCTTTTCACTGCATACTCAGTTTCTTTGGTATGGATCCATTGCCTCTCCATAAATGCACCAAAGCTCCTAGTTTTTGTAGCTGTTTGTAACCAAATTTTATGTATTTGAGCGGCTCCCCCTCATTTCCAATGCTGTGCTAATCTCATGATCCCTTTCTTGGAGCACTATGGAGTATGGTGCAGATGTACCTGAGTGAGAAGAACCTTGATGCCTAGAATTCATACCTCCTGGCTAGACCCTTCCTGTTTGCTAGCAGAGACAGTATCATGGTGCATCAGGGAGCAAGTATACATGGAAGAATGGAAAAACCCATAGTATAAAAGTTCCCCTTACCCTGGATAATGCAGATTGATGTGTTTGTTTGCACAGTGTGTCTTGAGATATCAAAATTTAATCAGTGCAGGTATTCTTTGTCTGAGTTGGATGTTGCCCTTGGTGTCATCTGGTTGTGCTGGTCCTTTTGGGACCTTCAGGAAAATGAAAGGGACGTGGTTTTATGATGGAGTACAGAATCGGTGGCCTTTAATAAGCAAACATCATTGCTTGATTAAACTGATTTTTCATAGGGAAAAACCACGTTAATTTACAGGGTTCTGCAAAACCTTTTTGCTATAAAATGTGTGTATCTTTGCTAAAAAGTTGAAATACTTAATTGCAAATTCTATCCATGCTGAAGTATGATGTCTAAGATTTCACCTCTGTGTCGTCGCCAGATTCCAAAGATAGGTGCTTATTTTGGACATGGTGATGGACACTTCATTATAATGGTGCTAAAGTAAATACTGCTAATTGGAGGCTCCGACTGTTCTCTGGAAATGCTTTTAAAAGTTTAATGCAAAAAGTATGTTTTCTAAATTATGTATTGCTTCCCTTTAAGCCCAGTTGCGTGAAATTCTTATTAAATTGTGTTTCCTGGAGAGGTATTAAATACTAATTCTGACCGGGCTAAGATGTGCTTAAACAATGCTGTTACAAATGCAACACGGTTTAGGATGCAGTGCGCACGAGGCCTGAAACTTTCTGCTAGCACACCAAGGGCAATTAACTTAACAGCTGCATCTGCAAGGCTGCAGGCTGGGCAGAACTGCTTTCTTCTACCTTGAAGCAGCACTCAGGATCTGAAGATGTGATGATGGTAGCCAGGAGCTTAAAGATGGCTGGAGAAAAACACCCAACAGTAAGGGGAGATGAAGTGTGTTAGTGAAATATACTAGAGTACAGGAGATGGAGGATGAAAGGAGTCCTTGTGTAGTGAGTTTATGAAATCCAGAGGAGATTGCAAGAAGAAAAGATTCCAGTTCAGAAGAAGCCAGCAATTTTGCCCCCAAAAATACGATTTTTACAGTACGTGTGATTGTTTCTTTTTTAATTGATGCTGCCTAGTGAGAAAGGAAAAACTGTGGTGAAGTGCAGGCAGAAGGACAGGAGTGTAATGATGTTGAAAGTTATTGCTAATAGAAGCTGTTCTGGGAAGCGTTTTCATTTCTGAAGCACATTCCAGAAGATGTAGTACATATCTCAGGTCATGAGAAGTCCAGCTGGGTGAGAAACTAAAGAAACCTTCTATTAACTATCACGTGGAAAAAGCTGTTTGGGGAGGAAAAGGAGCATTTAGGTGAATTGAGCGACAGCGTTGGAACTAAATGTATCTAATCCAAACCTGCTCGTCCTGCTGTTCCACAGTTCTGAGGAAGTTACACACAGAGACTTCCAAGCGTGTGTGAAATAAAGGTTCAAACTTCACGTGGAGATGTGCGTCAGCACTCGTTCTGTACAGCCTATAGAGTTTTGGTAATGTGTTTAGGAACTGATGAAGAAATCTGTTTTCAGCCAATTGGAGCATAGTTTACAGTTGCTGAACTGAACTTTGAGCCTCATCCTAAGATTTATTGCTCCTGGTGAACCTTAAAATCCGTATCAGACTGCACAGGGCTTTGCAGATTCTGAAGTCATGCGTGTTCAAGCTTGGAAATAGTCAGAAAAGAAACTGCAGAATTTTTGTTTCTAAACGTTTATGCAAATAGGAGGAATAAGAAGATGCACTGATGTTCTGTTTTTGCTACAGTTGGGAAGTAAATGATAGCGATCAGCCTGTGCTGGATAATACAGCTCATGAAGAAGACTTCTCCCTAGGAACTTCAATTAAATTCAGATGGAAGAAAAAGTCTCCAGACGTGTTCCAGAATTGCAGTACAAATTGTCTTCTCTTGTATAAAGATAATTTATTTCAAAGAGAGCTGTGGTCTGTACCTAAAAACAAAGAAAGAAACAAAAAAAACAGCACCCAAGTTTTCATGATCGGTGGAGTTTCTTTTGGTGACAGAAAACAGCCATCTGAATTGCTGGAATCCTTGAATATCTAAGTCAACTTGAGACTGTTGCTTAAAGGCGCACTGGATGTTCCCAAGTGAAACCTCGGTTCCTAGGCTGTAAGCAATGTAATTTCTCAGAGCAGGCCAGACAGAATTTGCCTGTCTGACATGACAGAAAGCGATGGAGGGAATGCAGTTATGTTGTATAACTTAACTTTATATCTTTATTTTTAATTAGTGGAAAACTTCAAAGTTCTAAGATGATGAATGAGGATTCTATTGCAAAGCTCACGTTTTATCTTTGCAATCTATGAAGGTGTTGAAAGCAAAGGCAGCTGGGCATCCCATGTGTCTTTGCTGTTCCTACTAGGTAGGTTCTGAGCTTCTTGGTGATGACTTCGAAATCTATCCCACTCCCCAAAGTGTTTTGCTTGCTCATTTGCGTGCACAATGTGAGGTTGTGATTTACATTCTAAGTTTCTGTGTGACACGTGGGCAGTACTAAGTGGTCTGTGCCTTGTCTAGACATCTGACAAACTATTACAGTCATTCAGGGGGAAAAAAACAGTTTTCAGTAATTCAGACCCCAGTTGCTGCTGTTGTAGCTGCTAGATGGAATTTGTAGCTGTGGAGTTTGATTCCTACCAGTTAAACATTGCTTCAGCTTGGAACTTTATATGTGTGCTGAGCTTCTGGAGGAGGTCAAACGCAGGGCAGCCAGTCATTTTATGCTGTCTAGCTCTGTCAAATTGTCTTACATGACTGTAATACTGCCTTGGTTGCATAAGTAAGAAAGCTGAAAAGATATAAATGTCAAGATAGGCAAGTTCCCACGGAAGACTGGTTTAGAACTGGAGCTTATATTAAAGCTCATGTTACTTACTGGCCTAATTAAACTAGACAAGCCTTTGTACCTGCCAAATGTATAAATACAGTGTACAACTGCATTGTGCTTACACAGCTCCATGATAACAGCAGTATCTTGTCAGGTGTTTTACTTCTTCAGGGGTTCATTTTGGTGGAAGATAATGGTCCCTTGGAGCAGCATGCATTTTTATAGCAACAAATTATGAAGTCATGTGAGATTTATTTTGCAGCCTGAAAGAATGATTTATTTACAGTACTATATGGTACAGAACTCACATCTCATCAATGCAAGCATCACCTCTTCTGCCACTCAGCTGAATAAATCACACTTTAGCACTAGCTGACGTTTTGCATTGTTTTCCTTAGAAAGTCATTTTTGATTTGCACTGCTTGATAGACTCAGCTTAATGCAATTTCTTTTTTTTTTGCATATCTGATTATTTCCTCTAATCTTTTATTTACACTGAATTTTTACCAAAGCGTTTAGAAGCAAATGTATTTCTGAATGCAAAATGTAAATTTAATCCTGCCTTTCGTATTTAGGAAGAGACCCATTCCCTCCTGCATATGATCTAAAGTCCAAGTGGGAAAACCTGCTGGGCCCTGAATATGAAGTTATGGTATGTTACCTTTCAGTAAACTACATTCATGTGTGTTATTTTTTAAAATTACAGCTTTGTGAGCTTATTACAGGCTGTTTATAGAACAGTTCAGCATTTGGAACAGATCAGTAACATCAAGTTTTGTTTCCATTAGCATCGGGGCTGAAATACAGAAATGGTATAGCTGATACTTTTTGTAAATACTGTTTATATAAATACTATTGTTAAATCGTTACACAGATACTAGACAGAAATGGAGATTTAAGAAAATTGGCAGTCTTTTTAAATCTACATCACAGCAGCCACTTAAAATATGTGGCATTTTTATGATTTTAGTTAGAAACTGTTAGGTTTATTGCACACTGAAAAGAAAAAAAAAGAACAACCACCACAGTTCAAGATAGAATTGTGATGTTTCACAAATAATCTAAGGATTTGATTAGAAAGATGTAAGAATGATTTTCAAACATACTGGAAGCACAGGAAGTAATTTGAGGTAATGTACCTTCATGGTGCCAGTGCCTATTAGATATTTCTTCGCCTTGTATTAAATAATTGCCAAGCAAAAGATTGTTTTGATGAATTGTCATAAGGAGCTGACTGAAATGGTAATTTGCTATTGCTCTTCAGTGCCACGGTAGCCAATGAGTACAGATTAAAAGAAATTCCAGCCAACCTTCCTTCTGAAGCCTTAAAAAATTCTCGCCGCCACCAGCGAAATGCCCTGTTTGTCTTTGCAATGCTTGTCCAGTTGATTTAGAGACACTTATTTTTACTGCTTGGAGTAGCCATCATTCCAATTGCTCGCTGGAAGATTTAAAGTAGCTTTAAGAATTGTCTTGAGAAACTCGCTTCGCTTCTTTCCATTAGCACTGCTTTAAGATCTGAAGTTCGTATAGGATTATGTACATGGTGTCATAAATCTGGTTGGCTGCCCACTTCAGTTGCTTGGTATTCCCATCCTTACATTTTGAGAGTCTGATATTTCCTCCTTAGCACTATCGTGCTTCCCACAGAGGACAGAAACCTGCTTAGTTTGTGAAACTGTGCATTTCTAATTCTTGAGCTGCTGCCAGGAAAATGGCAGGAGTGAAAATCACGGAATCACTTAGGTTGGAAAAGACCCTTCAGACTGAGCCCAGCCATCAACCCAGTGCTCCAGGTCCAGCAGCAAGCCGTGTCCTGCGTGCAGCATCCGCATCTCTTCAAGATCCCCAAGGACAGCAATTCTGCTGCTGCCCAGGGCAGCACGCTCCAGTTTATGTGAAGCAATTCTTCCTCATACCTGATCTAAACCTTCCCTTGCACAACTTGAGGCCATTCAGTGCTAACTGTGGTTGAGACGTTCATAGTTGGTCCTTTTTAAAAATAGAAGGAAGCTGTTACAGCACCCTGTTTTGAAGGTCAGTTTTTGGTTCTTCCAGTTTTTGTCATCTGCTCTGCTTGGCTGCATTCCATAACAGTGTTTAGTTTGATTGCAGCCTAATGGCTCGCTCCCTGTTTCTCACTGTCCTTGCCCCTACACTGAGATCCCCTGAAACTCACCCTAAAGGTGACTGTGAGTCAGAGGACTTCTCTTAAGTATTTCTCTTCAGAGGAAATCGTTGTTAGAAGGGAGGATTTAGTGTCGCTGGTGGCTTCCAGTCCTTTGTGGCAGCAACTTAAGAACAAAACTGAGATCCTGTTGAAAGGAAAGAGACGCTGGGAGCCTGTTTGGGGATTTATGGCTGTGTGGTGTTTGTTGCCAAGTACCTAGCTGAGAACAGTCGGGCTGAGGAGTTATCAGTCCTAGATTCATTTAGTTACAACTGAGTGGACATGGAACAGATTCTGTCTGTTGGGAAAAATACCCGAGGTACAGGGGTGGAAGACAGGACTCTGGAAGCCCCATTTAAAGTGAAGCTGAAGGAGGGAGCCGAGACTTAAGGTTGCTTTGTAGATACTTTGTTACGCTAGGAATTTCCAAGGAAGCCTGAATGGAAACAGTTACTTGATTTTTGCAAGGCTGTGTGTGTTTCCAATCTAACCAATAGAGCTGGCATCCCAAAAATCTCAGTGACAGTGACCCAGACTTCAGCCTTGGACCGTAGATCACTACAGATTTCATCTGATTACAATTAAAATTTGAATAAATATCCTTCTATGGCTACAAATGAATTCTGTTAAGGAAGAGATCCACAAAAAAAAAAAAAAAAAAGGTGGAAAACATTTAGAGTTATTGCATTCAAATTGGAAAAAAAAAAATCCTAAAGAAGGACTGAAGGGATTTCTTCTACCTCTTGTATATGATTCATTTTGCATTCAAATTTGTAATTAAACTCATGTATTTCAAGCTGTGTTAGAAACGTTCTGGGGAAGATAGTGATTTAGTCTAGATGTTAGATGGTTCTTCTGGTGTCTGAAATAATAACTTAGGCCATTGTAATGTTCAGTTCTGATTGGCAAGTTGCTGTGGGTATTTGTGTCAAATGTAATGGCATTTTGTGCTTATAGAGGATTACTGGACTTGACTAAAATTGTCACTCCGGCTTCAAGAATAGGATAATATTTGAATCTGCTAATAAAGCATAATCACAACATTGCAGAATGTAAGTGTTGGGCATCAGAGACTTTCTAACACTCATTTAAAATTATTCTGCATCAATGTGACATTGTCCTGGTATCAAAAATAGTTATGCTGTATAATTCCTTAGGTTGTGAACGTGGACATGCCCATTACAGATGACTCAGAACTGCAGAAGTACTCAAAGGTATGACTTGCATGTTTTTTTCCTTCATGGCACATGTTGACATCTATGACTCAAAATTCCACATTTGTTTATTTCATAAATATTTTCATAACTGTTTCATAAATTTGGGGTGATTCCACTTTTCAGTCTCTTTTCCAAAAGAGGCTGCCTATGGTCTGCCTATTTTCTGTTGTGGTCCAAAGCATTTTTAGTGCAATGGGCAAATGTTCCTTTAAAAAAAAACAATCAATCAAAAAACCAAAACAACCAAGCTAAAATTTTGCAAAAGCCTCAAATTACTGGGTGCTTAATTGCATTGAAATTCAATTGTAGAATACTTGCTGAAAGTTGCTGCAGAATGAAGTAGGGTTTGAAACTCTATTCAGTGTCACAATCCTGTGCAGGGATTCAGTGCAGTGATCCAGCCTTGGGATGGAGTGTCCTTTTAGTTAGGATGTTAGAATTCCTTTCTTCTGAAAATTCTGGTAGACTTTCTAGGTATGGATGCTAGTACTGCAAAGCAAAGGTTTTGAAGTGATGCGTTTATGTGCTTCTGGGGATTTCTCAGTGAAGAAAGACCATGAAGTCAGAATAAGGCATGGCTGTGGGGAAATGATGATGAATGGATTGCTCCTATTTGCTTTAAGCATCCAGAATAAACTGGGGAACCAGGAGGAGATTCGGTGTTTCAACTTAGGTAATAAAGAGCCAGAAAGTTGCCCAACTGAGGGAGCAGCTGCTGCTGATCATCTCTGCCTCCTCTCCGTGGGTTGCTGTGATCCCTGCTGTCTTGTCTGGATCACACAAAGACAATAAGAATCGGAGGCTTTCTGAAGGGGAGAAAAAGTAGAATAAAAGGGATTCCACAGGAAAAGGCTAACACAAAATCAATGAATTTCCATTGCAGAAATAAGATTAAACGTTTGCAGAGGATGCCATGGATATTTTTCCTACTCCAAAAGTAGTGTAGATCCTCAAGGGTCAAGACAGCTGATCCTGCGATGGGTTGGTGTTGACTTAGCATTAAATGGTCGTGTTGGAATTTCTGTCAGCTTTTTCAAAACTCACTGTTTGGGTGGGATAGACTTACGTGAGTGGTGCTTCTCTTCTGTGTGTTTTTTTTCAAATGGCAGCATTGTTTAAGAGTACAGTGCAAAGGATTCGTGGATTGTTTTTACTTGTGTAGATGGTTTGTATAGAGAAATTCTGGACACTTGTGCTGTAACACAGCCAATGTGAGTCAATAATTAAGACAATAATTTCACCGTGTTTAATTTGAGCTGTTAAGTCTTAAATGTGTTCGTATCATAGTAGGTGCAGATGCACACTGTCTCATCTTTTGGCAGCTATTACCCATCCATACTTTGAGATTAGGAGTTGAGCTTGACACGTTTGATGGACATCATTACATATCATCAATTGCTTCAGATGGTCCTGCTGCAACACTTGGTCTTCTGCAACTGGAGGATGAACTTCTAGAGGTAAAACAAACAGAAGTAGTGCATTCTTTAAACCTTTTCTAAAATGCTCCTATTAGATTTTAGTTTGGTTGCAGTGTGTGCAGTACTAATTTTAATGAGTTGATTGTGAAAGCAGAGCAACTCTCTGGAAGCCTCACGTTTTCTTCACCATTTCATTCCTCCCTTGTGCACCTCCTTGTGACCTCTTAGTGACTTCGTGCTTTTTTCTGAAGTGTTTAACACGATTATCAGGAATCACAAGGGCAGAGATAATAGTTACTGAATGCAGATGTTTCTGTGGTCCTTCAGTTTTTTGAGCAAACTGGCATTAGCTTTTGTACTCTACCTGGTGGATAATATTTTTCCACTCCTGAAAAAAATGTACAGCAGTCTCAGAAATTCCTGTTAAGCATTTTAACTTGCTTGTTGAGTCTTGAGAGACATCAGTGTCTGAGAGGTAGTACATCAGTTCAAATGTGTATAGAGAAGTACTGCGATAGCTTGGAAGTTATCAGAATCAGACCAGACCTATCAGCTCAGGAGGAATATACCTTTAATCAAATTAAAATAATACCTGTTTTGTGTTTGTGTCTATCAACATCTCAGCCTGCAAATAAGTAGTCATTAATTTCCTGTTGAACCCTCTTTATGAAATAGTTTGAATATTTTTAGTGGATACGAAGAACACTGAATTGACATCAATGGGAACAGAGTTGAGCCTTCTGAAAGATTAATTTGTTAGCTGTACTGCTCTATTGCCTTTACTTGTTGTTCACCCTTTGATGTTGATCAGAAATTCATACTGATATCACTAAGATCTAAACCATCTCTTTCTTTATCGCTTAATGGAGGAAATCTCGATTCCTGAAGGAAGAGATTAATGGAATGCTGAAAGTGTCATTTAAATTTCTTGGCCACTAAACAAAAAGTTGTATGGTAAAAGCAATTACTGCAAAGTAATTTAGGAAACTTTAATTCTGTATTTAGTTTTTATCAATTTTGCTTATTACTGTGTATCTACAGTTAAGTACACAGATATGTCCAGACACAGTGAGCATATATTTTCCTTTTCTGTAGCTGGAAAAAAAATAACAAAATCAAAATGTGCTCCAGGGCTAAAGTTATATATGCCAGGTTTAACCCAGAGTATGTTTTTGCAGCCAAGTTATAAATCCCTTTAAGTAGAGGTTTGCAATGGAAAATGTGACAGCCCCATTTCCCAAACAAGCAGCTCTACCTGGGCCTGATACAAGTGGGATTAAAATGCAATCAGTACAGGAATTTTCTTTAATATATAGTGAGGTTGACTGCTGATTATTTTTAATGATGTGTTTGAATTATGATAGAAAACATGTTTTTTTTTTTTTTTCTCTAATTTTAGCTGATTTCATTGTGTTCTTTTTTAGAAGTAAATTGCTTCCTCCTGTTCTTCCAGTTTTGTGAGAGAAATTTCACTGACTCCTATTTGATATCACAACTAACTGGAGGGTTGTGGTAACCGAAGGGGGTGCTTGGCACCTTGCGTGTCTAGAGACCAATTTCTGGCAGCTGCAAAAGCAGAAATGGGAGTCCCCAAGTCTGCTTGGGAGTGAGCAGTAGCTCTTCTCCATCCATCACAATATGCTGAGAAATGCTGGTAACTTTCCACCGCACTGCCAGTCTCAATGCATTAAAAAATCCTTACGCGTAGATACTTCTGCTTAAATAATTAACTAATGGATTAGCCTGATAGCTCAGCAATTGATGCAGTTCTTACAGAAGAAGCATGGCAGTTCATCTTACAACGTTGCAGACGAGCTTTAGCATTCTGAATTTTCACCTTAGGTGTTCTTTAGTAGGAGAGGAACTCTGATCCTCAGCAGTATGAGCTACATTTATACTGTAAAGCGTGCGAAGAAAAGATGGAAAAAATAAAATCTGATGAAAAAATGGTGTGTAACGTGAGTTTGCTGTGTAATCTTACCAAACAACTTCAGTTATTTCCACTTTGGTTTGGTCTGTGTTGTGGAGTAGATTTGGAAGTAGATTAGTTGAAATCCAGCCATGCTGGGCATTTGGTCACAAGAGCAGATTTGAGGTGGCCTCAAAGAGAGCCCTGAGATAAAGGCAGGGTTGATATTGACTCCATAGCACTCACTCAGTTAAACCTCTTCTCTTTTGGGGCTGCAGTGCTTGTCAATGGAAGTCTTCATGTTGACACCCACAACACACACTGACAGTTTGCATGGCTCATATTCAGCAGCATTCCTAGGGGGCAAGTTAGATGTAGCCTCACAATACTGCATTAGTGAAGCATACAAAAGAGGATCCATCCCTGTATTTTTATTTTCCTGAGGGAATGTAACTGCAGTGTCCCATTTTTAAAGCAACGTTATTACTTTTTTAGAAGTGTATGGCTTAAAATATTCATTAACAGTGGCCTTATCGTCTTCTTTTGTCACTTAGGAGCAATAAAGGGTGTGGGGTTGTAACCTTAGGCCTTAGTCAGGGTTTTCTGATTAATTGCTCACTGTACTTGGCTTTTCTACTATATAGCCATTCTTCCATGTTTTGTGTAGGATCTGTATCAGTTTCAACCAATTTGTTACAATTTGAAGCACTGACAGATGTGCCAGTTTTGACTTCAGGTTTTTTATTGGAGCTGAAATCTGTGTTTTCTTGAACGTTTTTGAAAACTGAACATTTCTGTTTAAATTCAAATAGATAAGCCTAATGGATTTGGAAAAAAAGAAAAAAGAAAAAAGAAAAAAAAAGGGCTATTGCTAACAAAGAAGCAAGTCAGAATAAAAGTAATTTCTAGAAGAGTTTGCGCTAGGAAAAATAGTGACTGGAAAATGAATTGTAGGATGTTGAAGAAAGCAGAGAGCTGATGTAGCAGTAGTCACAAGATCAAGTTTAACATTCATAGTAATGTGTATATGTATACTTAAGGAGCACTTGTTAAGAAAACAATGCAAGCTTTGCTGGAATCCCTAGGTAAAATGATCTTCACATGCAGCTAAGTAAAGACAAGTACACCAAAACTGATGAAAGTAATCTGGTTGATATCCTTCCATATAACTCTGTGTGGATGTGTGTTTTCTGTGTAGGTCAATGGAGTTCAGCTGTATGGCAAATCACGCCGTGAGGCAATCACCTTTCTAAAAGAAGTGCCACCTCCATTTACAATGGTTTGCTGTCGGCGACTTTTTGATGACGGCAGTGAGTCTCTTGTGGATGAACCCACTGCGAGAGTTCCATCTCCAGAACCAAAGGTAGACTTCTCGTGGCATTCAGTTGGGTACAATGAAGATCACTTCACGTGCATGTGGTTCTGAGAAAGTAATTTAGCCTTCTAGAGAGAGTGTTTGTTTTCTTTTTTTGTTGTCGTTGTTTGGTCCAGACTTTTCAATCTTAATGTTTCTAAATATACATTTGTAGGTATTTAAACCCAGATTTTTTTAGTTGTCATCTGCAGTTGCCTTTGTGACTCACTTTGGGCTTGTAAGGGACTGCTGGTTTTTCAATGAGCGAGAGTTCATGTTTGCAGCAGTGTTACTTATACTTCAGTTTATGCAGGTTGAAAGGGAGAAACTTCATTGTACTATAAATACAAGGCAGGTAAATCACCAGTGCATGCTGACTATGTACATCCTATTCATCATTCTTACACTTAATAGGTGAGTGAGAGCTTTGAATTATACTAAATCACATCCTTGCCACCATTAGCTGATTACTTCCATGTTCTGAGTAGGTTTTTTTTATAGAACTGGAAAAATATTAAACTTAATGTTTCTTTCCATTGCAGAAGCTTTAAAGTCTTGAACTAAAGCTTGACACTTGTAATGGCTGTTCCTATTTATAACAAGTATTTACACCTTGATTTCTCATCTTTTCTGATCTAATTTCCTGGAAGGTAGGATTTCTGGGAGGAGAGTTAAAATGAAATATGGACGTTTAATGGAAGAGTAGAGTGTGCAACACCAAACCTTTTTGTAGAAGGATCTTTCCTTTGCGTACAGAAGTTGTTCCAGTGTGGTTTTGATGTTGTGTCTTATTGAAATCTTTCTACGTGCATACTGTTGTTTGCACGTCTTTGCCATGAGACAGTACTGGGTGAAAGGAGGTCTCTGATGAAAAGGAGTAATCCCAGAATATTTCTACTTTCTTCTGAGAAAATAAGACAAAACAGAGGAAGAAATCTTTCCTTTTGCCTCGTGGATGTGCTCTGTGCAGAGAAATAAAGTCAAAGCAGTGTGAAGTTGCAACTAATGTTTTGCCTGTGACATCGTGTTTTGATAGTTTGTAAGGATTTAACTGGTAAGATCAGTAGCTAGATTAAAACATAAGTTTTAAAAAACAAACAACAGCAACAACAAAAACACAAAAAATTAAGTATTTTGGTATATGTACTTGTATAACAATAAATGCATTCGGAAGTTGTCTTTACATGATGAAATTGAGCAACTTTGCTTCTTTCATAGTTTTTCTGCTGAAATGTAATAGTCAGAAACTGTTCTTTCAAGGTAGATGTGACTTGCATAGTTACAATTTAAGGACCATTTTTTGTCTACATATCAAATGCCACAAGTGTCAGTTCATGTCTAACATCTGGTCTTTCCAGTATGTGACTGTGGTTGCTTAAATCTTTTATGCTAAGATATTTATTTTTTCTTTATGCATCTAATGGGACAGCTGAAGTTCATCAACATGTAACAGGTTAGTAGTATTGCTACAACTAATTTGACTAACACAGGGATGCTTATATGCCAGGTTGGACCCCAGTGCTCAGGATGCTGTATATATCCAAGGCATCTAGTTGGAGAAGGTACAGATGTCTGAAGTGAAACTCATGGTGTTGGATCAAGTTCTACTTCAATAAAAATTCATATTTTAGGGCATGTATGAGTCTTTAATAGTAGTCCAATGTTGAATTAGTAGTGCTTGTAAATAACTGCAAAGCATAGAATGTGAACTAGAGTTCTTATTTTTTAGGTGAAACCTGAAGAAAACATTAATCCTGAGGAAGAAGAAGAAGAAGGGGAATTAGCGTTATGGTCTCCTGATGTGAAAATTATTGAACTGGAGAAAGACAAAAATGGTTTAGGATTCAGCATTTTAGACTACCAGGTACACCTTTCTGTGCCACTAAGCATTAAAAATCCTTCAATCTTTTTTTTTTAATATGTTGCCTCAAAATGTTTGGTGACGTAGATTACTGCGTAATCAACTTGGCACTTGGACCAAGAAACTGTATAGGGAAAAGTAATTCATTTTTAGCTTTAAAGTATAGTGTAGAGCTTGTTCTAAACCAGTCTGATTATTGGACGTGATAAAGTGCAAAGTCTTTAATCAAACTGTACCTCATAACTCCAAGTTTAAGGGCTAAGTGCTAGGGGAAGATTGTTTTTTGTTTTATTTCAACTTAGAATGACTTCTCAACTATGAGAGAACTTTCTTAGGTATTGCAATGTCATTTTCCATATTTAATGAGTCTTTTTCTCCCTCATTGCCTTAAAGCATTTTGTTCATCAAGTGCAGTACTAGCCTGCAGTTTGTGGTCACACACAAGTCCTATAAAGATTTGCCATTTCAGGCATTGAATCAAGCCATGAAAGCAAAACTATCAGATTTTAAAGGAAAGTTTATGAAGGTGGAGCTTTACCACAACTGTCCTTCACAGTCAAAAGGGAATGTCAGGGCTGACAGGTGAACTGGTGTAGCAAACTCACATTTATGTAAATACAAATATGCTTTAAATGATTAGTATAAGATTAGAGCTTGAAGAATCGAATTAATGTTTCTGTTTTGTTTTGTTTTTCAATTATGTTTCCCTGCTTGAACTTTTAAACTGGTATGCTGGCTATGCATTGACGTTCAGGAGCCATTTGTAGCTTAAAACTGGTTTCTCCAAGAAACACTTTGGAGTAGGTTATATATGTAACAATGGAGCTCTTTAGAAATTAACAGAGAAATCTTTAGTTGTGGGAAAATTCTACTAAAGGTCATTAATCCTTCTTACCAAAACACTGCTTTATAGAAACTGATCTGAAGTCAGAATGAAATGTTCTTAATTTTTCTTGTCAAAGTGACGTATTTTTAACATCTAGCCATCATACTTAGAAGGGAGTAAAATAGTTGGATCACTCCTCATAATAATATACACATCACATCTGAATGCTGCCTGAGTGTTGGAGTCTAATAAAACGTATTCAACTGTTACGAATAAATGTCAAGTGCTATAAAATTCAATTATATTTTTGATACAATACAACATGCGTTGGGAATGGATAAAAAAAAAATCTGAAGTATTATGCAAAACCATTAATTCTATATTTTACCAGTGTGATTTAAGATTACTGAAAATAGATCCTGTTAGTCATTTTCACTGACACATGTTGTGTTACAGTGCCAGCTTTACTGTAGAGTTGCTTGGAGTCTTTACAGAGCAGTAATACACAGATTTGCTTTTAAGTTCTCATATAATCAGAATTAATGAAGGCTTTAATAACAGGCTTTTTATTTACTTATTCACAGATGCAAATACATGAGCAATGTTGCGATACTTTCAGCTAAATTTAAATGCATTCTAATCAATTCTAAATGAGTGGTAAACCACTTAATCTCAGATCTTTATAATTTCAACATATTTATGTATAAAGTATGCTCTTTTGTTTGGGATTTGCCTCTTAGATCTTCTACTCTTTTCATCGTCTGCGGATTAATTTTTATATGGAGATGTCTGTGACTGTGCACTTATGTAAATACATCCATCGTATTCTTGAGTTCAGGGCAAAGAAAACAAATAATTGTCCATGCTAGATTGGAGAGGGCAAAAATTGATGTGGTTACTGGGAGACTGTTCAGAAATGCCAGAGGAAGGTTGCTGAGTTGCACAAAATTACAGTGGAGTTTTTAACTGTAGTTTAAAGGATCTGGAGATCCAACTCTGTTTTCGACGCTTCTTTTTACCCTTTTTAAACAGCAACACTTTTGAGATTCATACTTGGCTTTGCAAGAAGAGATTCATGCCTTGTGACAAATACACTGCTTGCACTTATGTCCACCATTCACTGAAAAACAACCAACAGATTACTCAAAACAAAGCAAAGCCAAGATGGATGTTTGCATGGCTTTGTGCCAGTGAGTTGTGTCAGGAATGGACCAACCTTTGTAGGCTGTCGTTCGTGTTGCTGGAGGCAGGGTGCAATGGCAAGACTTGCTGAGAGAATCCTGGAATGGCCTGGGTTGCAAAGGAGCACAATGCTTATCAGTTCCAACCCCCTGCTGTGTGTAGGGTTGCCCCAACTGGCAGACCAGGCTGCCCAGAGCCACATCCAGCCTGGCCTTGGATGCCTCCAGGGATGGGGCATCCACAGCCTCCTTGGGCAACCTGTGAACAGTGCATCACCACCCTCTGAATGAGAGGTGAGTCTGAACAGAAGGCCCTCTCATGCTTAGACTTGCACTGATTGACATTCTGTTATGGAAGCTTTAGGAAATGTACGTTTCAAGTACCCAACTTGGAGGTGATGTAACCGTGTTCTGGGTATTTTTAAGATCAAAATATTTTTGTAGCTGTTGGTTGAAATGGAACTTCATAAATAGCAGTAGGGCTTCAGAAAGTATTAGTAGGAGTGTTTAAATTAGCACAATAGGATAAAAACTGTGATGTGCTATTATTCTTTCTTACTTTCCACCTATGTCAAGTTATGATAATGTCTGAGGAATCCTATTGAAGTACCAGTGTATGCTGACCCACTCCAGTTCCTTCTTGTGGGAGAATGGCGACTAATGGCAACTGTTATCTGCAGGGTTTAAGAAGCCCTGAAATCCTGCTCATCCAGATGTGTTTGCACTGGGGTCTTTTGTGACAGTGAGCAGTGCCAGATGTGCTGCAGAAGTAAAAGAATGCCAAGAGACCAGGCTGCTCATGGTGCTGTGGAATTATCTTCCCACTGCCTTCCGTTATTGTGCTGGATATTGTGCTTCAGTTGTCTGAAATGCTGCAGTTCCCATGTCATGCTCTGAGAAGACAGTATTAATAAAAACTCTTAGTGAAGAAGAGTAGGCGTCCGAGTACTTAGAAAACTGAATGCTGAGATGGAGAAATTATTGCTCTGGTGCATGAATTTTTAATGGGCTGTCTTTCTAATAATGTCTCATCTATCAAATAAATGATAAGCATATCCCAAGTGACTTGCAGGATATTCCCAGAAATGTACAAGCATAATTCCAATGCCTATATATTTTAATGAACTAATTACAAATTAATTATACCAATTATGCATAATCAATACTATCACTACTTTGTCCCGTGTTTTCTTTCCTCTGTCTTGAGGGATTTAAGTGCTCAAGACAGAGCCTTCTCATTAATTAATTAAGGTCCTCTATGAAGGACTGTTCAGTTGTTTCTAAAACTTTGGGTTACTGTTAAAGAAACGGGTGAGATTTAGGCTTTTTATTATGAAGGCTGTATTTGTATACGATCCTATTCAGCTTCACATGATCACTGGATAAAAAGATCTTTTTTTCCTCTTTTGCTGAACGTCCTGATTTCTCATTATATAGCAGGAGATCTTAAAATCTTTGAAAACTGAATTCTTGCTGGCAAGGTTAATACTGGATGAGAAGGGAGGTGGATGAGGAGGGCTGATCTTGTGGTGTATTTCTTGAAATGGTCTATTTCACTGTTTTGTTGTTGTGTTGTTTCTTTTCTTTCCCTGGAGCGTTATGTCTTACTTAGAATAGCAAACATCAAAGAATTATTAGAATGAAATCTTCTGTGTATTTTTCTGTCGTCGCTGCTGTGTTGGCATCCTGTCAAAGCTAGGTGTTGCCTTTTCTGACTAACGCATAGGGACAGGGCTGCAGAGGGAGGTGCACATCCCTGCTGGTGGGCTCGATGTGCTGCCCTGGCTGATACAGCATCAGTAGCCCTGGGGGACCTCAGAGGAAGCAGCCTCCTTGCCGGCCGTCCTACCTTGAACGAGGAGCCTGCCCCATTCCTGGCCATTAAAAAGGTGTGCTGTTCGGTCCTCTGGCCAATTTCTCCACAAAGCAATATACTCTGCCTCCCTTAATTTCCCTGTAATTTCACTTGGAGAAGCTGCTCTCTTTTTTTTCACCTCTTAACTAACTTTTATGTAGTGTTGCTGGCGCAGTTAGCGGCAAGTGGGTCTTGATGGTGAGTGGGGGACCTGGTATACTGTTTGTTAAGTGCTTTGGGATCAACTGATGCAGAGGGCTACACCAGTAGATGTAAAAGCATCTGGCTTGTTAGTACCTTGTCCAGCCTGGAGCTAAACCTAACCAACAAGCCAAGAACTAAGCCGTCATTACTGAGACCCAAACCACCTTCTTACAAAGAAGCGGGAAATGGAAGAGGGCGTGGTGTGTCAGCAGGTTAAATACAGGAGGAATGCCTCATAAAACTAACTGCCATCGCAGGAGGTAGAGTGAGAGGAAGAAAAACTCACACACTTTGAGAGGTAGAAGTGGTGGCAATAGCAGCAAGGGCGCTTTGAGTAGCCCTGAAACTGTTCAGCAAAGACCCAGCGCATGCAGGCAAATAGATTCTGTCAGTAATGTTTTACAGAAATATTGGAAAAACCACAGGTAGCTGAATTGCAGATTTCTTCAGGCAGTATTGACCAGAAGGGAGCTTGAATGGTCTGATGAGCTTTTATCAAATTAAACAAAAAAGCTGAATGGACTTTACGTGAAGCTTAATTTACTGTACTTTGAAGTCAGAGTATTTTAAAGCAGCTGTTTTAAAGTGTGTGAAACTAGAGAGGATGAGGGCTGGAATAGAGAGGGCTGACGTTTTGCATAGCTCATGTGAGATGCTGCTTCACCGCAAGCTGTCCTTGAAAGCCAAGGCCCAGTGCTGGGTGCTGCCGCCCCATAGATCTGTGGGGTGCAGGAGCCTGCAGGGTTAGCTGTGCCAATGTGGGTGTGAATGACTGCCCCTGCATGCAAGAAGTGACAGGCATATCCACACTGCATGAGCCTTGTGCTACCCGGACCTGGAACAGCATGAATTGTCCCTGCCTTCACCCTCCTGGGTCAGTGCTTAGCGGGCTTTCACTTTGATCTAACCATAGGGACTCCACAATCTTCTTATTCCTGGGCTTATCTTCATTATCATTACCAGTATTTTCTTACTGTTGAACTAAAGTCTTTCTTGCTGCACATTCAGCAGGTTATGTTTTGCCCTTTTCCCAGGGAGCATGGGAAACAATCGTTTTCTTTTTTACAACAAAATCACTCGCAGTCATTCACAACAGGAAGTGAAGCAATTTAAGCGTCCCCAAATATCTTTTCTCATTTCTTTATGCCCCAAACAAACAGACTCCAGATGTAGAATTACAAAAAAGCAGTCTGACTTATTCGTAGAAGGTGGTATCCAACCAGATTATTCTTTTCTCTTTTTTGGACTGTCTGACAGCGAGATGGCTGGAATGCTTTGACGAGTTGCTGGCTAAACATTTGCCCTCTTGTGATAATTTGAGCTTTGTCTGTCTTGTGATAAGTTTGTTATGAACAAAGGAGCATATTCATGTCCTTGTTAAGCACATTTTCACCTGATCATGTGATGGAAACCTGTGGCTTACTAGCAAAAGCTGCACAGCTGTATTAAAAAGCAGTTTTACAATGGCTATCAGCTTGGTACTGGGAAAACTGATAAAGGCTGCTTTTCTCCCATCTCTACAACCCATCCACATTCATTAACATCAAAGTTCCGTAAGCCTCGGTACCGACTGTGTTGGTACTCATCTCACGGAGGATTTGCTTCTCTCCCCCTATGGGAAAGTTCTGCATCCTTTAAATCATATTAAGCTGCTTCATTTGTGAAATAATTCTTAATAGTGTGTCATGAATTGAATTCAATGTAGCTTTTTGAAAAATTCTCTTGGAATTCAGCTTAAATACTACTTTTCAGGATTGAAGTGCTGGTGAATGCAAGTGAGCACATTCCTGGTGAAGTTTCTAGGGTGTTCGTGATCACTGGTTTCCAAACCTCAGTACAACAGTACTAAAGGCACTGGGAGACCAAAAACCAGCTCAGTAAGAAATCGGAGAGTCTACGTACCTCAGCATGAGATACAGACAGGTGCACGGGGACAGATTGCTTAGGTAGAGCAGCTGAAGAACATGGATGCAGGAGGACACATTGGGGTTTGGGTATACCCTGAAGTTGGGCTTGAGGAAATCGTCAGCCTGACTTGGAGTGAGGAGGCAGGGAGGAATCTCATGCACAGAGTGGAGTGTCCTATGGGCAGCTGTCCTGCACAGACCTCTTGTGAGCTGCAGCAGACAGGGCTGCGAATGAAATCCGAGTCTGAGGAGAAACGGAGCGTTGCTCAGAGCTCCTGGTTTTCTTTGGTTTGTCACACATCCTTGAAATAAATGCTAAGCAGTGTTATTGTGAACCTTTATAAATGTTTTCCCTATTCTCCCATGTTCTACCAATCTGGTTGTTCTTTTTCATTTCCTGCTAGAAAGAATAGCTTTTAATAAAAACAAAAAAACCCCAAACCAAGGAAATTCATTATTATTCCACAGATGTCTTCTGCCAGCAAGAGAAGGCTAGAATTTAAAGGGCCAAAACTGTAGTTAGACTCTTCTATGATGAACACTTAGCAAGTCTCAGAAACGGTAAGAAAATTTAGACAAGACCAGAGGGAGCTCTGTAATCGAGTGCTGCTTATCTGAAAGCTGTACTGGTCTTTCAGTGAGTGTGTAGAAATGGAGGAGCATGTAAAAGTTCAACCCAGGCAGTTCTGAATCTGTTGCTCTGAACTGATGAGATTTGAGGGCTATGTTGATGGATAAATGTGAAGATTTCTGAAAACTCGTGGAAGTAATGAGGAATTCTGTTTTCTTGATACCTCACCCTTCTGGAAGGTGTCTCATCACCTAAATCCAAATAGTACTGTTGGACCCAGAGCTTTTCTGCCTGCTCTCCCTGCTTTTCGTAGTGGCCATAAAATTCTCAGCAACCCTTCTGCCCATCATTCTGTCTTCTCCACCATCCATACTGTTGCAAGCTTTCTTTGGCCCATGTCATGGTTTGCAGATCCTAATTGCAGGAAAAAAACAAATGTAATCTTCTGTCTCACTCTGCTTCTTTTGAAGTTTTTTCTGTAGCGAATTTTCCATCATTCGTGTGTTTGCTCTTCAGGATACAGGCTCTCCATGCACAGAGCTCTAGTCAGTGTGAACACACACACTGCACTGCCGCGGGCTAACAGTGTTGAGTTCAGTGCAGCTCCCTGATGGAAGTGCCTGCTTGGCTACCTGGGTGGACTGTTTGGATCTGAAAGCTGATCAGATTCAGTATGTGCGTTAAGACCACCAGCTGTAAGTTGTGCAGCTTGCAGGTTTTTCCCTTGGCGCGTTGGTATTTTTTTCTTTATTCCCACGCATCTTTATCCCTCCTTTTATCTCATCACACAGTGGCTTTCCTCCATTTCCTTATGAGTTCAGGGTTTTTTCTTTCCTTATCTCTATGGCTTTTCCCTGCAGTCAGCACTCAGTGTGTTTTTTCTGGAGCTGGAAGTCTGAAACTCTAAGCTATTAAGAGACTAATGAATGTAATCCCTGTGACTTTAGCTCTGTTGAGAGCAAATATGAAAGGTGGATGAAACCTTAAGTTGACTGAAAAGTTTGATAAATTAAAAGATAGTGACATGGGCATGAGTCCACTGCACAGTGCCACTTTCAGAACTGCCATAGTTAATGCCTATCTTTCATCTTATAATTTGAGGATAGCAGTAGAGAGCAAGTGCTTTTTCTTTTGATCGTTCTCTGGAGGCACTTTTGTCCCAGCTGCCTGCTGGGCAGATGAGCTCTGGCTGTGTGGTGCTTGCTGTAGCTCTGCCAGCCCTGCACTGCTTTGCGTGGCGGCCGGCCGCCGTGCTGCTTCTTGCTGCAGAAGGCCTTCAGATGGCAGGCAATGAAAGGCCATTGTGGGAAATCATTGTGCTGCTTACATTTACTGTCCTGTTATCTCTTCTCCTTTAGGTATGGCTCTGTTTTTCTGTTTTTGTTTTGTTTTTCCTCTTTGAGTTCCTGTTTCTTTGCTGACGTTTCCCACAACAGAAGTTTTGATTAATGCTGGCTCCAATCCTGAGCTTCTGAAATTCTCTGCTCTATTCCCTTACTACGGGTCAATAGTTATCCAGTGCTTCGCCTTATACCACAACGAAGTTCAGTCATCTTCCTTGAATGCCTTCCTGTATTTAAGTTTGTGTTGTGTTAGCACATTGGCTTGTGTTTGTTTGGTGCAGTCAGTGGCTGCTTATGTTGTGTAGACTTCTTTCTAAGTCGTCCTGCTGACTTCAGCCTAACAGGAGTGGGAGAGGCAGAAAGGAGTCTTAAATGCTTTACATTTATCTGCCTGCCCATGATACCTTGAATAACTTGAAGAACAGTGGGTCTAACAAAAACTGAGTGCTTTCTCACAGAAGGTTTTTTTAGGCCTTAGAGTGTCTTTGGCAGTTCTGAAGATCAACACCTGTAACTCTGCTGGTGGTGCACGACCAGAAGGTTTGGACCTGGAATCTCCTTGAGGCCACCTAAGGGAGGGAATTGGATTTCATTTCTCTTGCACCCTGCTGTTGGTGTGCATGCAGAAGATGGCTCTGTAAAGGCAGCGAGCCACGCTGCACAGAATGAGATGAGTATCAGGAATGCTATCGCA
Organism: Lagopus leucura; assembly: GCF_019238085.1. NCBI lineage: Eukaryota > Metazoa > Chordata > Aves > Galliformes > Phasianidae > Lagopus > Lagopus leucura. The sequence continues at coordinate 26,622,303 of NW_024962266.1, forward strand.
ACGCTGAGCATACAGGTGGATGACTTTGTGCTCTGTTCTATCTTTGATCTACCTAAACAGTGAGATGAACATAGAGCCTGGTCCTTTTGCTTGTTGATGTTTGTGTGCTCCTGGTGCAGTATGCTGCAGTGCTGTGTTTGGGAAGCTCTCAGTCTGGTATCTCACTCAGAGATTGAGTGAGACTGCAGACTGGAGGGTTTTAAATATGTATATGTATGTTAGACCTGGAAGTGGTCCCATGCAAAATGTAATGAAGCTGAGCTGCTCTGACCTCTGAGCTCTAACATGTGTTTGTTTTGGCTCTTTCGCAAGTATACAAATTGGCACTTGTAAAATTGTTCAGATAAATCAAAATTGGTACAGGAAAAAAAGTTTCAAACTGTTTCTTTTGGGATTCTTTGCCATGCTATTTTTGATGTGTGTTTTCAGAGCAGTGTTTGTGTGGCAGCAGGCAGTTTGTTGCTCGAAGAAAGCTAAAACATTCTAGGAAGTCGGGCTAGCTGAATTTAGATCTTAAATGATGCCAAAACTAATATAGCCTGCAAGTGAGTGAGGGTGACTTTGTGCAGTAAATGTCAGTCACCCGCAGCTTTGCCTTGCATTTCCATAGGAGCCTTTAAAGCAGGAAAACACCAACCAGACCCCAGCAGTGCGGTAGCTGCCTGCACCCGGCGGAGCCCCAGCGCACCGCCTGCGGGCCGAGCGGCTCCGAGCTGCAGCCTGAGGGCGGGCTGTGGGCCGGACCCGTGCTGCCCTCTGGGGCCTGCGGAGGGAAGCTCAGCGCTCGCAGGGATGCCGACAGCCCGTTCTTTGCGTTTCCGTTTCCCAGGAAGATGGACCGAGGTGATTTGCGTTAGTTATGTTTCCAGTTGTGTTTCTCAAGGAGCTCCGGTCGCTGAGTGCAGACCCTGAGTGCGTGTGCCCAGCATCGCTGCTCAGCCCCCCGCTCAAAGCCACGTGAAATTACACACCCCGGCAGCGTTGCACATAGGACTCTGTTAACTCGGTGCTCCTGGGGCTCCTAACGTATTTCCAGAACTCAGGGTTTTAAGAGGCTCTGTGCAACCCTGAATGCAGGGATCCCAGAGGCAGCGACGGCCGCGGCCCCTGCCTGACTCTGAGTGCTGCTAAATGGATCCAGAACAAATGAGGCTCTGAGAAGGAAGGGAAAAATTTGACACCTCGACTCCAGGAAACGTTTGTGGATTTTGATGAGGAGCGGTAGGGGGAAGGGAAGAACTACGGTTCAATGCAGCTAAATATATGGTGTGCGAAGTATGAATAAATTGTGACTATTGTGAACAAGTTCATGTACTCTGTGACTGGCTCAGGAGAGCGACAGCTACAGCATCCCGGTTCCTCAGAGGGTTACATGGAGGCCTTGCATGGGCTGCTGCTCTGCACAGCAACGCTCAACTTTCAGCATTAATTCAAGTGGCAAATATTCTTTTTTAACACGTGATTGTTTTTATTTTTTGGTTTTTTTTTTTTTTTACTTTTCTAAAAAAGTTTGTATTGGTGCCTTAGAACAAGGAGGCTTTGTCACAAGGAGGCTTTAATTACCAGTCTGATTCCTTTTCCTCATTATTTATAAATATAGATTCCTTTGTGCAGTAAACAGAAGTTAAAAGTTGCCTTCTATACATTCCAGTCCTGGTTTGTGCCCATTCTAAGATGACCGGCTTACTCAGGGAGTGTGGAAAGATAAAAACTGCTTAAACTGTTGACGTTGTGCCACTTGTGTATTCTAGCAATGCACTGTTACAGCAACAGCTCTGGGTTTGGGTGGGGTGTTCCTTCCCAGCCTGTAACAACATCCAAGCCAGTAAGCAGACTGAAACACAGACCTGACTGCTGGTGACTGAAAATTGCTATTAGCTGGCTTGCCATAAGCCAGGTGAAATGAACCAGAAGCCTTCGGTAAATGTGTGCAGTCAGTGTTGCTCTGTGACCTCAAATGGCTCTGGCTGGTCTGTTAGCATGGATGTGGCCCCAGAGCCTGGCAGGGCTCTCTGCGAGTGAACTTCCCTCTTGCAGTTAGTATGGAAAGAAAGAATCTGTTTTTCAGCTGGCTGCTAGCACTGCTTTCTTTATTTAAAAAAAAAAAAAGAAAAGCCCACTCAGTGCCGTTGTACTCGCTGTTTACAAGATGTGAATTCATTGTTTGCAGTCTTGTTTTAGCAGGTGTTGTTCTTTAGGTGCATTTGGGCTTGAGTTTAAATCATATGCTAAGTTTGCAGAAAACCACTGCTCCTTTGTTTTGGTAAGAAAAGCACTGTGCAATCCACAGTTGTAGTCACCCTGAAGTTACAAAGAATATATAAAAAGGTTACACCTTCAAACTGAGTAGGTCTGTCTTCACATGTGGCTTTTGTTACATTTCTTGTGGCAATAGCATTGTGATTCACAGTCGTGGTAACAAACATTTGGGGTTTTTACAGCAGTGCCCGCATTACAGACTTAACCCTGTCACCGTGCAGTTTACGTTGCTCTTCTCTTCCTGTACAATAGCTCCCTCTGCTTGAAAACAGCAGAGTAATTATAACCCTTGCTTTGTGTTCACCTGATCAACGATTTTTAATACAGCCCTCTTTGGAAAGATTTCTTCCGCTGCTTTTTGTTCTGATATATTGGCCTATGTTGCTGCACATGAGGTGTTACAAAGCAGTGCTGATAACCGTGCTGCTCTCAAAACATTGCTGCGTGGGAACTGTGTGCATTTGCAGGAACTCGGTCATTTTTCATTTTAACGGGAGGATTAGAGTCGGTTGGAACACTTCTTCAGCTGAACTAAATCTACCAAAACACACTGATTTTACTATTGCCAAAATGTTCTGATTTCAGTGGAAGTTCAGGTGAAAGCAGGACTATTTGTCATCAGAAGCGTGAGGGTTACGCCTCTGACCTTGAGTGTCTGTGTAGGAGAAGCTGATGGCAAGATTCCCACGTACTGTTTAATTGATTCTGATTGGGAACCAAAAGAAAAGAAAAACTTTGGATCAGACCGAACGGGATTTGAACCTGGTTCTCCCACATTCTCAGTTAGTGCCATAATTATTGGACCAGTCATTCACTTGCAAATGTTTTGTCAGCTTATCTGCATCAGTAAAGATGAGTGCTGGTTTTGTTTTGTTCAATTATCATTTTTTTTAAATCAATATAGCTAAGCCAGCAGAAGTCATAGTATAAAAGCTGTTGTGTCAGCAAAGGTGGAGTTTTGCTGAGAGCGCAGTCACCCTTTTAGGGAGCAGGCACAAACCTTGCTTGCCATGGCAAGATGAACCCGTGATTGAAAAATAAACTTGCTGGGTTAGTTCTATTAGCAAGGCCTTCCTAATGTGAGCAGTCCTCCTTGCGTAAAAACAGCTGTGTTAATGTGGTCCTGATTTTGCAAAGAAGCCTAAAAGGTTATTTTTATTTTGTGTTGGAGAAAACCCCCCAAATCAAAAACATCTCAAAGGTCTGTGTTAAATGGAGTGTTTTGTCCTGTGCTCTGCTGTCATCAGGATGCTTGGGCACATGGTTAGGAAGGGCAGGTAAAGCAGGCTGTGTGTATACAGGGCAGCAGGAACATCACATTTTCAAAATTTAGCTCTTTTAAAGCAAATCTTTCTTTTTTTTTAAAATCTTCTTGGAACCTTTGAGCTTTTTGGGACTTCTGGCATTTTTCTTTCTCATCATTATTACTATTTTCTTTCTCAAGTAATTCCCAAGGCGTGCGCAGAATGTGAATCGCTTGGTGTTTGAACCGAACGAAATCCTCTCTGCTCTGCATTGCACAAGGCAGGTCTGAGCACCAGCAGTCAGGCAGCCCATGTGTCCTGGCACTCGTTCAGTAGGCAGAACACCATTGTGCAGCAGAAGGAGGTTGCTGGGCTTGATTACTGAGACATGATACCAGCAAGGAAGCCTCTTCCTACGGCGCGGACACCTAGTGCTTGTGGAGATTATAAAATGGGGGGATTAAGCAGGAGAGCAGGAGAGAGTTATTACTAGTTATTACTGTATTACTTGAGTTCAGTTCCAGCATGGCTCTTCCTGCTGAACTCCAATTTCGCTCCTCTAATTTCAGCCAATTTGCAGACATTACATTCTTTGCCTCATATATTTGTACATACCTTAAACAAAAAACGTTCACTTGGAAAGCAGCGTACAGTTATATGCAAGAGAAAAACATTCCTGTTTTCAAATTAACACTGAGCTGTAAAGTCGTGGTGGTCTTTGTGACTTGAATTTTGCCTGTTTGGATCCTTCCCGTGTGCTGAATCAGATGCAAGTCCTGAGGAGCAAAAATAGTACCTGATTATGCTTTTGAAGTCATACTGCGTGCAAGGAACATTTCTGAACTTTATGAGCTCTTAGCAAAGGGGAGAAGAAGGGCTTGTAATTAAAAAATAAAAGTAAAATTAAAGTCTGTGTTTTCCTGCCACAATATAGTTACTTTGGATTATCTCATTGGATTGAGAATGGATTTTTAAATGAGACTGAATATATTCTAGAAATGGTACCTGACACAATGCAGAGGTAAATACTGGGGGGAAAAAATGTATGAAAAGTGGTGTCTTTGCATCAATTTACAGTCTCTCCAACGTGTATAATATTGCCTACTTCATGTTCCTCCTTATTCATCACTGCAGTGTTCTGTGTCTTCATTAATGATCTTGGTTACTCTTCTGTAGCTGACCCTCTGTTCTCAGGGAAGCTTCACAGATAAATTGATTTCTACGTGTTGTCTGCAGATTTCACAAAGCAGAAATACTGCGGTGGTTCAGCAAATGCACAGTGCTGCTTCTTGGATGTTGTGACTTTAATTCTTTAATAACTTTAATTAAATTTCTGATCTTGCAGTGATTTTTTTTTTTAGACAAATTTAGCTGCCATGAAGCTCTTGAATTGCAAGCAGGATGGTTATTTTATGTAATGCTAACACAGAACAGACTGGACAGAGGGCTGTGGACGAATGCCAGCGTTGTTCTTCTATTTCCAGGTTGGCCTGGTTGTTTCTCTGCGTGTGAGAAGAAGGCAGGCAGGGCATCAGCGAGCTTTAGAATTTAAAATTTCTTAATGGATTAAGCAAGGGACAGAGTATCTTCCTGCTGTAAACCTTTCTTTTTGTAATCTTCAGGCTGTGGCCGTATTAGCAGGCAGTCCTTTTTGCAGGCGTTGGGAAGCTTCAATTTAGTTGCATAAGATGAGGAACGTGCTTAACTCCTCCTTATACGTTGGAAATAATCACCACCTTTCTGGGGCTTCTTTTTCAGGATCCCCTGGATCCAACGAGAACAGCCATTGTGATCAGCTCTTTGGTGGCAGGTGGAGTAGCTGAACGTGGTGGTGAGCTTCTACCCGGTGACCGCTTGGTATTTGTAAATGGGAAATATTTAGACAGCACAACTTTAAAGGAGGCAGTAGAGGTGTTGAAATCTGTGCCCCCTGGAAGAGTTTCTCTTGGAATCTGCAAACCGTTGGTGGTAAGCACTTGGGTTTTTTCTCTCTCATTCTCTGATGTGTTTCAAATGAGGAGTGTAAATTCAAGTAGAAATTTTTTTTCTGGAATTAGGGTTTAGCAACAGACAAGAGTTTACTTGAGGCTGCAGTGTTGCTTTTTAAGGGCAAGCAGACACAATTAATTGAAGCAAAGCACCGTCTGATCGAAAGTGCTTGTAATTCAAAATGGTAGCAGAGTGGTGAAATGAGAATGTAGGGAGGCCATTCAATAATTTTTTTTTCCTTTTCTGAGATAGTGATATTTCATCCTTTGTATGCTTGTATTTGTCTTCCCTATGTGTTTTTGAAACTATATATATATATATATATATATATATAAATATATCTCTCTCTAAAAAGAATAAAGACTGTTCTCTTCACCTGTTCGATCTATGACTTTTTTTTTATCCTTCTGTAACTTTTTCCAGCTTCTTTTCCAATGGCTGTTTCTCCCTCTTCCATTTAGTTGAAAAATGTGAACTTTTAGGTTTTTTGTTGGTGTTGTTTTCCTGACTTAACATTTTGATCACTTTGCTTAGGGAGAAAGCAAAGAGGAGAACGTGCATAGTATGGATACCAGCAACATGGATACCAGCAACATGAAAACCAGCCCTGGATCTCCAGAGTCAAGAGATAATACCAATTTCTCAATAATCCTTGAAGCACCACAGGTATTTGTTTATTCTTTTGGTTCAGCTGAAGTTTATGGAGACAGGAAATAACATCTTACAGTCAGAAGATAAAATAGTCTTCAGGTAACATTTCAGTTTTGGGTACACTCCAGGATGGATTCCCTGTAAAATAGATACTAACAGCTGTTGGTTTACTAATTGCATTGTGGACACCAAGCTTACCGTTGCCAATGCAGTTCCTAGACTGTCTGATCAATTTTACTAACTCATTAAAATACCTTGTGTTATCTTGGTTATGAAATGGGAATGCTACAGCACTAATAGTCATAAGTCACTGGCTCAGCTTTGCAAGAAAGTTAAGGTATGGAATAGAATGTTCTGTGCTATAATGGATGGAAACAAAACAGTAGTCTGGTGTATACGGCAAGCTTGAGATCTGTTTGTCTTCACAGACTTTCCTGTGGGGCCTAGAGTAATTTCTTTAGTCTCTTCTTCTTATTTTCCATTTTGTAAGTAATAACATTATTGGGGTGGGATGTGACACTAAAAATAGCGAGAGCAACTCAGATACCAGGGTAATAGGCAATTGGATTGCAGGAATAAATTGTCTAGAGTGAAAGATCTCTGAATTGTCATTTGTTCTCAAATACTTCGCGAATGTGAATTAATTCACATTGGTAAGTGCATTCTTTTCAGATTTAGGACCACCAAAAAGAGCAATACTATGGGGCAGATGTAGGTATGTAATGTGTAGGAATTGGCTTGGATGTATTACTGATTTTCACGATGCAAAATGGGGTTTATTGTTTACCAGGTGCATAGGAAGAGTTCCTGGCAGAGCAATTAGTCCTCTGCTAGCTCAGATTTTTTTCCTACTTCCTAAATTAAGCTAATGTTATTACCTGCTTTTATACAGTGTATTTCATCTTACTCCTACTGAATATAGGAGCTGTAATGGTCAGTTGGTACAGAATACAAGCAAATACCATTGCTTGTATTTTGTTTTACTTTAGTATAGCAGAACTGATAGTAGCATAGAAAGGTGGTATAAAACTGCCATTATTTATTACCTTATCTGTTCATATAAGAGCTGAGAGCAGTGTGTCATGATGGCTTGAGTTCTTACTTTCTAGCATAGTGCTGACAAAGCTGACTTCAGGGGAAAGAAAAAAAAACTTGAACATTTTATATGCTACAACAGTAGACTTTATTGTCGTGCTTGTGGTATTCCCTATTCCATTGGTGGAGTCTGCTACTGCAGTGCAGCAGTCTGTGATTATGCCATACCTAAGTGCTGTATCAGGAGATGGCAATACAAATTGCTGTGTGGTTACTGAGTGAACTGTTTAATGTTACGGTGAAGTTGGTGGCTCTTACAAGTCTGCAGCGTTTGGAGAATGATGCGGCAGGAGTGAGATGAATTGAAGTAACAATGAAGAGAATTAGAATCTCTTCAGATTGGATATTTTGTGAGATTGAAGTTCTCAGGGCAAAAAGAAACATTTAATGCCTATGAAAAACGGGGTAGCTTCTAGACTGCTAATGTGATGCGTTCGTGCCAGCTAGTGTTACTGCACTGTTTCCTTATGCTCTCGTCTGTCTCTTGCTTTCTTTCCTGACTCTCATTTGAACTGTGAGCACTTCTTGGCAGTGTCTGGGCTTTTTCTGACAAAACAGGATTCTGACACTAAGGGTCAGAAATAGCAAAGCACCGTGGGGAGCCGGGGAAGAGGGAGGAAGCAGAAGGGAAAATGTTTTGGTTCAGGACCCCTGAATCTTCAGAGTGGTTTCAGCGTTCAGGGTCTCGGTGCCTGAAGACCAAGTTTGGGCACACGTGCTCGGTGGCCTGAAGTAAAGAATGAAAGGCTTTCAGCCTGTGGCGAGCTTTCTGACAGCTCCCTAAGGTATAAAATTTCAGGGATGTCCATGCAGTGTGTAGCTGCAGTCAGCCTCACTCCGTGGGCCGATGAATTGCACCTCATTCAATTTAGGAGAAACAGAAAGCATTGGAAACTGGGAGGCATGTGACAAATCCCAGGATAAGAACTGTTGAGCTAGATCCTTTGGGTAGCTGGGGTCTGGAGGAGGGGAGGCTTTGAATGTCTTTTTGGTTTTGTTGTACCTTGCTCTGTTGTTTCAGCCCAGAAGTGTTTTATTTAACTGGTGCTGTGGTGTTATAAGAAATGTACTTGCGTAGACAGAGCAATAGCAGTCAGTCTGGGTTACAAAGATACTTTAGTTGGATTTGTATGGTTTTTTTCCAGTTTTTTTTAGTATTGTTTAAAAATTCTCATTCCTTACTTCAGTCCAGGGTGGTTATTCTGAATGGCTGCAGCAATATCTGAACTGTCCAAATGAAATTTCTTTATATATAAAGGAAATGGCAATGGTTACTTTTGCAATTAAAATCGTAAATCGGAGAGTGCATTTTCTTTGGAAAAAAAAATGCAAAAGGCAGAAGATTCTCACTTTAAAAATCAGGATGTAATTTTAATGTGATTTAACATAAAACACAGTTTTAAGACTAAGCAAGAAAAATAATGAAAAATCTTTATTCCTGTAATGTTTTACGCAGGGTTTCAGAGATGAAACACCTTTTAAAGAAGAAGCTGTTGATGAACCAATTTTGGACTTGGGAAGGTCATTTCAGCTTTCTCAAAATGACAGTGGATATGAGAAGGAGTCCTGGGAGATGCGTGAATTCTGGAAACCCACAACAGAAGAAGTGGATGAAGAACGGGAAATGTTGGTGGATGAGTATGAAGAAGATGTAGACTTTGTGAAATATAGCTCATCAGATAGACAGAAGGCATCTTCAGAGAAGAACCTGAATACAGAATGGGCAGAGCAACTTCAGACAGCTAAAATACAAGACTTAAGATCTAGTGCCAACTTAAGTCCAAAGCAGTCCCTGGAATATACATTCAATAGGGAGCAGATGGTAAGTAATGCTGGGTTCATCTCAGTGCTGTACCCTGATGGTAGGGACCTGTATTCCTCAAGGCAAATTCCAGACCTAAACTCTGTAATCAGTCTGTCCTGTGTTTTAATTAATAGCTGAGATCTGAGTGCCTCTAATGGACACCAGTTTATCTTTTAGTAGGTTTTGGAAGGTTCTATTTTGTTATGATTGTGCATTTCCTTGGGTGAGGTACATCCTCTGATTGGTGTATTTATAGCTATCCTATACTGTTGTCCTCTTTCCCATCTGTGACATCTGAATTCCCTTCTTTTCTGCAAGTTCTGCTTGTTTGATATGTTTCAGTAATAACCAAAGTCAAGTCAAGCCAGGGCCTTCAGCAGCAGTGTCAATGAAATGAGCTCCCTCTTTTCCTCACTCTCTTTAATCTCAATCAGTTCCTACAACCAGGTGATGGTGCAGCTTTTAGGTACTTCCAATAGTCCATAGTTGTGTGGATAGGTAGTTACATAGCTGAGAAAATGTGAATGTTTGCTGTACAATCAACATTCCTGTCAAATATATCTATAGTTGATCCTACTGCTTGCTTTCTTCACTTTTTTCTCCTCTCTGAAGTATGAAGAAAATGCTAATATAACTTCACAGTCTTCTGGAACCATGGCACACAGGGACTACCAAAAAGGCCTATTGGACAGTGGAGCTACCCAGTCAGGATCAAGAAACAAAATGGATTTAGGTTTGTAAGAAGTTTTCTTTCTTCCTTTCTTCTTCTTCTTTTTTTTATGCTGTGTTGAACTTTGTATTTACAAATTTAACTTTTATACTGAAGCATGAATTTATTTTCAAACTTTCAGATGATAAAATATTCAAATGAAGATCTCTACAGGCTAATGGCAGTTCCTGCTTCATTTTCTTGCTTTTTCCTCCAAATGTTTACCTACAGTTATCATAAGTAATACTGAAAGTTGCAGCAGCTTTTTCCTGCCTGTGGAGAGTCACATCCCTGTGTATCACCAGGAGGATTTCATGCATGGTCTGCTTTATCTTCTCTGGCAGTTTCATGTGCATCTCCAATGATGTCTGACTTTGAAACAGGCGTGAAACTTTCTATTTTCCATACTGTCTCAGGGCAGTGAGGTTGCTGTGCCTGTGTGTGAGAGCTCTACCCTGTGGGTTTATGTTTATGTGTGTTCTCTGGGCCCTCACTGGTGAGCTCTTAGTGAGAAACTCAGTCAAGGTGCATGAGTGGTAATGGACACAACAAAATAACAAAGTGACTTCTTGGCAGAAGAAAGGTTTGGAGGTGGATATTTTCACAAACGTTTTCTTTAGACTTAATCTGGGTTGCCACAGTTTCATTACACGAGTATATATAATTCAAGGTACCTCTTCAAGACCAAATGAATTTCATCCCCCCCTAAATCAGTTGTTAGAGTTTGGTATGTTGTCAGCAAATTAGTTTATCAGCCTGCTTGTGGTAGCACTCACTGGGAGAAAAGGAGTTCTTTCTGTTCTTTGTCACCTGCATCTTGTACAGCAGACACTCTGTTAACCAAAATGGCAGACTAATGACTTTAGCAAGGAGCTCTAGTGATTTAATTAGTGTTTATATTTATGGCACTGAAAGGACATTAGTCATCCATGCTGGATCAGGGCTTTGTACAGCTCTCCTTGCATGAAGGATGGATACAGTATTTCTAATCATGTTTTTGTGAGAAGCATATGCCATGCAAGCTGTATGTAAGCATGTCTCGATTCCAGTAAGATCTGGCATTTTCTCTTATTACCTGACTGCAGGTCAGAAGCAAGGTGCTATTAAAGGTAGATAAATCAGCATGCTTTAAATTTCCTGCAAAAATAAATGCTCTGTATCTCTGAGCTTCTTGATCATCTCTCACCATTCACATCTGGAACATGATGAGCTGAGGGGTTTATTTGCACAGGCGATAGGTAGATGCAGAGACAGAGGAAGCAAATTTTACATCTAAACCTTTACTTCATCAGGTACAAAGCTTCATACAGACTCTAAAGTACCCGGTTTCACTGTTGACCTAGAAGGTGTTGAAAAGGAAGAAGGGGAGGATTACATGTTTTCCAAGAATGAAAAATCTGTGAGAGTGACCACCTTACCTCAGCCTAGCACAGTTTTGTACAGGTATGGAGAAAGATTTCAATTCTCAGATGATTTTTGGTTAATGCTCGTAACTTTTTTCTTGCTTTACCTAACTGATGAATTGCTGAAAGCTGTGGGAAACACTGAGATACAGGCCACCCCCAGTGTGTGCCTTTTACCCAAGGAGCTGAATGTTTGCCTTACAGTCTTACTGAATTCTTACATCCCGTGTTTCTTCCCCTGAATGCTGGCCCACCTGCATCACTTACCCCACAGTTAGGTGAGAGCCACAAGAGTGGACGTGCCCTGGAGAGGGATGTAGGCTTTCCTGGCAACCCTGGACATCACCTCTTTTAAGAGTTCTCCCCTTAGCTCTTTATCACAGCTTTGTCCTCTTGTTTTTTGCTTTCTTTTGTTCCTTCCCTTCCAGAGTTTAGCTATGACCCTCATGCTTGTGCAGGAACAGTTTAATCTTGCCGTAGTGATGACGAACCTTGAGCTGGCACTGCTCACAGATAGTTGCCACTACCATAAATTCTCCTACACTTCTCCCACCAGTTTTGGGTGAGCAGGTAGAGGATCAGCTTTCAGGGTCTGTTGGCTCAAATTCTCAATGCTTCTCTAATTAAGCTGTGATTTCCCTCGGTCTGAAAGCTGCTCAGCAACATGTTGAGGGGATTATTTCTCCAGTACAACATCCTACTTCCTTTTTGCAATGTAAAAGTAGCGTTTACAGCTCTCAGGGTCTACAGAAAATGTGTGCAAGGATGTACTGCTTCAACCTTGCTGTGGGGGGCCCGCAGTTTGATATTTCAATTCCTATTCTGTGACTAGATGAGTCATACATATTATAAAAGTTTAATTAACACCCCGTTCTGGGGTGTTTAATGGAACACACAGGACCTGTTCTCCAAGCTGCAATACAACTGGCTTTCTGGTAAGCTAGATTGGCTTTACCATGTTTATATCCCTCTGTAAAAGTCACAGCATATTTATCAGAAAGTAAAAATGACTGCTTAAATAGACATTTCGAATAAGGTACAGCAGTGGAGATGTGTATTTCACAGCACCTTGTACATTTGGCCAGTCCATCATGTTTCATTCATGGTGCATTCCTTAGATACATTTAAACTAAATACAAAAATTCCTGCTTAGTCTGTTGACTGCACATTTAAACTGGACTGTTTGAAAACGTGTTGCTGTCTCACTGCCAGATAGAAAATATGCAAGGAATTGTGACCTGGGACAGTTAATACCTTTTCATTATTATTTTTCTTGTTCTTCCCCTCTCTGTGCCCCCAATTAGTGAATTACCTGAAAGAGAAGAAGGAGAAGGTGAAGAAACTCCAAACTTCAGCCACTGGGGACCACCTCGGACGTATGTTCATAAAGTTGCACCATTTCTTCTCATTTGTGTTATGTCTTAATTTTTGTGAGCCTGATCATTTCTTCTTTTTTCTCTCTCATCCCTTTTCTCCCAGTAATTTAAGGTACTTTTGGACCTTAGGCTTTCTTAGATACAGTGTATTTTTAACAATGTTCTACAGAGCTGTAATTTCTAGTTCTATAACTGACTTGGGAAAGCTTGATATGTTTGTTGATGACCTACACATTTACGTTCATTTCATAACTGTTAAGTGTGAACAGTGTACACAGTACTTCTGTCTTCATTTTCATGGGTTTTCTGCTAAATTCTATGGTGTAATTGGAATTGCCAAGCCAACTTTAGCCCCATTCTCATTATGCTGCTAACACTTTTAGGTGAACTGATTTTATGGTCCTACATACAAAATGATTAAAACAGTTCTGCTTAAGCTGATTAATATGCATCTGACACGTGGAGCCAGCAAGCTGCATTAAATTTGTTTATTGTTTTATCATTTCTAACATATCATTTGCAGTTTTTGCCATTTCCAAACACTCTAATCAAACTGAAAACGACTGAGTTTGTTTACTTGAAGACCTGTCTGTTTTACTGTGACTTTTTCTAAAATAAAAACCTACTGGAAGAGCAGTAGGCCTGGGCTGGCAATAACTCTTTTTCTTATTGAGGGGTGAAGACAACTGAGGGTGAAAAGCAAGGTCTTTTGTGAGCATTCATAGGCTTCTGGCTTCATCTCTTCACTCTGTTAGATAGTCTTGAAAGACCAAAAGCTTACATTTATTTGAGGCTTTGTGTTTAACTGTTTCAAGCTGTTAGACTTCTGCATGTATTTTTTTCAGTGTTGAAATCTTCAGAGATCCTCATGTGTCTCTTGGAATAAGTATTGTTGGTGGACAAACTGTCATAAAGCGCCTAAAGAATGGAGAGGAACTTAAAGGGATCTTTATCAAACAAGTTTTGGAAGACAGCCCAGCAGGAAGAACAAGAGCTTTAAAAACTGGAGATAAAATACTTGAGGTAAATGCAGACAAACCTACCTTTTCATGTGAAAAAATAAAGTTTGACTCAGCTTTGGAAGGATGGAGGAACAAAATACAACCACTGCTTTGTGAAGTATTGATGGCTGTGTTTTGAAAACCAAAAAAATACCCCTGCTGTCTTTTCTTTTTTCAGGATTTAACTGTGGAGATTGTTTAACATTCTCCTGTATATTTAAGAAAAGACAGGCCCTGAGAAATGAAAGAAAAGAAAAAGACTTATATGAATGAATAAGAAGTAGTAATTTATGTTATAACTTGCTATGACTTCTAGGTGTGCGTTACAATATATGGAAGAGTTTGCTGAAATATATGGGTTTTTATTTTGTGTGTGTCATTTTGTATTTGTTAGCTGGTTTGTTGTCTGGTTTGCTACCATTTAAAGGAAATGGCTGATTTCAGCAAGTGCCTGAGATTAGAATGGCACTGTCACCTTGGGATTCAGAGATAAACGAGTGAAAATCAGGCCAGCCAGAGATGAAAGCCAGGAGTGGCATTCCTGTGTGTACTTTGGGGTTGTGTGTGATGTTTTGAAAGATGTTTCAAAGCAGATTTAGTTTACAAACAGGTAAAATCTGAACGTGTTATTATACCTACCATTCTCTGACAGTCTTGTTCTTTGTTTTTTGGAATAGAACAGTTGTTTGACAAAATATGTGGCCATCCTTATTGTGAATGCTAGCTAAGATGCTTTTCTTTAAACCAACCAGGAAGAATCCTTCAAAAATAATTTCTATTGACTGCTTTTGGAACCTTCCTCATATAAACTAATCTTTTGTGAATGTATGTGATCTCTTTAAAAGGTGCAGTTGAAATAACAAACTATCTAATAAAAACAAATGATATTTGTTAGGTTTCTGGGATAGATCTACAAAATGCCACGCACGAAGAAGCAGTAGAAGCTATCAAGAATGCAGGAAATCCTGTTGTGTTTGTAGTTCAGAGTTTGTCTAACGTACCAAAAGTGAGTTTATTTCTATTTTTTATTCTAAAATTTAACAAATTTGTTATATGCATCTTATTTTAAACTTGGCTAAATTTCTTTTGGCAAGATCTGACAATCTGTGTCCCCATCCTTTCTGTTGGAGTTTCTGCTTGTAGACTACATCCTTGCTTACCTGGCTTGATTCAAAACCTTGTTTCTTTGTTGTAAATCAAGTTGATGTCAATTTGTTGACTAGATATTAATTCAATTTGTCCCATCTGTAGAATTGCATCTGGCCCTGTGTATTCTAATTTGTTTATATTTCATAATGTAAAAATACACTCAGTTGTCCAAATGAACAAACTATGAAATGATGAGAAATAGCCAGATTGGCACCAGCAACTCCGTGTAAAATGGGTCAGCAAAAAACCTGAAGTAGTCCTTCAGCAGTAAGTTGAATTTCAAGAGATTTAGCATCTCCTCATCTTCAAGGTGAAGGCAAGAAACCTCTTAATGCTTCTCTAAGAAAAGGCATATGATTCAGAGGAGTGTTTAAGTGAATGAGGAGAAGAGGCAAGATGTCAAACAGTGAGCACGAGAACTCAGTGTTTGTAATTTCAGTGAGAACAAACTCCTCAGATGCACTGCAGTGCACTTCTACGTAGAAAAACATGAAGAGTGCAGAGTGTGCTGGATGGCTTTATTATTGTTATTACCTAACTTTCAGGCGTTTTGCAGCCATAACAGTCTTTTCTAGTGTGTGTGTAATATGTATTGTTTTACAGGTGGTTTCTGCCATACATCCTAAGGGATTCAAAGTCAGCAAAGATCAGGATGCAAACAAAGAAAGTAAGAGTGAAAAGGTATTTATTCCGTGTAATGCTACACCCAAGTTTTCCTAAATCAAGTGATACAATAATGTGTTATAGTGGTATGGTAAGCCTCAGTGAAGTCTGAAGTGAAACCTCAAGTGCTTTGTTGAAATTTTTTGATTCAAGTAGTTTTTGCCAAATTTCTGCCAAATGCAAGGCAGGATTCAGGCTCCCCTGGTGGTTCTCCCCTGGTGCTTTATATTGGCATTTTTCTGGAGTTGCTTGTCTTGCTCCACGGGGAGGCAAATTGATTCTCCTTTTGCAGTGGAAATAGAGAAATAATAACATGCACACGGATGATATCCTTAATGCGAGGCTGTCTGAAATTCAGTAAAATTCTGTTATAGGATAATTAAATCAGGTAGGTCTCCCATGTTTCCTATTGCTGTGTAAAACAAGGAAATGACCAAGTGGTCTGCTGCTGGCTTGCTGATTGTGAAGCCATCGCAGTAACTTCTACAGCAGATTTAAAAAAAAAAGAAAAAGAAAGAAGGAAGGAAACCTGTTTGATGTAAACCTGTGGATTTGTTTTAATCACCAGAGTATGGGAAAAACTTAATTTCTCATTTTTCATTCTCAGCCAGGTTGCTTTAATGGCATAAAGTATTTCCCTGGATGCCTTTCTTCTAGGAACTGAGTTGACCTCTGTAGGTTAGGCGCACCTTGGAGGATGAAGAAGCAGTGACAGAATTAGAGTCAATACAATAACAATAAGTAATAGAGAACACAAAAACTCTTGCTCAGTGCAGTTCAACGTGCCAACAACAAACATGGCGAGCTTTTCGTTTGATCCTGCTCAATAATTTTGTGTTTCTTGTGTAACCGAGAAGACCCCCTTATCTCTGAAAGTTTTTGTAAGACTTGTATCTGTCAGATCCAGATGCTACGAGGCTCGGTTATTCCCCTCTCCCTCCCCCTCCCCAAAAAATCAAGATGTTGAAGCTTTGCTTTCATGCCCGTGGATAATGCTCACAATGAAGCAGTTACAATCCCCTTTTCTTGGTTTTGTTATCGATATTTCTAATCTCAGAAGCACTCATCCTCTTGCAATGTGCCGCCTTTAATCTCTAGGACTCCAGTGTGTTCCGTTCTATAGCGTTTGGAGGTTAAAGAGGGAACCTAATCTTTCTCAGACCTTTTTCATCTATTGGTGCTGTAAACTGGTGGGTGGAATATAGAAAAGCATCAGTGCCTAAATACATAGCTCCTTTTTAGCTTTGAACATGAATTCACAAAGTAGTCATACTGTGCTGCAGCAGGGGCATCTCAGAGTTGGAACGATTTGCTATTAGTGGATTACTGGTCTTGTGTCCCTGTGGGAAATCACTGATATTTCTAGTCCAGTCTTCAAAGTCTCACAAAAGAGTTTGGTTTGAAAGTTGCTATTTCTGTCTGAAAAAATCGGCTTCTTCCTGTATGCTTAATGAGCTTTTCAATAGTGAAGATTTTTCTCTATTTAAACACTTGAAACAATTGAGCTTCTTGTGGACAAATCGGCTTTAAATTCTTTTGCTGATGAGCTGTTTTTAGCTGTGTTTTTTTGCCATTGTCTTTGCTGGGAGAAGCTGTGCTAGTTCAGAAACACTGTATAGCAGTGTAATCGAACATAACAGACACACCTGGATTCTTGGTGGGTTAGAAGTGATGTACAAAGCTTGTCCTGAGCCATAGCAAGATATTGGGTAAGCTTATGTGTCTCGTGTCAAGTATTTACTGTCATAAGTGACTAAGGGTCAAATTTTAGGCTTTGAGTTGTTAGCAAATTACAGAGATATTCATTTGTCATTGGTAGCTGGAAGAGGAGCTGCAGGTTTTCCATGTCTGTGTGTGTGGTAATGTTCTATGTGAGTCCTCTGACGCTCCTTGAACCTTCTGGATTTCGTACAGCTCTGCCTCTACCGAGATCAAGCTAAAAGTGGCAGAGTTATTTGGTGTACTGTATGCTTAGGGGAAACAGCTGCCAGGTCTCCGAGTGCAGGGGTTTTGCTACCATTGGACATATTTCATTTATTAGTGTTATGCCATCCTCAGTGCAGCATTTTTCTGTAATATTTTTTTGAACCAATGGGATGATGCCAGTCTTACCTCAGAAAACGTGTGTAGCTGACAGTGCAGTTGGCTAGTTGAACTGATCCACAGAGATTTAGGCTCAAGAGTTTAGAAATCTACATGCAGGTTCAGCTTTCATTATACCCAATGGAAAATCTTATTCCAGATTTGATGTTTGGGTGTTCTGCAATTGCCAGCTATAGCAAAACTCATTATAGGCATTCGGGCTGCTCTAATGGCACAACGCACTCGGTGTTCCCTTTCTAAAGTGCATCCTGCTATTAGCAGTGAGGTTGCATGGGATACGGTTGAATGCAATTTGGTGAAATCACATAGCCAACTGGGGCACTATGAGTTACTGTGAGCTATAAAACTGTTGCTTGGATGAAGGAGTGGCTGTTGTCATTAGATCCAGAGCCTGTTCTTATGCCTGCCATGCGCCGCTATATGCATCATTACAGGAGCTGTCTCTATTTATGCGAGGTAATAGAATTTGATTGTACATTATAATTCTATTATTATTATTATTAATTTTAACCAAAATGAAGTTGAGGGTCTGAATGTTACTGTGACACATAAAAACTGAGTTCTTACTTTCAATATTAAAAGTTTGTTGGCTTCAGACAGTAGAAGACTTGGAGCATTTCTAATGAGAAATGAGGGTATAGTTTAGTGTTTATTTTCAACCCTTGGTTAATATTCATATTTTCATGCCTGATACACAAGTATTTTGTCAACAACTGTTCGTTCTCAGTTGTATTTTTTTGATGTTTGCTGTTCCTTCTTTTTCTGTTTTCTTGCCTGAAAAGTCTGTGCTCCAGACTTCAGTGTTGTGATTAAGTGCTATGTATGAACACATGGAGCTAATAAGATGTTTTTTTTCTCATGCATGGAGGATACAAAGCATGTAATTATTTTACTTTGAATCCATCAGAGAAAGTATGGGGCCCCACCTCCAATGAAACTGCCACCTCCCTACAGAGCGCTTGAAAGGCTGCACTCGGAGGAAGCCAGCGTGGATGAAGAGGAGGAGGAGGATGCTTGTGCAGAGAGTAAGTGGTGCTGCAATCGTTGTGTCAGATGATGTTTGTGTGATGTAGATGATACAATAAGCACATCTGCCTTTTTTCTGCTTGTGTTATGGAAGTAGTGCTGTGTGGCAATAGGATCGAATCCTTGTCCTCACTGAGGGCTGCTGATTTGTAACTTACCCGGCCTTCCCTTCCCAGCCAGGATCCTATAGCTGTCTTCTGAAGAGATAAAACAAGGGCTCTGTTTTCAGTCTAAAAAGGTCTAAGTGAGCTGTAGAGTGCTTGCTTTGGCAGTGGTGTCAGCCATGGAAGTCAGACTTTGTGCTTTACCCTTGTAATTTTGGTGGTAACTAAGTAGTCCTAGGCTGAGAACCCTGGGTGCATGGTCCTCACCCAACAGAGCCTGTGGTTGATATGGGGCATTGCTATTCAAACACAATAGTTTCCTTTAAAATGGAAATAGGTTGATTTATTGTTTCAGTGCTGTTCTGAAGCTTTGTAACATCTTCTAGGGAAAGGCTCTGCAACTATCTTTGTTTGTTTGTTTGTTTTAAAACAAATTGCAATGATTAGTGCATTCAGTCATTCAGGGACTTAGAGGAGGACATGGTGCAACTTGAGAGTTTTCCACAGCATGACTGATATTCCACAATACTGCTTTATGAATTCCAACTTTGGGTAAATGTAGCACTGTTATCATAGCTTGTCTTGCACAAATTGTTTAGGCATATTAAAATCACAGATAAGAATAGAAAATTATTTTCTTAAATGAGACGTCATTGTTTTTTGTTGTTATTGCATTCTCATGCACCAAAACAGCATACTTGTTTGTTAGCAGCAATGACGTTTCTCCTCATCTGTTTCTTGGAGCGGGTTTTATTTTCCCAAGGTAGGCCCAAACCAAAGCAGACAGATGCCATTGTAGCTTTTGCCTTAGGAACAGCAGGTATGGCTCCCACCCAGTTTAAGCTCTGATCCTGAGGCCTGCTGATGGGAAAGCTCTTCCAGCTGCTCTTGCTGACTTCCTCCTCCTTGCTGGCAGTGGTGTGCCATTGGAGAGATAATTAATGAGGTTGGTTGGTTTATTGGTGGAGATCAGAAGGTTTTGGAAGAAGAGGAAGGTGGTTTTTTTGGTGTTTTGGGTGGTAAGTGGTAGTCAGGAGGAACACTTGATCTGAAACTCAAGCATCTCAGAAGCTGTGGAATGGACTTCCACAGTTTCTTTTCTGTGATGACTTGAAAAACAGTTTTCTCTGTAAATTTGAGCACAGTGTTATATTTGTGACCTACTTAGTGTCCCTAATTTTTGTCCTGATTCTTCATCACCATCCCAGCAATCTCAGTCCAGGAAAGTGCCTGCCCTCTTGACAGTGCCAGTTTGCGTGTTCGTATCGGTCTATTTCTTGTCCACTTCATATGCTAGTTCTGTGTTTTTTGTGAACTTAATAATTTACTGAGCTTCACTGAACATAAGGTGAACTTAATGATTGTCTTCTGCGTTTAGAAGATCAGGTGTCCTGAAAGGAAGAGGTGTCATTTCAGGTGAATTCATGTCATAGCCTCCCCTTCTTTCATTTACACCCCGTGGTTCTCAATCTGTGCCAGTAGTGTGGAAGACCTTAGAAGGGCATTCTGAGGTTGTAGAGCTGTTAAGTCTGTGTACTCTACTTGTGCTACTGATGGATTTAGTTATTTACTTATTTAGCATTCTTATTAATACAACTTAAATGTCATGAGCCAACTCATCCATTTCTTTCATACGACAGAAATAGTTTACTTGCTCCACTTCACACTTTTTCTTCATGCTTCTATACATACTCTCATATTTTGCCTCATGTTCTTCATCATTTCTCGTACTGAAAATGAAAGCAAAGCACTGTTAGACTTCCTACTGTAAAACAGAAAATATTTCTTTCCTTTCTACCCTGTCCTCAATGCACTGCAGTTTCCGTGTTCAGTCTGTTTTCCCCTTAAGGTGGCTGAATAACCTTTTGATATTGATTTCCTTTCCCCTCTGGGGTTTAAACTCACTTGCCTTTTTGCAGTGCTCCCTTTTATTTCTGCTTTTCCATCACTGAAACTGTGGCTTTCATTGCTGGCTCGCTGTAACAAACAGGCATTTCTTGTAGGTGTTCTGCCTTCTCTTTTCAAAGGTAGTTTTTCATCAGAAAAGGGTAAATCCTTGTTGGGCATCGAACTTGGTTTACAGACATTTCATGCATCCTTCATGTTTCTGTGGTTTAAATGCTGAGCTCCACTGGCCCTGCAAAGGAGATCCAGAGTTTTCTTTATTTTTTCAAATAAGTCTTCTTGCATCCTTAACTTCAGACCTGCTTCTCTTTATATTCCAAATTAATTCGAACCATTAATGTCTCAAAGATCATTTTCCAAGCTCCTAAATAGTGTTTTGCTGCATATTGAAGGCAAGTTGAAAATAGCATTTCCTCCATATATATATATTTTTAATTTCCAGTGATACTATCAAATGTGAATCAGTCTCCAGCTCTGACTGTGTAGTGCTGCTTGTTTACTCTGTGCTTTGACTTCACTGTTTTAAGGCTTCTAGTTCACATTTTAAAATACTTTCGTAAACCTTGAATCCTTTGGAGAGGAATGGCAGTTACATCTGTAACAGCTGGGGAAGACTAAGCTTACAGGATTTGTAGAAGACAACTTGTTTCCTTGCTTGCTTATTTAACTGTTTGGCAGACCAGCTTGGTGATTCTTCATCCTGCTGCAAAAAGAGCCTTCAGGAAAGAAAAAAAAAACACACAAAAAAACCCTGAAAATATTACAGTGCCAGGTGATTTTGGAGGATGCCACTCTCCATAAAGATTTATTCTTTTTTAGGTTTCCCAAATGTTAAAAACATCAGATTTCGGATAGAATTAAAAAAAATAAATAAATCAAAACAAATAGAAGGGAGGGAAAGCATACAAAGGAGCCATTTGTACGTAGGAGCAGCTGTGCTCCAGACTGTGTCAATAGGCACTGGTGTGTTCTTTTTCTTTTAGAGGCGGACGGCTGTAGGTGTGCAGTGAGAGTCTGCTAATAGACTAATGTGCACCCTGTTGTGGCTTATTGCTGTAATGAGGGGTTAGCAGTAAAAAGAAGCAGAGGAAATGGATGGGCAGAGCAGTTTGTAATGGAATGTTTTGTAAGCTTTTCCTTGGGGCATTCGTAGCTGTACAATTTGGGTATATTTTTGTAACGGAGTTGAGGCAATCATAACTTAAGAGAGGCCTTTAAAGACAATTAGAAAACTGGAAAGACAACCACTGGAAGAACTTGGAAACTTGAATTTCAATTGATAAATTATTTTTAGTAAAAGATCTTGTCTAGTTAAGAGGCTGAGATTGATCCGGTGGGTTTCAAATAAACTTAAAATAATAAAAATAGATAATAAAAAATAGTGAAAGGTGACTAAGATAATGGACTAGATGCTGCAGCGCTCAGACTTCCTGTCTGCAAGGATGTTTGACTGTATCTAATCAGGGGATAATAATGTCCCCTTCTTTTTTTTTTTTTGTCTGCAGATAATGCAAAAATCAATGGAGCTATAAGAAAGCATAATTATTTATCTTCCTAACACACTTTTGAGGAACGGCGTTTCTTCTACTGAATCACAACTTCTTTAGTGTTTCAGCCACGTGTTCTCTTCTGTGGTCGACCTGTGGTTGCTTAGGGTGACAGAGGGGCAAGCCTCCCTGTGTGCGTGGGTTGGTTTGGATGAACGGACCCAAGGCTTTCACAGCTTCCACAGCATCGGTGACGTTGGTACTCATGGGAGAGGAGGATGGCTTTCATCAGAAACAAAAGCTTAAACGATGGTAGAGAGGTCAGCTGAGGCTTAATGGAGTGTATGGCCGAGCACATGGAGTGCTTTAGGCGCGCCCTCGGGTAGGTGTTTGGGTTCTGCTGTGGGTGAAGATGACAAAATATCATTGTGCCTTTGGAAAAATGCCAGAATGGTGAGCAGTAGCTAAACAAAAGCTTTTGATAAAGCAGCTTAAGCCTTGAGTATCCAACAGTTTGGAGTTTGCCTTACGTAAAAATGGTGCTAAAACAGAGGAGAAGAAATTTGAATGTGGGGGCTGGGGGGTTGGCAAGCCAAAACCTGTGATCTCCAGGTGAGGCAGCTTGTGTAGCCAAACACTGCCTCTCCAATAGATGTCACTGCAACCAACAGCAAATAGAGAAGATGTTCAAAGAGTAAGATGTAGCCTGGAAAAATGCTTCAAGCATTAGGAGAATAAAATTTTGGGAAAAAGAATAACAATTGCAATAATTAATTGTCTTAAATATATTAACAAGCGTATTTAGTGCAGCGCGTTTCTAAAGACCGTGCAGGAGTCAGGATTAGACAAATAGAGCAGTGACTTTATTTTCTTGCTGTGTTAATCTCTGTTTAATATGACTGTACTGCTAATCTGCTTTCCCTTTTCTTATTCTGACCCATAATTAGCTAAAAATGTGTAAGTTTTGTAGCCAGCCCTAATAGAGCATCCAGAAGGGCTGTGCATTCCAGGCAGACAGAAGCTGCTGCGCCACATGAGGATAGATTACAATGTTGGTGTCATTGCAGTTTGGGGCTGGGGGTTCGTTTGGGTTCCTGTAATTGTGCTGTTTTCTTCTCTATTTGTGAATCACGTGCACAATTTTCAGGATCTGATGAAGTACTGCAAAAGGAAATTACTTTTTTGATGAATTAATAGTAAAATTGCAGCTGGGGCTCCTTGTATTTTTTTTCTTTACTGTGTGCTTGTAATAATGCACTGAACAGATGGCTTTGTGTGTGCTGTGATACATGTTCTAAAGAAAGGACAATGATCTTTAAAAATGAACAAATTAATGGCATTACCAAAATAACTGAGAATTTTGAGTTAATTTAAATGTGCCGTTTGGAACAGAGAATTAGGAAAGAATTCCCAAAATGAGCGAGTGTCTTTATAAATGTAGGAAGATGTTTTATCTCTTTAATTACTAAATGAGGGATTGTGATTCTCTTCAATATTTTGGTTCAGCACGCTTACTGCCGTGAAACTAATACTGCTATTCAGAGTTGCAGTGAAATCCAAGTCAGGATGAAGTTTGAATTTTTCCTGTGCTTCTGATAACAGATGGGTTTTGTTTTCTGACACGCTAAAAACCAGCAGCAAAAATCCATGAATTCCTATCAGTGTTGGGAAGCTGCACGATTTGCAGCATTGGTGAACAGGGTGTTTAGTGGAGCCGTTTGACTGAGGAATGCAATTTTTAACCCCTGTTGTTTGCCTGAGAAGGATGCTTTGATAAATAACGCCCATTAACCGTTCCTTTGCCATGCGGAGGGCCATTAAGCCTGGCAGTACCTGCAGCTCGCAGTGACACAAACAACCATTTGAGGTGACTCGTGTTGGGGATAGAGATGTCATTTGAATGCTAGCACAGCCAGGCAGTGCACAAACAGCAGCCGTGGAGCATCAGTGGGTCAGATGTGGGAAACCAGGGATCTGCTGCTCCCTGCATGCTTGCATAGGCAGCTTTCATCTGCTGGCAGATGTAACTGTTAGCTTGTGGGTAGCTTGAAATTAATATAATTGATGGCATCTCATAATAGAAACAGACAGACGGTTTGCCCTTAAGGAGAGAAAAATCTCAGGAAAATAGGCCCAAGGTCGTCAGAAGAAAGACGAGCACTGAGCCTGTGTATGATGAGGATTTGAGCTGCTTACAGCACTGAATGTTTGTCAGGAATGCAGATACCTTGAAGTACATGCTGGTACAGCAATGGTACAAGGGGGTTTCCCAGGTAAGGATTCGAATCTCTCTCTGTGTTGTGTTTGTTTCCAGCAAGTCATTTTGAGCATGTTTAGTGATATTTTAGAACTAGGGAAGTGCTGGAGATGAAAAAATAATGGCACGGATCTTTTTTTTTTCCTCTCAGTTTGAAGCATGGACGTTTAGCATGATTAGAATATTGAATGCATTTAATATCTTTAATGTATTTTGTCTTCTGTTTCCTTATAAATCATTGTTTCTGCTGTGTGTTGCTGCTGAACATTCTTCTATTCAAAACTGGTGCGAGCACGCCAGTGCTTCAAGTATAAGAATTCCTTGCATTAAATTCCTTGCTGTATAGAATAATCTACTCTTCCATAACTGTTATTGTAATGTAGAGACAGATGGCTGAATTTTCTTCACTTTGCTTGTTAAGAATGTGTTAGGTAAATGTTTTTAGACTAAAATAAAAAGCTGCTGGGAAATCTAAACTGAATATTCAGCATTTTCGTGGTACAAAGAGGCAAAACAAGAAGAAAGCAATGTGATAATAAACAAACGAGCTATTTGCAATGAAGGATAATCTAATCCTTAAATATTGCCTTAGATTGCATTTGTTCTTAGGTATGATCTTTTCTACAAACACAACCCAGGTATCCAGAGAATAGCATTAAAATGCAAGGCATGAAACATCCCGATTTGATGCTTTAAGGTTATTAAATGGTTTAAGGCACGGTGCAGGAAGCTTGCATTGCTCGGGATCTTTGATCTTACTCAGGTGTCACAGATAAGTAATTTCATGTAACTCAGAGATAAAGATAACATCTGTGGTATAAATCTGCATACGCAGGTATTGCTGTGCAAACTTGTTAAGAGATGATGATACAGGTACGTCTTTATATCGCTCAGTGAAGAGCACTTAATATCACTGCAATGACCTGCAACTAAAAATATGTAGAAAGGATGCAAATGTTTAAAGAAAGAAATGAAAGACAAATATTAGCCTGTAAAAGGTTATTATGTGCTTATATCCTTAAATGTCTGATTTTTAGATAGGAAGATCTCTTTCATCATTACCGTCATAAATTATGTCGATCAACTGCATCAAAAAAAAATAATAGAATAAGCTCTACTTGTGCATCGTGCCTTGTCCAGACTAGCAGAGCATTGCTTTTAGTTGGAATACAGAGTACATTGTTTGCATAATAGCTCTGTTCCAAAATGGTCTGTTTGGTTTAAACAGTAACTCGTCCAAGTATGTAGTGGGAACAAGCTTCTAACAGCAGGGAAAGTAAAAATGTGAGATGACGATAATTTTATTCATTACAGATGTTACTTAATTTTCCACAGTACTGCAGTCATTGAGACAGCTGTCCAGAATAACTTCTTTAACTGTTTGAGGAAGTTGAAGTATTTTTTTTCTCCCTTGTCTTAAGACTTGATTTTCCCCCGTTCAATGCAGTGGCTTAGAGGCTAGTCATCAATTTACCTTCTGCTTTGTGAGACATATAATTGCTCTTTATGAGACTAGCTGGCATTGAAAAGCTATCCAAAATATTTCTCTGTAGGTATGCTTGCTGGAGTGTGCTGTGACGGGCTACTAAAAATTGTTTTGTGGCATGTAGTGGTCACATGCACATTGAAAACAACTGCTAAGTTAAATGACACTAGGAAGAAGATGTGTGCATGAAAGGCTTTGATATCTAACCCAGATGAACATATCAGTTATATTAGCGAATTCAAAATACCTCTACTATATTGGAGTTGGAAGAGGAGTTGGTGATGGGCTGGAGGACAGGTAGTTCTTTCTGCTACCCTAGAAATAACAATGAGCCTTTTGTTATCAGGGTATTGATAGATACGTCTGCTTGCCTCATGAGTGCTTAGAGATCGCAGCTTGAGCTTGCCTGTCTCTGTTTCTCTCAAAAAAAAAGTTACCGGAGGCAATATTTAAGCCTTGAATTTTTGGGAGGAGCCCAGTCAAAAGAGCAGCAAATTTCTGTTGCTGTGAATGTAAGAAGTGCAACCTCTGCTGGACAGGGAAGGAGGGAAGGTCTAAGGAGCAAAGCCCCCAGAGCCAAGGATGCTGGGTGTAATGGCATCCCTCTACAGACAGCTCCAGCGTGGGCTCCCGTTCTGCATGGGTCTTCCAAGCACCCACAAGCAGCAAGGGGCGAGTGCTTCTGTCAGATACCACCACTGCAGCTGGGCAGCTCCACAAGGGAACATTTTGCCTCAGGAAGGTGTTTCCTACAGGCGCGTGGCATGGCAGGTACATCAATCCGTAGCATCTTGGTGCTGTGTGCTCCTAGCTCTCTCTCTGCCTACCCGCAGACCTACAGCTGTGATTCAAGATTCATAAGCATCATTGGCTGGGGTCGTGTTGAGGAGGGAAAGGAAGGGGGAGAGCAGCATGGAGGAATGGGGGTTGTTGATTAAAAAGCGCAACTGGAAAACAGAGAACGTCAGAGGAGTGCTGGGCTGTTGTCTGGGGAAAGGGCAGAACTTAAGTGTGCAGGAGGACACTTCTGCACGTTCTTCTGTGTGCGCACAGTCCAGCACAGAGCCAGCAGCCTCTGCTGTCCCTAGCAGTGGTGCCTGAGCAGTCCAAATTCAGCATTCTTGTTCCAATGATGAGTACTGCAGCCAGGTGACAGAGCTACCTGTGGGTTACTGCTGGGATGAAAACTTGACTTTGTCATACTGTTTTGTGATTGTTCTGTTGACACCAAGTGTCTTCAACTTTCTTAATGCTTCACGTATTTTCAGAGATCTTTTCTCATCCCTTATCTGAAAAGTGTGTTAGCTATCACTTCTGTACAAATAGTTCATCTTTTATCTGAGAATTCAGGCCCACCAGCTTACGGAGTATTTTCTGACCTATAAATGTTAAATTTACGAACCAGGTGCTCAATAAATGAGGTGGGAAGTTGTCATTTCCATGGTGTGACAATCCTAGGAGTATTAGGAGATATTGAACATAAGCTCTCATATCTGTAACACTCTGTTACTTAGAGTGGAACCACATAGCTGAATTAGGAGTAATTGGAGGGAAATTCCACAGAGTATGTCAGCACAAGGCATTCGTTTGTGTCTGCAGGTGGGGTTCAGTGGTGCCTCTTTACACTGTGAGAGCAGAGCTTTTACTCCATCCAAACTGTTCTTAAAGGTACTGTGCTATTTGGTGTCCATCCCTCCTGGTGCTCTGGGAGCAGACAGCAAGCAGTAGCATTCGCTATACCTTCAAACAACATCACAGTATTCCTGTACCATATATGCCTTCAAACCTGAGCAATTTTCCTGTGCTAAACTGTAAACTTGAATACACGCTGTGTTCTGAACCAAGAAAGTTAAATTAATTTTAAATCACATCAAGTCTAGCTGTAATTTCCTCCATTTTGTAACCTGTTATTCTCTTAGGGATGCAGCAGGTTATTTGAGGATTATCACAGTATCGTTTTGTTGTG
Organism: Lagopus leucura; assembly: GCF_019238085.1. Lineage (NCBI taxonomy): Eukaryota > Metazoa > Chordata > Aves > Galliformes > Phasianidae > Lagopus > Lagopus leucura. The sequence goes on from NW_024962266.1 coordinate 26,649,980, forward strand.
CATCGTTAATGCTTTTGAATAGGCAAAGCAGCAGTTTTAGAGCAAGACCTTGTTCCAGGATTGAGTTGTTAGGTGCAGAAGATGTGATTTTTGAAAAACTGTTTCTCAAGGGAAGAAATCCATTAAGTGAACAGCCCGACAGAATGGCGAGCAGTCAGCGAGGTGTCACCGGAGGGATGAGAGAAGAGCAGATGGGAAAGAAATGAGATGAGCCCAGGACTTGATGGATGAGGGAGCGAGTAGAGCTGTATGCAAGGATGAGCACAGGCAGCAGAGGAGCAAAGACCAAGGATGATGTTGAATGGGATCTGGGGAGGCGTGTGGAGCACAGCAAAGCCTCTCACTCACAGAATGTGGCAACCCTTCTTTGTGCACACTAGAAGTTTGTTGTGGTGCGGTAAGTTGGTGGGACGTATGCTGGCACATGCTGGGCAGCTGGCCTGCTGGGAAGGGCAGGGCAAGGCAGCAGAACTCTCTGCAGCTGTTGGCATTGGGGCAAAGCCATAGTGCAGCCCTTCCACCAGCCCTTGCTGGGTCGGTGCTTCTGCTCCAGTACTGCCTGGTCCTGGGTACCTGAGGACAGATCCCTGAGACAGTTGGGTGCTGTGCACGGCAAGGAGCTGAGTGCAGTTGTGAGGAGTTTAATGAGCACTTGTGTGAGTGCTGCAGCTAAGGAAGCTGGATTCCTACAGGTGTGCGTCTCCTGCTGACGTGTGTGTGTTGAGGAAGGTGTGAGCTCTGATTTAAGCTTTTTGTGTGACTCGAGCATTTCTGAGGGCTTTCTCTCGTGAATTCTGTGGTGCTTTAATAAAGTGTGATCTCACACTGAGGCCTTTCCCTCAGTCTGGGAATTTATCAGATTTTTCTCCCCTGCACAGCTGCCTATTTTTGTGAACCTTTTATAGTACCTTTGAGACCTCTGTTCCACTATCAGATCTGCATTAAACTTGCCAGCAGGTTCAAAAGTGCTGGGACAGGAGCTTGGACGCACAGCTTTGTTTCAATAAGGAATCAGAATAAAATGATTTACCACCTTCGAATTGATATTTTAAACTCTTCATTTGTGTTATTAATAAACACTGGAGTGTAACCACTGCAGTGCAGTTGGGAAGGCTTGCTGTCTGTTGCAGCTTGGCTGGTCTGTTGGCCGTCTTGGTTGGGCATGTGAGGTACACAAAGCATCTTGATCCTTCTGGAGCCAGTTTCTAGAGGTTAGATGGCCATTTGAATTTTAACATAAAATCATATTGAAGGCAGGATCCAGGGATTTCCAGCTTATAAAAATGACAGTTTATCCTTGAGGAGCAAGACTTGAAAGGCTCTGGGTCATCCACCTTTAGGCTAAACTTGCACAAAAGAAAACATCAGTTGAATATCAAGCTGAAAGAATTACAGTAAAAACCGCCATATCCCACTCGGTTTTCCTTGGAGCATTTGTTTTTTAACTCACTCTCTCAGTTGATTTCCTTCTCCAGTCAGAATTGGATAAGTCTATTTAATACAGTGGAGTTTATCCCTTCAGCTCTTCCTCTTTGGATAAATCCTTGGAGATGGATTTTTTTAATTATTTCTTTTTTTTTTTGCCAGAGGGAAAAGAGAGTGCTTGGCATACTGCAAGTATTTTTTGCAAACACATCATCAATTTCCTGATTATAATTATGCTCATTTAAAAATGCCCAAAGCTTAGTGCATTAATATCTTTATTTCATTAAATACTTTGAAGTGAAGCTGTTTGTTACCTGCTGACATATTTTTGGTACTGAAAAACCTGTTAAAATTCTCTGTTTGTGATTTTATTTTTCTTCTGCAGAGAACTGAAAGCCTTGCTCAGCACTGCTTAGGTGCAATGTGCTATAAGCAAAGGTGTCTGACGGTAATCCTTCACTTTATTTCACTCCTTGATGGTGAGAAATTAGGTCTGCTGCTTTGAAGAGGTTTAGAAATTTCAAGATAGTGTTTCTTATACAAAATGCTGTCCTACTTAAGTTATCAGGTTGTGTGATGTCATAAACCGGATTTACTGCTTGAAGAGACTCACAGGACAGCTGATTAAGTAAGACAAATGATTTACTTGGGAAGAATATACAACTGTGTTCTGATTTCACAGTGATTTTAGTTGGTGGGTTTTGTGTGGGGACGAATTATCCATTCATCTGTCCAGGTCCCCTCAGCTCTTGGAGGAGAGCAGCTGGCTGCAGAAGTGTAGGAGCCGCTCTTTGTCACCAACATGCTCTGCCACATCGATCCCAGTTCTTACAGAGCTGATACTTTCTGTGGCAGAAAAATCTTTGTTAGCAGAGAATATACATTTATTTTCAGTTTATATCACATAAGAGAATTTAAAATAATTGTGAACAATAAAACCTTGCTTCCTCAGTTTAGTTTTTCAGCTATATTCAAAGTCTTTACCTTGTCATCCTCCTGTAATGCTCTGTTGTTTCTCAGCCTGAAGCTCCTCAACATGAGACAGTCTCACAGCCGACAAGTCCCTGCTCCCATCCTCCCCAGCTGCTTCCCATGCTGAATGCCTGTTGCCCTTCACTTCCTCAGCCTGCCCAGCTCTATCATCCAGCAGCAAGCTGTGCCCTGCAGCTCAGCAATGGTCCCTGGGTTACTGACCTGCACAGGCTCACAGAGGATGGAAGGTCTCCTCCTCCAACTCTGCTTCACATGGACCTTCTCTTGGGCTAAACCCATGCTCTAAAAGTAAGAGTGCTGTGTTCGGATGCTTTGCTTTCTTTTCTTCTGTAAGGCTTGGAAAAGTCTTCACTTTGGTGTACAGTTTGAGCTGAGGCACCGGCTCAAAAGTGAAGCACGTGGGCTGAGCACAAAACAAGTGATGGAAGCTGTGGGCTGTGTAAGGGTTGCTCTACCATGCCAGCTGAACCCAGCTGAAAAGCAGCCAAAATGTGTATGTGGGGGTTTGCAGATTCCTTCTTCTGCAGCAGGAGGGGAATGAGGGTCTGTGTTCAAGGTGGGAGGTGCAGCCCAGCTCTCGTGTTGGCCCAGCTTTGTAGCTTGGTGGCTGGCTCCAAGCTGCAGTTAGCACACCACAGAAGCACTGAGCTATGTGTCAGAAACCTCGCTCAGAGATGCGGAGTAGGTCTCTCTCTGCCTGCTTCATCTTGGACACGAAGCTCTGTGTAGTGAGCCAACAGTTGCCCGCTGCTGGCTCTACCATTAGCTTGTATATCTGTTTTACATGTAATGCTTTGATGAATGCATTAGATAGCATAAACAGGATATGCATGTGAGCTAGACACAGAAGATAGGAAAGATAAAGTAGAAGAATTGTTAGTGGGTATTTTTGTTAACAGAAGAGGTTTTAGAGTGAATTTGCAGGTACATATTTATTTTGTTTTTAGGCATAGAGCTGGAAGCCTCCAGCACTGCCAGGTGTTGCAGTCATTTTTCATTTTCACTCTTCATTTTACCTCAGCAATCAAAGGCAAGTCATGACATTGGGAAACTCAGGATTACGCTTGAGAGAAAATCAAAACCTCCAAGCTTTCCTTGATGTTGTAAAAAGCTTGAAAATGTAATTCAAGTGCAATTTGATAGCTCAAAGAAACCAGGGCCTAGAACCAACCCAGGCTTTCTCGTTCTAAATATCACGTTTATCTAACACGTGGCTTCCTGGCTGTGTACCCAGAGCTGTTCAGTGCTGGGCTGGGTGTGCAGCACCCCAAAACGCAGCACAGGGATGGCCTTTGGGGACGGACCTCTCAGCAGCAGAGGGAATGGGAGAGCACAGATCCTGTGCAAAAAGCGTGGCGGGTCCTAAAATGCACCAAGTAAGTTTTAAATGGCGACCTCTAATCTATTAACATAGCTTAAGCAACACGAATAAAATGTTTGGGAAATGTATGTGTGCACCTAGAGAACTGGGAGAAATCTGGACCTAGAGCTGCCTGAAGCAACGCCCTGTTCTATCTGTAGCTTATTCAGCTAAGTCAGTGGGAATAAAAATAGATTATCAAACTCGAGCAACTTGTTAGAAGCTGGAAAAGGATATTTTTCTTGTCCAGCCTGTGCATAAAACGAGGGGTGTGAAGTTGAGAATTGTCAGTTTGCAGATGATGGAAGTGTTTGTGGCCATGGTGTGTGAGGGCAGAACCTCCTCCGCAGTCCCTGCGTGGCGCTTTCCCTTAACAAGGTGTTGGTGAAGGCCCAAGGACAGACAAGAGGAAATCCTTGACAGAGTGGGAATTAGGCTGTTTAGAAATGCTTTGATCACCATACAACCTTGGCTGCTCTCTGCTGTGAGCAACAGTACTGTTGTTTAATATTCCAGTTTTAAATGAAAGCATACTTTAGTAAAAAAAAGTTTTCTTCTGTTAGTCCTAATTGGTATATTTATTTTGTTTTGTTACAAAGCTATTGCTTGTGTTTTAATTGCATTCTAATTTCCTTTCCTATTCAAATGTGATGTATCACCAGGAAAAATATCTAATACATAAGAAATGTTTTCAATATCTGATATAGGTAATAAATATTGAGCATATCAACAGATGTGCATTAAATGTTGTTTTCTTAAGTACTTCCACAGTGTTTTATCCCCAGAGTTGGCATAAGGATGGAACAGACTATATGAATACCAACTTTTATCGAAGATAAATGTATTTTAGTGGTAAGCAACCTGTAACAATCAGCAAAATAACTGAAAAGTAAATATATATAAAAATAATGTGTAAAATAGCTGATTGTTATCTCTCTTTCTTGGGCCTTCTTGATGTAAGGCATTTTCCTCCCTGCATTTTCTGGCATAGCTACGTGGGTGTTTTCTAGGGCCTTCCAAATCTGGATGAGTCATCTGACTTCAATATTTTCTAATTGTTGTCACAGCATATTAAAAAAAACTTCTGCATAAGCAGACCTCGACCACTGTCACTTTTTTTTTTTTAATGTATAAAAATTGAATTCAGTCTTTGCCAGCTCAGTGTGTCACTGCATTGCTTTGCTGCAATGCCAGGCTGTGCTGCAAGCCCTTGTATTGTGTTCCTTTCTGCCCTGCTCTGACCTCCAGCACAGAACAGTTTCTCCATGGCGTGGTCTTCAGCCAGTTCACCAAGTGTGGGTAGTGCAATGGCTTGTTTCTGCAACGTTTTCAGCTTTATGGCTTTTGATCTGTGTTTCACCAGCAGCGATGATTTCCCTGGAGATCTTCCTTGAAGGATTTTCTTTAGATCTTTGGGCTCATCAGTACAGGTGGTGTTCTCTGGTCACAAAACCTTTGTTGCTAAGTCCAAAAGCTTCCTGTTTTTTACATCCTGTCTCCCTTTAGATGCAGGAGGCTCAGGCTCCTGTTGGAGGTTCCTGACTTAGGTGAGTCACTGTGCAAGAAACATCTCAGCATCCTGGCTTTTGAGAGGTGTCCTCTGCTTCCCTTTCCAGTTACTTGGGGCTCTTCTGCAGAGCCATCATTAGGTAACAAACTTCCAATTTTTGACTGTACTCTGGTGCTGTTCACTTTAATTAGGTGTGGTGCAGAAAGATACCGAGATAATAACTGTGCCGTGGTCTTTTTGTGGGGACATCATTATTTAAAGATGAAATACCATCAGCTCAAGTTACACTGTATTACTTTCAAGGGAGAGAGAATTTAAATGTTGCAGTGATAATTTATCAATGTTGAGACCAAGCAAAGAAGCCGTGGATTTAGAGCTCACCCAGTACTCCCTGTTCAGTCGCAGCCATGCTTAGTCTGCCATAAGATGAAGGAGCAGCTCTCAGATACATGCAGAGAGAAGGGACTGGGAGCCCAGCAGGGCAAGGTGGGCCAAGGGAAGCCAGAAATCCTGCTCCTACCAGAAAGAGTTGCTTAGAAAAGAAATTGCTATCCCAATTGTGAGACTTTTTCCAAAATTTCTGTGTGATATAGATCATTGAAATGTCTTCTGTTGAGCAATCTGGTTTTGTGTGCATCGTGCATCCTTACAGAGTGTTGACAGTGCACTGTAGCAGCCACAGTGCAGAGGCCAGGACAACAAGCCACGTGTTCTTTGAGCTGTTTCACGTTTCCTTGAGCCTTTGCAGATGGCAATCAGTATCTCTCAGTGTCTTACGTTGTGAAGATGTCCTGGGTTCCTGGAGCACTGTGTTGGGTCTGTTCAGCAAAGCAGGACCTGCTCTGTTCTCAGGGTGCATGTTGCCGTCCCCATAGGTCAGCTGGGGAGCTGGCAGCTGTTGTATTGTGGCCTCAGAGGAGCATACTGTATGGCAGAACGAAGAGCAGTGTTACACAGTGCAATATTTTTCTGTGTGATTTTTTTTCAGTTACCTCTTCAACAGCTGAAAACAAGTCTGCATGAGCTTTCTTTGGAGGCTCCCCCATTTTTCTGGTTGTCGCTGGTTTAAAGTGCCTCTGCCTTTTGTGGGTCTGAGCATCAAACATGCTGTGATATATTTTTATGCATAACTACTTGTTTCTTAGACAAAGTGGGCTTTGTCTAAGAAAAAATGCCACTGCTGCTATCTGCATTTGTTGCTATTTCTGTTCCATTCTGTGGACTGTGTTCAAACACCAAGGGGCAGCGTGTGCTGAGACTGGAGCAGTTCTGTCTCCAGTCTGGATGCCACATGTACCAGCCATGAAGCAGGGCATGAGGTGCATGTGGGCAGCCTGTGCCGGTCCTCTCCACAGAAGGCTGTGGGTGGTGGGGCCTTCAGTGGAGATCAGTGCCAGTGCTCCATGTGAGTGCCTGACTGCGAGACTGTGGCACCCAGAATCGCTTCTGAGTGAACCCAAGTGCTTTAATGAGGGTTAATGTCTAATTTGCAAGGCAAATGAGTGGAAGTATTCTGTATAGAGGAGGGGAGATTCCCATATAATTAGCAATTATTCACATCAGGATGCTCAGCTTAGCACACGTTCACTAAATCATCTTCAATGTGTTCAAGGTCTCGGATCAGCACGAATAGGCTCGTTATGTGCTTCTCATCTAACTGAAAAAGCAGAAAAACCTAAAATATGCCTTCCTCCCTCCTCTGAGATCTTAAATGTTGTATAAAGAAGCAACAGCTTCTAGAAGAAGCTTTGGATCTGAAATGGGGGAAAAGTAGATGGCAAAACTCCATTTGTTTGCAGCGAGGTGGTGCAAGCAATGGAGATGCTCCATTATGCTCTGGGCTGCAGCCAGGGCTGAGCACCACTTCTCTCTCCTGTTCTCTTGGCTGTTACAATTCCTGGGTTGCAGGAAGAAAATAAATAAATATGATAACTGTTTCTAAATGTCAGCTGCTCATGGGAATGAAACAAAATAGTACTTGTTATGGATTGTGGTGGCTCGTTATACCTTTCTTCCTCAATTAGTTAGAAATGACTGGTGGGGTCTTCTCTCTTCTCTCATAGGAAGAGTGATGTCAGAGACAAGAGGGACAAGTTTTTGTGGCCATCTGCAAAGCCATTGCGAGCATTCGCGTGTTGTGAAAGGAGCAAAGCAGATGGGAATCTGAGCTGAAGGATGCTGTTGGAAGAGAAGGAGCTCAGAGATCCCAAATAAAGCCCTGAATCTTTCAAACATGCAAAAGAAGCAGTCCTCATGCTAGGGTATGGATTCTGTCTTGTGAGAGCGTAATGATTGTTTTCACTGGAGAGCTTGGGTGAGTTGTGTTTGTGAGGGTAGGAAAGCCAACAGTCACTGCTCCTTTCAAGAAGGCTGGGCAGCAACTTGTGCTTGTGCTCTCCTCGTGTGTTCAAAAGCAGTGCTGTACTGTTTTGGTGCATGGTGTTGTGGGGAGGAAGGGGAGAGGTCAGCCGTGCAGCTCTGTGTGTATGGCAGACTCAGGCTTGAGATGTGGGCATTAATTAAATTATTTGCCAGAGAATAATGGGAATGCTGGGTTTTATTCTTCTCTGGGAGTCATTGGTAAATGACTTCTGAATAGTGTACATGAAGCAAAGCATCACCAGGGAGGGGGGGGGGTGGCTTTCAAGGTGAGACTGCAGGAGATGCTGAACTTCTGGACCTCAGTGGAGCCCCTTGGCTGCCCCAGTCCAGCCCAGAGAACTTGCAGAGAACTGCAAGTTTTTGGGAGGGGAATCAACTCTTTGAAAGGGTTGATATGTGTAGGATGAGGGGAAATGGCTTTAAGTTGAGGGAGGGGAGATTTAGGTCGGATATCAGGGGGAAATTCTTTACCCAGAGAGTGGTGAGGTACTGGAACAGGCTGCCCAGAGAGGTTGTGGATGCCCCGTCCTTGGAAGTGTTCAAGGCCAGGTTGGATGGGGCCCTGGGCAGCCTGGTTTAGCATTAAACGTGGAGGTTGGTGGCCCTGCATGTGGCAGGGGGGTTGGAGATTGGTGATCCTTGAGGTCCCTTCCAACCCTGGCCATTCTGTGATTCTGTGAACTGCACCTACAAAGCTGTAATCACCCTCCTCTCACCACTCAATGGAGGAGTGGCCATAGCACAGAGTCTGGCTCTTCCATTTAGATGTGCCAGTTTTGAATAGATCTGCCCTATTTTCCCCTCGTGTGTTTGTCATTGAGAGAGGAGTGCGAGTGATTTTACGGAGTTTAAGAAAGCGTTACAGAAATCATCTTCTCTCTGTCAGTTCGAAGCTTATGAAAACAGATGAGGGCATCACTTTTGAGATAAGGTTTGAAAAACTGTCTGCCTCCTCGGAGCTGAATAGAGGGCTAGTGGGAAGATTAAAACAATAAGCTTATGATATTATTAGTAGTGGGAGAATTCTAAACCCCATTTGTTCAATTACGGTCCCTTAAAATATGCTTATTTAGGTTCTTGTAAATTGTAATCAGTAAATTAGACACGCTGCCCTCACAGCTTGAGGGTTAGCTTTCAAGGGACTTCCTACTTCTTTTTTTTTTTTTAATGTTTATAGTGAAATGAAGAAGGGAATTAGTTGTTTGATATGCAGGGCTGGCTCTGTTGGAGGATGCTGGCTGCATTCTGATGCCTATCTTTACTAAAGCAGAACCAGCAGCCGTGGTGCTGCAGCACTGCTGCCTCAGACTGTGGCCAGGTTATGTGCTATGTGATAAAAATGGTAGCTGAGACCATTAGAATGAATGCAGGCTGTTAAATAAGACCATGGTAAAGTCTCCAAGAGGCCGCATACGTCTGATAGTTATCTGAGGTAACGCAAAAGGAATGGAAAATCCTCAGCGTCACCTTTTATATACAAATCTCATCTGTTGTTTCTTTTTGTGGCACATCCCCCCCACCCTCCGTTTCTTTCCTCTCTGCTTTGCCTGGGCAGGTTTAATACTGAGTGCTTGATACTAAAACCAATCATCTGGCTGAGTCATCCAGAGCTGTTTCTTTCCTCTTTTTTACCTCTCTAGATGGACTCTAATTTGCATCACGCAGAGACACCATTTTCAAGAGAACTCCCTCTCCCTTTCAGCTCATTTAGCTGAAGATTTCAGCAGGTTTGGGCAACAGGCTCCCCAGCCTTCTGCGATGCTTTAAATGTCTTTGCAATTTAAAGAGCTTCTTGCCTTCCTGGGAAGCTGGTTCTGTTTTTTTTCAGCACAGATTAAATGTGCGTTTGTTGCAGTACTACATCATGCAAACTCCAATATCCTGGCCATATCTTCCCCATTTATTTCTTTTATCTCTCCATTTTATATGGTAGGAATAGCGGCTGAATCAGGGAAACACGTGCAGCAGCATAACAGCATATTGTTTGAAAGCAGTTGTCTTCCATTTCCAGGGTTTCTCTTTTGAAATGTAATTGTCTGCTAATGGAACTGGGGAATGCTATTGTGGGAGTGATCACTGCGGTGTGCCTGTGCTTTTAGTTCACATCATGTCTGCACAGTATTTCTAAAGTAACAGGATCCAACCGTGGCTGGTTAAATACGGGTGCTGTGTTTGCAGAAGTTGTGATAGTTGTGTTGTCACCGATCGTGGAAACCGCTCGGCGCAGCGCCAGCACGAAGCACCACGTCCCATGTGTACAGCAGTAACAACAGAATTACAATTGCCTTGTGTAAGGGATCTGGTAATGAAGGCAGATAATGGGATTCTTTGCAAAAGCAGATGCTAACTGGCTCCCCAGTGCTAGGCAGAGAGCTGGAAAGGAATACCAGCTGAAAGGGGGGAGCAGCTGAAAAAGGCATTGTAAAGAAGATGCCTTAGATGCACGTTTGTTTAAGCAGTAAATACTTGTTTAAAATAATCTTATGAGATTCTTATTAAGAGGCAAACTGAGAATGTGATTCCAGCATGATAGAAATCAGCTGGGTACCCAAAGGAAATCTGAATGTAGGCTGGATGAGCAACACAACGGCGGTGCTGGGAGCAGACCGTGCTGCTGCTGGAGGATGGGACAGTGCTCAGTGCAGGGAGATCCAGCTTTAAAGGTGAAGTGACCCTGCTTGTCCCTCCACATCAGTGTGTGAACGCCTGTGGTGTCTCCTGTGATGCTGGGCATTATGCCCTCCTGCCAGGCTGGCAGCGAGATGCAGTGGGGACTGCTGGCAACTGGAGTGCTGAGCTGGGCACCAGCCTGTCAGCCCCAGCCTGGCTGCATGCAGGCACAACAGAGCCTTCCCTGGGGCTGCCTCACCCCAGGCAATTGTTCCACCTACTACTTTTTGGAGAACTAAAACTCATTTTGTGTCTAATGCCAGGATGGAGTAGGAATGTACGTGTACTTATGAGCCGCTGGCTTTTTTCCCAAGTGAGAAGACAGACTCTGCGCCACCCAGCAGAGAAAGCCCTGCAGAGCTTTCAGGTGCATTACGCCTTGCTGACAGCGTACTTGTAGATGCTTGCTGTGCTCTGAGCAAATGGGATTGAGATGTGCTGCCCACAGATAACATGCAGCAAGGGCAATGGTCAGCAGCGTCCCTCTGGGGGGTCCTCTTGTCCAACGAAGCGCATTCTCCAAGAAACTTAGTTCTGCTGCTGTCCTCTTCTTACAACTGAGAAACATCTAACCTGTCTGGGTTGCTCTCCAGCTATGGTAGGCAGGAAGCAACTGCGTGGCCATCAGGGCTGGGAGTGGCTTAATGGCAACAGAAGGTGAAACTATGGTGGTGAGAGCAGGACGTGCGTGGCTCTGCTCACATCTGCTGTGCTTCCACGAGCATCATTTTGAGACCTTCCTCACTTGCTGCTTTCTGGCAGGAGGCATCCTGCATTCCAAGCAGGAAAATAATGCTTTCAAAATTTGAGTAGCAAATCACTCCCCTAATTACATTTTGACCCCATTAGTTCAGAAATATATTAAAGAGCCACGCATCTGCATAGGTTACTGTCTAGTGCAGTTCAATGAACTTTTAGCATATAATTGATAGTAACAAGCAAGGTTTATGATTTGTTATGATATTCTGATTTTGTGCAGACCTCTGAACTTGTAGCTTTACAAGTTCAACTCTCCGGGGATAATGTCTAGCTCTTAGCACACGCCTCCCAGACTTTTAGGCTCAGGCCACCAGGATTTGGGCAAGGCAGGAAGATGCCCATAAGTACAGCAGCAGGAGAGTTGGTTCTTGCCATGCTGCCCGGAGCATGGGGCATGCCCTGGGGTGCAAATGGGCTGGAGGTGAGAGTGCATTCCTCTGTCTGTGCTGAATTGGAAGGGCTGCTGCAGCTGGAAATCTGCTGAAAGGACCCTGAGAGCAGAGCTGGGATGGTACGGTCACTTAGCAGCCTGCACGCGGGCTGTGCTGCGCTCTCTTCTACTTTGTCCTCTTTCTTCCAGCTTTTATTGACTTTGGGATGCTTCTCTCTCACCTTCCCCAGCTCCTTCCCCTCTCCTGTGTTGTCATGGAAACGTGCTTAAATCGTGCTATCGAAACGTGCTTCCCTGCGGTGGAATGGTAATAGCTAATATTGCTCTTGCAGCTGCTGACTCAGGGATATGGCTGGGCATGTAATATCTCTTCTCGCTCTCCTTAATGCATAATGCAGCAGTTTCTTTCACCTTGGGCTTTATACTGAAGGTGATCCCCAGTCACAGCAAAACACAGCAAGCTGCATTTATAAAGCATGGCCCAGCCATAGGGTGGGATGCGGGTGGGGCTGGGGAGCTGCCTTTCAGAGCTGCAGAGGATGATCAAACAGACAAAAAAATGACCCTTGCTGTGCATGCAAGCACAAGTAACAAACGTTTGTCTGCCAGTGCTGAAAACAGAAGACATTCAACTTGAACCGTAAGCGTACTCGCTTCCACAGGCACACACTGTGCTCCAAATAACTTTGTGAGTGTATTGGATTCTGTCACAGAAATGGTTGAAATGTAGATGAAAGACAAGTAACTGCCTTAATATCATCTAAAAACATAATCGGTCATGGGCATTGCCACTGACATCTGTTTTGAGTAATCATCTACGCAGCGGCACATAAAGGTAAGCAGAGCATTGGGAGCATATTCCTGAACCACCAGAAAGAAGCACAATAAAAGGCTGTATTTTTAGATGTGACTTTGCAGTATGTCTATAACGTAGGCTTTTCAGCTGCCTGCACTGGTTAATTAACCAGCTCTGACTTTGAAAGTTGCCTGAATTGATAGTTTTTATGAGGTAAATTTGGGGTGACATTGGAATTCCCTCATTTCTGCTCTTTCAAAACATTCTTGTTTCAGGACCAGCCTGTTGTATAAATAAAGCAGTGTAGTTCTTGTGTTTGGCAGTGTTCTTCTTTGGCAGTGTTAGTGATATCAAGACAGCTGGGTGGTTTGCAACAGTCCAAAGTCACCCAGGCTAAAGATGCACAACTATGAGCGGTCTCAGTTATCTCTCTTGGTGACATGATCTGTGGAGGCAACACAGGGGTTAGGTACATCGTATGTCACTTCAGATTCTGTGCTGGAAAGACCTCTTAAAATATAGATACTGAGAAGCTATCTGCTTCTAGCATGTTTCTGCGTGCCCTCAAGAATCTACATGCAAGTTATTTCATCTTGTAACTTCATGTTTCTTGACCTTTGCAGAAAAAATCAGGCAACGATATGCAGATCTACCAGGAGAGCTGCACATTATTGAGCTTGAGAAAGACAAAAATGGGCTTGGGCTGAGCCTTGCTGGCAACAAGGACCGATCTCGTATGAGCATCTTTGTAGTTGGTATCAATCCAGATGGACCTGCAGGACGGGATGGAAGGATGCATATTGGTGATGAACTTCTAGAGGTGAGTGTTTCCTTTAACTACTAAATAAGGCTCATATGGCGAGAGGGAGAGGCATATGTGAGGCTATCATTTGAACCTTAAGTAAAGAAATAAAGCCTGCGAGTGGAATTAGGTGGCTAAGGGAAGGAACTGCACTGATTTATGCCAGCTGAGAACTTGGCCTTTGGCAGGTAAATGTGTTCTCGGCAAAACAAAAATCATTGGCCTGTGAAAGCTAATGTCTTGTCAGTGAGGTCTGTGCTCTCAGCATGTTCACAAGCTACACACGGCGAGGGACTGCTGAAAGGCAGGCAGAGAATAGTAAATCTGTCCTTGTAGTGCCTGTGTGGTTTTGCAAGAAAATTCACACCTTGCATTTATGAAACAAAAATCGGAACACCCTCAAAGTTACCATATGTGTTTGTACAGATGACAGGGATATCCCCCATTCTGAAAATAAGCTAAAATCTCATGCTGTAATCTGTTTCGTTCCGGTGTAAGTTAGAATGCTTATTTTCTTTAGTCACATCCAACACAAGGCAAGAGAGCTCAGCAGCTTGTAGGGTATTTTGTCTCCTTTTTTCCTCCTTTCTTCATTTTGGATAGATTTGCTGTATCTCGTGATTTTTGGCTGTTCCAAAACAGCACTTTTCTGCAGTACCTGCAGTGGTTTCCCATGTCATGATTGCTTCAGCAGCTTAAAAAATTAGCCATTGCTTGGGATCTTTCCTCTAGAAGGAAGCCTTCACCAAAGAGCAGGTGTACGGTGGCCCACTGCTATCTGTGGGTGGTGATTTCTGATCTTTCAGCAACTCACAGCGGCATCAGAGATCCAATAATTTCCTCACATTTCTTGACTTGAAAAAAAGCAATTGGAATGCCTGGGGATACCTCGGGAGCAATCAGAAATCTCTAAGCATTTGTCATTTTCCAGCAGTTCTATAATTACGGGTTTTCAATACACATGGTTCAAGAAAGGCTTGTTTTGCTATAATAATAGCACCATCTAAAGTTTATTATTATGTTTTCAAGTGTGATGAATGGTATGAAGGTCTGTGCCTTGCTGAAATAGTATAGGTAAATGACTTTCTCCTTCAAATTAGTTTTCTTTCCCTGGCACCTGATTCTAATAGTTGGAAAAAGTCAAATTGCTGAATTCTGGGTGTACAGCAATTGGAAGTCGCTGTACACCAACTGGAAGGTACTGCTTTGCTCTGTGTATGTCGTAGAAGAGGTAGTAAAGGAGAGACATGAAAGAGCTTTTCATATCGATGCATTTCCTTACAAAGAAGGATCCACAGAGATTTCCTTATTCTCATGAGTTATTCCTCGTGGCGTGTGTTTGATCTCATGTTAAATATTACCGTACTTGAAAGATGCACCATCTGTGATTAATCACATGTACCTTGAGGCTCAGGATTTACATGCATGAGCCATGTTGTGAGTAGCATTTCCAAAAACACTGCGTTGCCCTAGTTCCTCTCCCTGCCAAGATGGAGATAAAGTGTTGTTTTTCTTCCGTAGGAAAAGAAAAAAGAGTGACATTTGCAGTCTCATTTCAAATAAACCGAAGTTCAAAGTTTCAGTAACTGCCTCTCTCGGTGAACTTTGCCATCAAATGGGAGGAGTGTCACTGGTGGGCAGAAGTGTGGTTAGTTGTGTGAAAGGATGTGGTGATCTCATTCTGGTCCCCGGTGGGTACGTATCCCGTGGCAAAACATCCTGCAGTACAAAGGCTGCGCATTACTCATGTGCAGACGTCTCGTGTTCACACCGGTGGTCAATCGTTCACAGCTCTGTTTTTTTGCCCTTTGAAAGCATTTCAGTGTTATATGTGAGCAGCACTGAAATGAAACTAATGGGCGTTTACACTGGCAGAGTCTGTTTTAATAACTTGGGTTCAATGACCAGTTCAGTCACCATTAGGAATACCTGAGAAGCCTACCATTGCTGAGGTAGGAATGTGGCTCTCTGCTTTTTTTTTGCCTGCAGTGCAGGGGCTGTGGTTTTACTTGCAGCATCAGTTAAAACAACAGAGTGTGAGAAGAGCACTATTGGTTAACTGAAGCATTGACAAGGTAGGAGGTAGCAGATCCAGGCTGTTTGGGTTTCTCCAGCTAAAGGCTTAGAGTTGGACTATGAGTACAGCCTTTAGGTGCAGAAATGCTCCTATGATTCCTTGCCTGTTGCTGGTGAACCAAATTCTGTTCCTTGGGGTGGTGTTTCCCTGCATGGCTCTGCCTGCAGGCTGACTGCTGTCCTCTGATAGAAAGCTCTGGGGCTTGGCAAGCACTTGGTAGCATTTGAAGCCATTTTCCACCCAAATTGTCATCTGTTTGTCAGCAGGTGGACAACCCTCTACTCTTTTCCAGCAGAATCTTTTAAATATATTTATTGCTGCACCTCAGATTGCACATAAGTTTTGAGTAGGAGTCTTAAGTGATGTACTTTGGATGGCTGTGCCATTGGAGGGAGATGGTGATGTCATCCTCTCATACCTTTCGTAGTCAGGGCAGAATGTGCACCCTGCACAGAACAATGTAATTTTTAACATGATGCAAGCCGTGCTGATCTGTTGGTTTTTTTCCAATCAGAGATGCCATCTGCAGTGCCCCTGCCTGGCCCACCGCTCTCGTGCAGGTGTCCACGCTGCATGGTGTCTTGGGGTGCTGAGCCCCATTGCTTCGTGTTATTCACACTGAATAACCCACCCTAGGACTGTTGTCATCGTTGTTCTATTTTACATCAACGTGTTCTGTTAATGGAGCAAGCTGCACAGAGCCCTGCTGTGCTGAGTTACTGATGCTGGGATTCTCTGCCTCCCTCCTGGCCCTGCTTATCTCGCTGCAAGGAAGCAGCAGAGGATGCAGCACTCCTGAAAGGAGCCACCTTCAGTGCTTGAGATGATTCATGGCAGTGCTGTGTTGGTGGTACCTCAAAGCCAGAGGGCCTTTGTGCTGAATGCTTCTCCTGGGATTTTGTTACAAGAATCTTAGATAAATAGAAGTGATGCTACACATCAGATATGTCAGTATTTTGCCCAAACAAATGAGCTGTCCATCCAAACTCGTGCCACTTCTGTCTTAGAATGGAGACAGGTTGGTATTTTACTCTATTCATTTGTTGTGGGATTTATAATTACTTTGGATTGGACCAAGCAGCACCAGCTGTCAAAAGCAGCAATAGCTTGAACATGGTAAGAAGGGCTCTCCCGTAAGAAAAGTCCTGTATGATTAACTCTGGTGGTGACCTTTTAAATTCCTACTTACAGGACAACACTCTCAGCTTCTGTTCCTGTTCTCAGATCTGTTTCCTGAAGGTAACAGCAGAACAATAGCCTCTTGGCTTTTCATATCAGATGCCACTGCTTTGCATCTAGGCTATCAGTGGAGGCTAGTGCTGCGAGGTGATTGCTGATGCTGAAGGATGAAGCTGAGGAGCCAGTGGCTCCCTGGGCAAACCCCCAGGTTTGTGTTCCCCTTCCAGGAGAAATCTGGGAAAGAGAAAAGAATCCATCCTCCAAACAGCATTTTTCCTTTCCGCTGTTTTCTTTCTGCCTATTGCTTTGGATTTGGGTGTATTTGATAAGAAACTTTTTGAAATTATTCTGTTGTTTCAGAGAATCTGATTAAATCTCAGCATGTTTCGATTCCTGTGGTTAGAGGGAATCTAATGCGTTGTTACAAAGGAATAATAACTCCAGAAGGCTACGCCAGTTCCTTTGGCTAGCTTTGGAATATTGTCTGACTTGAATTTCATAAAAATCTGATAATACCCATTTTATTGGTTTTCATTACTGCCACATAGTAAAAAGAACAGTGCTCTTTTTAAAATACCCACATTTTATGTTCCTCCTCAGCAAGTTAAAATTTGAGAAGCAAACAATTGGGTTTTTTTTTTTTGCTAATGTTTCTTTCTTAATTTGGGTGTTTGTGTGTGAAACTGTAAAACAAAGCTGTGTGCATGGGATGTGTGATAAAGCCTGCTGTAGGCCTGTGCTGGGCTTATCAGGGATGGAACTTAATTCCATCCTGATCTGACCTTGTACTGTAGTGCACTCATGGATTTCTTTCTGCTCTCCTGTCCTTCCATGAAGTTATGTAAAGAGGCAATATGTAAAGAGACTTAACAAGGAGCTGAGGCTTACATCTGTTTGTTCCTTTTCATAGAATCATATCCCAAGTTGGAAGGGACCCATAAAGATCATCAAGTCCAACCTCCTTTCATAGAATCATCGAATGGCTCGGGTTGGAAGGGACCCCAAGTGTCACCAAGTTCCAACCCCCCACCACCCACATGGCTGCCAACCTCCATATCTGATATTAGACCAGGCTGCCCAGGGCCCCATCCAACCTGGTCTTGAACACCTCCATGGATGGAGCATCCACAACCTCTGGGCAGCTGTTCCAGCACCTCACCACTCTCTCGGTCAAAAACATGCCCCTGACATCCAATCTAAATCTCCTGTCCTCTAGTTTAAAACCATTCCCCCTTGTCCTATCACTATCTACCTCCATAAAAAGTCGTTTTCCCTCATGTTTATAAACTCCCTTTAAATACTGGAAGGACACAATGAGGTCTCCCCCCGGCTTTCTCTTTTGTTTGGTCAAACCTTTGTTATTCTTTTCTAATCTTAAAGGGGGGCGTCCAGGGAAGCTCAGACGGACAGCATTTGACTCACGAGGCACTCTGTGGTTGATCCTTTATTTAGTTTGAAAGATTAAAATGACGCTGCTGCTGAAACCCTGGACTCCCCCTTTTTGTCTTATTTAAGGAAACTTTTGTGCTTTGCTCTTCTCTGTGGTATCTGAACCTGGAGTGTCACTGATTTACTTTGCGAAAGAAAGTGACCTTTTTGTAAAGAAATACAAATATTACAAATCCTGGCTGTAATAGCTGTGTGAAACAGTCCAAAACCTTGTGGAGATGTATTACTTTGATTACCCTTTCATTTTGGTATAATTAAATAATTATAACTTACAGACCTAGCTCAGAGCTAATTAAATTTTGGACTATTTGATGTATCTACTGAATAGCATTAATTTAGCCAGAGTAAAGACTATAAATTTTAATCGAAGAAGCCTGCTGTTTTGAAAAATTGATGGTAATGTAACTAAATACAAACAATTAGTAAGGCATCCAGCGTTCCCAGCAAATAACTTCTTTGGAGGACTGAGACAAATGACATCACTAAGCGTGCAGGAAGGTGAAGCTCAGCCCAGGTATTCTTTGTGCCCCAGGTTCTGAGCCAGACGTGGGCTGGTAATTGTTTGCAGGTCAATCTATGTGAATAATCAGGCACTGGGCATATGATTCTTGTGCTCACATTGGTTATTGAACTGCTGACACGAGGCTGTAAGGCTGGCAGGTTGTTTCTTCGTTGGGTGAAAAATTCTTCTAAGAACACAAAACCGCAATCCAACACAAACATTTCCAGTAATGAGAAGCCCTGCTGTAATCGCTGGTAAATTGTTCCTGGGGTCCATTATCCATATTGTTTTAAGCAGCATTGGTGTATCAAATGTGAATGTAAATATTATGTTGTAAAGGAAGAGTGGGAGGAAAAGACGAAGGGTTGCATGGAGCGGGCTGCTCGCTTTGGGGGGCGTGGGATTGCAGCAGCTCTGAGGTGCACTAATCCAATCAAGATGCTCCCAGTGAGGGTTTTTTGACAGTTACGTGATATATGCTACTCATCTCAATGCCATCTTTTTTAACAAAATAGAAATGTGGCCTTGAATTAGTTTCTGTATTCACATTGTTTTCTTCTCCATCTGGAACAGAATAGCTGCTCGTATAACAAAATGCTTTGCCTTGGGTTTGGTAGCAGGCAGGTAAAAATTGCTCTTCCACGGAGCAGCGTTACCTTCATGTTTATTCCAGTCTGAGTTGTCAGAATTGGAGACCGATTCATTCATCCTCACTGTAGTGTTTGGTTGTGTGTTTGGTTCAGCTTAGTTCTAAACCTGAAAACCATCAGGATGCAGCTGAGAGGCTCCTTGAGGGTTTTGCTGTTTGTCTCCTTGGCGCAGCCTTCTTTTTGCCATGGTGCTCAGCTTTTCCTTCATTTACATTTGGCGTGGCACATCTGGCTGCCTCCTGCTCTGCTTACAGCCTTTGTGGCTGCACGTTGCTGTCAGGTCAGCATCTCCAGGCTGCCAGCAGGCAGGGTCACGGGGTTGCACCAAGCTGCTGGGAGGTGAATGAAACACTTCAAATGTTACACCACGGGTGGTCTTGAGATAGGATGCCTAGTATGTTTTTGGTTCACCTTGGAGCTACTCTTGTGATTGTCAAGGTGCCACTTGCCAAGCGTGGCAATGGAAGACAGCAGGCACCTGATTTCCCTCAAAGTGGGAAAGGTCTTCTGTTCTCATGCAGCCAGGGGGGTGTTGAAGGCCATGGGGGGTGTTGAGGGCCGTGCTGTTTCCCCATGAAAACTACAGGATTGGCTCACACTCAGAAATGGCATTCAAAGCAGTACCTGGTGTTTGTTGCAGTGGTTAGGTGTTTGATTGTTCACAGCAAGAGTAACGTGGGCTATTCTGAAACTGGCCTTTCTGTCTCATCTAATTCCTGAACTGCTGGTTACCTGCAGGTGAGGTGTGGGTCACTAATAGCATTAAATTAGCTCTGCACTGCTTACTCTTTTATATTGGTCTAGAATAAAATGTGGAACGCTTTGCTGCTAATACAGTGGGTTTTGGTTTCTTTCATTATATTGGACTTGATGATGTTGAAAATGTAATATCTTAAAAATCAGTTCTGCAATTCTGTGGTCCATCCAGGAACCAGCAGGAGAAGGAGGTTGAACTTGAAATCTAACTAATGCCTGCCTTTCGAAAGGAACGATGAGAAACCTGATGTGAAGGTGTTAGTGTTGCCTCTCCTTCTCCTTCTCCTTATCCTTCTCCTGTGGCTGGCTGATGGTGACAGCCTTTGTTGTGTGTTTGTCATATGGTGTTTCTGCGGCAGAGCTGTGCCCAAAAGCAGCTCTTAGTGCCTCAACACCAGTGTTTCTGTCTCTTCAGCACTGTGCAGATGGGTTTATCTGTCAGTACTTCTGCAGTATTCCTGTCTGTAAAAGCCTCAAGGTTTGTGATTTGTATTTCACGACCCACTTTTTCTTAGCATCTTGTCTCCTTGTCCTGGTGCCTTGATGGTGTAAATTGAAACAATGCATACTTATTTTGGAACTCCATTTACATGAAACTTTTGTTTCCTTTGAACAGATAAACAATCAGATATTGTATGGAAGAAGTCATCAGAATGCTTCTGCAATAATTAAGACTGCCCCATCAAAGGTCAAGCTAGTTTTCATACGGTAAGAACAGTTCTCATCAAAACATTTGTTCATGCTTCAGCCTATTCTGTTACGTATCTGCACATATAACTGACCTGCTCAGCCTGTTCTGAAATTGCTAAACTTACTCAGTTCTCTGTGGTATGAAATATAGGTTTTCCTTGACTATTCATCTCAGGACTGCTGAAGGTCCAACATTAATATATTGGACCTTCATGAATGCCACTGTTCCAGGGGTGGCTTCCATTGGCACTATCAATTTCAACCATTCCAGTTTATTAATGCGGTCTTCTCACCAGTCTATACATCACAGTTGATACTGGTTTATATTCTTTGCTCATATTCAGCTTACCTGTGAACAATGTAATAATCTGTGGATGAATGCATATAAATGTGTACATTTGCTCGCATGGCTCTGTCTGATACAGCATACACAGAAATGATGGAAGAGCAGCATTAGCTCGGTGAAGAATGACTTGCTATACTTGGCAGCACAGAGGATCTAGAGGAGATTAATGGTCTTGCCTGCAGCTCCTGTGTTACTTTCCCCAGCTATTGAAAATTAAATGTCATGTACAACAACTCACTCACCATTACTTAATTGCATATGGAAAATGTGTCTGGTATGGAACCTCCAGAGGCAGAAGCAAAATGTATGAAACCAAAACCCGGGGCACAATTTAGTGCTGTCAGGCAGCACTGGGAGCGTGGGCTTCTGGTGAGCCTGCCCTGCTGCCCCAAGCAGCAGCTGCCTGCTGAGGGTCAGGCTCTGCAGAGATGCAGCAGGGCTTGCTCATTAGCTCGAGTCTCCCATGGATATGGGAAGAGGTGAAAACAGTGTTAGTTCTATCCATATTTCCCCTTTTCCAAGTTCTGTATATAGAAGTAAATTTCAAGGCATAAAATTGTTGTGGCAGGCATAATTAATAGATACTGGAAATACCATTGGATATTTCTTGTCGCTCTCCCTAGCACTTAAAAAAAACTTGTCATACATGCTGCAGTTGAGGCTATAAGCTTATCTTTACACTTACAAAGAGCGTGCATCTTGTCCCTGCTCTCTGCCTTGCACTGGAGCACGCTGACAACTGACAAGTCTGCTCGCTTGACCCCAGCAGCCATTCAAACAGCAGTGAAAGGAAATTCCCCCTGTGAGAGAACATTGTTGGTAACTAGAGCACTGTCTAGAATGCAAGGAAAAACGGTGCTTTTAGTAAGAGGGGGTATCAAAGTTTCACCACAGCTAACTTGTCTCTCTTCAAACTGAAATTTAAGGAGAAGGTTTTTCTTGTGAATATATTCTATGAGCCTTGATGCTACCAATTCCTGTGCTTTAGACCTCAAAGTGGGTGGGTGTGATCAAATGCATAAACACAAGGCTGTGCCAATTGCAGAAGTCTTGCCCAAGGTGCAGTTTGGTAGAGGTCTTTGCTTGCTTCATCAAGCCATTTTAAAACTATGATCTAAAATGGAGGTACTGAAATGCCTCTACTTGATGCACTGTGGTGCCAGCTCTACTAAACGTGAGGAGCTGCAGGCATCGTGGGTCTCCATCCATCTCTCCCACGTATGTGTGCTGCAGCTTTCCAGATGAGAACAGAGCACTGAGTGCAGCCAGCTGAGAGCATTCCTGGTCACTTTGCTGCTTGGCTGGGTTCAGATGTGTTCCCCTCAGCTTTAATGGTGTGGAAAGAGCAGGATACCGTTACGTTTGTTACAAGAAGGAGCCCTCGCAGCAGAAGTAATACTTTCTTCCTCTTGAGTGCTGTTACTGATTCTGCTTCCTTGTAAAGGTAGAAGGCCTGTAACGTTGAGGAGCTAAATTGCATTCTGGAACACATGGTAAGAGGCTGCAGCTGACCGTAGCAGAGTGATGTGTGCTGCAGGAATTAACAGGGAGTTGGGGCTGGTCTTCGTGAAGATGCTCGTATTCTGATTTCAACAACATAAGTCCTGAGTAGATCAGTTTTCCATAAACTCACTTTTCTGCAGGCTAAAAAGTTCCTGCGTGCTTGAGTGAGCTGATCTAGGGCATGAAAGCAAAACTGGTGGGCCTCCTGGACTATCTATTACTAAAAAGTGTTTTCTCTCATTTCCTGGGGCCTTACTTTCTTCAAATGAAGGATGTTCTGTGATAAGCAAGCTGCTGCTTTGCTTTGAAGCAGGAAACTGTGTCAGGAGTTTCCTATTCCTGATGTTTTGGTTCACTTGCAGGGCAGGGGGATGTTTTCACCAACTTCTTAATCAGTTACAAAAGAAGCCCAGAAAATCCTGGGCATTAAAAAAAAAAAAAAAACTTTCTATGGGAAATGTAATATATGTCATTGAATAGATTATATTGGAGATGCAGGGAGGGAGGGGATGATTACAGGCATGGAAAATAGGTGTCCTCAGTCTTTTTGACTTTCTATTAAAAACCCAATTGCAGTCTGCACCATAAAAGTCTTCAAGCATTTGTTTTTACACTCAGGTGGTGTTAGGATTGTATTCCCACTCTTTCCTGAAATTTTTGCTGATGAGACAGTGCAGAAGTGTTGTGAGAATCACAGGCGTCCCTTTGTACTTGAGGGTTTCTTACTCTGCTTTACGAGCATCCTTTCCTCAATTAAACTGACAATGGCTATTTAAAAGAGTTGATTTTGGCCAGATTCCAAAATATAGATCTTAACACAGCACCGGTTCCCAGAGGTCTCATTAATTACACAAGCTTGTAACAGCATCTGAAGGATCTGCAGTTAGTCACTTTTTCCCTCTTTTTGAGATTTGCATCTCATGCTTCATTGCCTTCTACAGGAACAAATTCAAGATGTTTAACGTGCTCACCCAGTCTGACAGCCAAACCAGTTGCCCAAGCACTGCATGGTCTTCATGTGCTGAAACAGCTCTGTTCAGGTGTTTGCTCTGACCCAGTGTCCGCTGGCATTTCTGACCACAGTCATACAGCACTATGTTAGCTTCCATACTCCTGTGGCGAATGCAGGCTGCAGTCATCACAGAGGCTTGCTTTTTGTAGGAGTCTCTATGCCCTACTTCCCAAAATAGAATGGGTTTTGTGTCCTTTGAGTTTTTGGTTCACACGTTTAATGTTCATCCATTTAAGATGCAAAATAAAACCGTTAGATTGTGCATTTGGAGTAGGAGGACCAGTTTATATTGGAAAGTTCTTCTGCAGTGAGAATTCTATGATTCAGCAAACTCGGTGTTTTGTCCATGCTCAATTAACTGCCTTTAATCTGTGCTGGTGCTTCAGTGCTGGTATAATAAGCAGATCAAATACAGTTTGAGTGCTTGAATCAAAGTGAACGCCACTGATTTCAGACCATTATCCCACTGTGTTCAATTCTGTGACTGTGTGTATACCTTTTTTTCTTAAAAGAAAGCTGTCTTATGCTGTGATGAAAAATGTTTTTGGAGTAAAGTACTGTAGAATTTTGCCTGCTTAAATACAATCTGTTAACAGTCCTGAGTTGTTCCCCCACGCTGCAGGGTTTTGTCCCCTCGTCACTGCTTTCTGATGAGGAGGTTGGAGTTTCTCAGGGAGGTCCCCCCATCTGTCTGTTTCCCCCTCCTTCCACTTCTAGGTGTAGTTGTGAAGGCAAATCCCTTGTTATTTATGGTGATGTGCAAAGGAAAGACCTCTGCTCTGAGGATCACAGAAAGGAAAGGTTTGGAAAGAGAGACCTTCAAGGTCATCCAGTTCCAACCTCCTCACTACAGGCAGGGACACCTCCTACTAGACCAGACCACTCAGAGCCCCATCCAGCCTGGCCTTGGATGGCTGAGGTGAGGGCTGCACGACAGTCATTGCTGCCACTTGGTCACTGAACCAAGATGATGCACAGTGCAAACATCTTTGCCTTGACCCAGCTGAAGGGACAATTCTGTGCGTCTTCAGTCTTCAGCTCTTCTCCAAAGAGGTGATTCCTGGAGGAAAACAAAGGCAAGAAAACATGGGACCCCAGACTGATTTCTGTTTTCTGGAACAAGTAGGATGTGGGTGATCTAGGTTTTCATTAACTTACATGTGTGTGTGCACACAGCTGTCACAACCAGAGGGAGTCCTGATGCTGCTGGACAAGCATCATTCCCCTCACTTGCTCTTCAGATCTCTTCTAACTAAGAAGTCTTAATGCAAAGTTACTGGGTTTTTTGGGTTGTTTTTTGTGCTTTGTTTTGGTTTTGTTTTTCCCAGTTCTAGGCATTCTTTCTATTGTGAACAGCAGCATTCACAGCCAGCTTCAAGCTTTTGTGAAATGATCTTTTTAACAGCTGACAAACTATGGAGCTGAAGTTAGTTGAGGAGGATATCTCCCTTTGTTTGGGTGTCAGGGAGTCACCTGGACTTCTGTTAGCCGGCAGCTTCAGGAACCATCAGAGAAGAGTTCAGTTCTTCCCAACCTGCTCAGCTGGATTGCCCTTTGGAGTGCATCTGGCTTGGGGTTGGTTTTGTTTAACATTGACTATAGAGGAAGTGTGGACGATATCTCGAATGAGATGCTCAGCTTCAGACAGGAGATGAATGCCATTCAGTGTGCTGAACAAGTATTTTAGCACCCTGTGGCAGTGAGCTACACCATCACAAACCAAGATAAACACGAGTCATTCCAGTAGAAAAAAAAGTTCTCAAATGAAGGTGGGGAACCTGTATGCAACAATTACAAGTATGTTCATCCTCTGAGCAAATTAACCTGAATTTGGCTGAGGCTCTGGCTGCAGGTTATTGTCTTTAGAAGGAAAGCTTTCAGCAGAGGTGCGGTCAGGTGGAGCAAAACTGGGCAGTGAGGATGGACAGGGAACGCTCAGGGGTTCCGCTTAGACTTGGAAGGAAAAGAAATGCAGTGAGATTCGGCAGTTCAAGCAAGTAAATCTGTAAGTGCAGGAGCTCTGTAACCTTTACAGGGCCTTTGCTACTTATGCCCTGCTTTGATCTTGCTGCCAGAAGGTCGTTTTTGCAATGAAGAAAGCCATGCATTCCTGTGTTTATGGTGTGGGCTCTCAGCCTCCAGCCAGGTCTCCTCACTGTCACTCAGAGGCTCATCCTCAGAGGTTACAAGCAATGAAAGCACGCTGAATTCTGTCCCCCTTTGCTTTATGCAGAGTTGGTGAAATACAAACAGCTGCAGGGAGGGCTGCTGCCTGGTGCTTTGCACAAACCAGGGTAAGGGCTGGACGAGAGCAGGGGATGTTTATTGTTTCTGCGGATAACGGAGGGGAGCGCCTGAGCAGCAGCTCTTGGCAAATATATCAAATGTTCTTTTTGCAGTTACTGTAATTTGAATGTGATGTTCAGACGTCTGAGCTGTCTGCTCCAGCATCAAAAGGGAGCGATCGCTCCTTTTAGTTGTAAATAAATACATGTTTTAGTTGAGGACACTCAGGGAAGTGGAGAGCAGAAAGAGCAATTTATTATTAGCTGCGTCACTTTAAAATACGCTCACTCTTTGATTCAGCTTTGAAGCATTCTCCTTTGAAGCAGCATTAAAGTATTTAAATATGAAGGAGCCCTAGCAGGGGGAGATTACAAGTTGAAACATTTTGTAACCTCATTTTTTTTTATTATTATTTTTGCTTTTTTTTTTTTTTCCTCCAGAGGAACGGTGGCTGTAAGGGGTTTTGTTATTGCTTGGAATAAAATCGGCCATCCGCTTAAAGCTGCAAAAAAATGTTATCCCAGCAATGAGGGGGAGAAGAAAAATACCAAAAAATGTTGTGTGTATATACAAAATAGAAACTATTTTGTATTAATTGCATGCTCCTTTGTCATGCAGATCATGAAGCTTATGTCTAATAATTCCTAGAATGATGCTTCTCATGCAAGTTTATAGTAGTTTATAGTTATTTCCAAGTTTGCTGCTTATTGCAAGTCGCACAGCCCATGTTGGATGCTAGGGAAGTGCTGGTTTTCCCAGTTTGTGCTCCAAATAAAGTGTTGTCAGAAAATTTTGTACAGTTCAATAATTGCTTGGTCTCACAGACACCTTACGTTTGCTGATTTATTCTTTTGGCTTAGAACAGCGATGTCATTAGATTGGTGTGACTGAAACATAAGAGGAAGCAAAATGTCCTTGCCTAATGTGCTTTATGGAGTAAAGTGAACTTGGAGATTCTGAAACGCTTATGAAATTTGAGGGCTTCATTCTGTGTGTTGCTCAGCTTTCTGCATGGCCCTGTGCATGTGTGTGTGTGCACCCCGGGCTGGTTCTGCTCACGGTGCAGCCTTCGAGCAGGGCCAGGAGGAGAGCTGGGAGCCCATTCAGAAGCAACTGAGCAACACAGAGCGGATCCCTTTGAATTGTGTGGCTGGTTGGTTGAAGATAAGTAAATTAATTCACTAACGTTTGCCTGTAGGATTTATCATGTCAAATGCCTGTGATTGAATTTCCCATACGCTGCTCTGCTGAGAGCTATTGATTTATAGCATTGACTTGCAGTAATCAGAACGTACGAGCTTCGTGAATTTAACTCTTGAGAGATAAAATGACACTTCTGGGTTTTTTCAGGCAATTCTATAAAGCATTTTTAACCACATGCTGGTTGAACATTAGCAAGGCAGAACGGTCTTGAATAAGAAAGGATTTTGAAAGTTAGAGTAATCGGATGTTGTCCTGACAGTGCAGAAGTTGCCATAAGTAATAAGCATCTTTGGAAATCAATGCTCTCTTTCATAAGGGAAGTTCTTTTGGCTAAAAACTTGTCTGACTTTTTGTGTTGAGTCTTTTAGAAAAGACCACAGCAAGTATGGACAAAAAAAAAAAAGAGAAAGCAGTCTATTTTTGCAGAAGGTTTGATGTTTCAGCAGTGTGAATGTTGGTCAGCCTAAAGAAGTAGTTAACAAGTAAAGACATTATTAGAAGAGGCTAACAGAGCATTAGCACACCTATTGATATGTTGGGGCCATAAATTCCAGCTGCATCCTCTGATAATCCACATTAAATTAGATTTCCAAAGACTGCAGTGTCAGGATCTCTCAGCTGAAACTTCTGCAGTCCCAAGAAGGAATTTAACCTGTGTGCTAGCAAAGAACACAAGCAAAAATGAAATGCTTCTCTAACTTCTAACTTCTGATAAGAAGCAATTCTTATGCAAGTAGTAATGTTTCCTTAATGAGCAAAAACAACTCAAAGGAAACGTTTGGCCATTGTGATTTACCTTGTAATAAGTTGGTTGTTTGCTTGTTTGTTGTACAGAAATGAAGATGCAGTCAATCAGATGGCTGTTACTCCTTTCCCATTGCCTACCAGCACCCACCCTTCTATTGAGGTAAGGTTCATGGGTTGGGACTTGTTCTGTTTCTGTTTTTCATCTGGGGGATTGATGTTATTGTTTTAATCTGGGGTTGCTTAATTAGATAGATTAATCATCATTACCAGCTCATTATAAATACAAGCACCTTGTCTAATTATACCCTGGATCATAAAATGCATTGGGTAGGAATCTGACCTACTGGGTGTGCTTTCCCCATCTCTTTTTTTATTGTTCTCATCATTACTGAAAGAGCCAGCGTGCAGTAATGACGTCTGTTAATCAGGTTATTGCTGTGCAGGAGGAGATGTGTCTGAATGAAAACTTTGCTGTCTCCTGTCCTGCTTCTTTCTGCAGACTACAGCAGCGGTGCTTGGCCTGGAGCATGGATACCTTCTTACAGAATATAAATATTTTGGCAGGGGAAACCTCACACTTTTTGTGTTCTGTTTCTCTGCGAATATTCTGCATGCAGCACTAAAAATGAAGTAGGGGTAAGCAACAGCAGTGCTGAAGAGTTCACTGCATACATGGCTCCAGTCCGAGAGGCATCTTGAGCCAATCCCAGCACAATGGGGTGCATTGGTCCACAGTTCTGTCCTGTGCCCCAGCACTGCTGTCGCTCCTTCCTGACCAATTTTTTCTGCTGTAGAAGCAGGTGGGCTGGTTGAGCAGAGAGCTTCCATGCTCTGATGTAGCGTGCAATCTTCCAGTGTAGAAACTGCCTTGTCGTGGTAATGTTAGCAGTGTTTTTCTTTACTGTTCTTGCTGTCTTGGCCCCTGATTGCTCCCTTGTGCATCATGAATCCCTGCAGTGTCACCCCATTGTTATCATTTTGACATCTCAATACAGTGTAACTAAATTTTATAGATAAAGCACGTGTTTAGCCTTACTGTTGCTTTTTAATTCTATTTCTATTTGCGCTAATAAAGCAAAAGATGCTTTATAATTCAATTGGGGTTTGGTCTTGCCTTGAGTCGACAGATGCAGGTGCACTAAACTCCTGGTACTTCAGTGGGCATTACTGTGACCCTGCAGCAGCAGGCCACACTCAGCAGAGCTGGATGCTTTTCCTGGTCCCACCCTTGCTATTGCTTTCTGGATTGTATGAACACCAATGGCTGCTTCCATACAGACACAGAGCTGCACTGCACTGGGAGAGAGCTGCTCAGGTTTTGTTTGGATCTGAGTCATTTTGGGGCAGTGCTTTGGCTTTTCTTTCCCCATCAAAGCAGAATGCTCCAGGTGCAGCTGGTGGATTGCAAATTACTCTACAATTAACAGCGCCCGAGTTCATTCCATTTTTGTTGACTCCTTAATACCTGCATTTGTTCCAAGCTTTGTTCAATATTTGTGTCTTTGGGATGGACCACAAAGCTTTGTTTAGTCACATGCTGTTCTGTGGCCAAAAGACTGTAATTAGACTCTCCCAGCATGTGGAAGCAAAAAAAGCTCAGTCTTATGTGCAGTGTTTGCCTTTCAAGGTGGATGTGTGGGCTGAGCTTCGTGCATTTCTGGCAAGCTCTTACTATATGCGTTTCAGAAGTAAATGTGGTGTTTTACTTCCAGTTTGGCATTTTTTATTCAATGAAATACATGTACCCCAAAGACACTCTTGTTGCATAGAATTTGACAATGCTTTCTTTTGTCAGCTGTTTGTGTCTTAAGAAAGCCTGACTGTGCTTTTGTATCTTGAAATGCAGAGTAAATATTTATCATGGTAGTACATATGCTGAACGTGAATCTAAGCAGATCATCTTAAATAGCATAACTAATGTTAGATGTATCAGGGAGCCATAGGTACCACATACTGTTCTTCATCTTTTCTCTGTCATGCTAATATGGAAATGCATATTAATATGCATTCTAATATGGAAAATGCAGAATAGTAAATAAGTCTTAAAATAAATCTTCCTCCATTGCATGAAAGACGGGATAAGACTGCATGGTGGTGTAGTGCTGTGGGCATACTCCCAAAAGCAAAGTACGTTGCTCTCAAAGATCAGTTTTCAAAGTGTTTCATCCATCAGTAATCCATTCAGTTGGTGGTACAAGATGTTGTGCTGCAGTCCTGAACAGGGTGGAGGTCTCTTTAGAAAGAGAGAAACCTGTTATACCTTGGATGCAGTGCATGTGTGCAGCATGTGTTCATAGCCTTCTAGTATTTAAAGGGAGTTTATAAACACAAGGGAAAACGACTTTTTATGTGGCTAGATAGCGATAGGACAAGGGGAAATTGTTTTAAACTAAAGGACAGGAGATTTAGATTGGATGTCAGGGGCATGTTTTTGACCGAGAGAGTGGTGAGGTGCTGGAACAGCTGCCCAGAGGTTGTGGATGCTCCATCCCTGGAGGTGTTCAAGGCCAGGTTGGATGGGGCCCTGGACAACCTGCTTTAGTAGCTGATTTAGCAGCTGCCAGCCCTGCCTGTGGCAGGGGTCGGTACTTGATGATCCTTGAGGTGCCTTCCAACCCAAGCTATTCTATGATTTTTTGAAAGCCAGAGCCTATGCAGAAGGAGCTTCAGGAGCACATCTTGGGCCTAACCACATCAGTATTCTCCCCATTAATTTCACTCATTCGTTCTCCATCAGCTGTCTCTGAATGTTCTTCTCAGTATTCTCTCAGCGATGCGCAGAAGTAATTGAATCCTGAGGAGACATTTGCTCTTCAGGTGGAGGACAGTTCAGGTGGCTCCAGGCTGAAGCCTGCTGAGCAAGGTGGCCACGTGCCCTGAGTCGAAGGGCTTTGGCCTTGGCGATTCCTCCAGGGCAGAGCACTCGGTCCTGATGCTGCCAACCCGCTCAGCAGGCAGGAAGGAACAGTGGGATTTCTTCAGCACATTGAGCGTGTGGGGAACTCGTCCCCTCTCCAGTGGTCTGCAGGAAGCTTCCAGTTTGATCTGGCCTTGAATGTTGATCCAGATCTGCTGCTGGGTGCTGCTATCAGACTGCCTCGTTGTACTTGGGGCTGGCTGAGAGCAGACTGAGGTCTGTCTTTCAAAACTTGTGTCACTTATTTGTCTCCTGACATTAGGATGCTTTAATTGTGGATTTTTTTTTTTATTATTATTATTATTTACTTTTTTGTGCTGCTACTTGTTTAGAAAAACAAAAGGAAAGGTAACATTGGCTTTTTTTTTTTACTTCAGCTGTTATGGGGGTTTGTAGCTCTGTTTAAAGACTGCTTTTCATTCCTTTCTACCAGGATCACAGCTGCACTGAAACCCCAAGCAGTGAAGAAGACCCAAGCTTGGACGTTGTCATGAAAAGCCTGTCTGATGAGGAGCCTAGCAAAGCTGTAAGCGACTTAAATCAATACTCAGTAACAATCACAGCTTAGAATTGTTTCGGGTTTTTTATCTGCCTTTGGTTGGAGTGTGACAGCACACTTTTGTAGAATAATATCCAATATGTGTAAGAGCACAATCAAATCTTTTGCTTTACATACATAGCTTTCCTTGTGTGTTTTGATGAGTTGTGACTTCAGTATAATTTGTTAAAATATTGAGCTAAGTATTTGTAAGCAGTGTTCTGGCTGTCTCTGGAGCTCTTTCTCTGCTAAGGGATTTGGTTTCCACTCTTGCTATCCACGTGTGACAAACATCAGAAAAAATATACGCTCTGTAAATCATTTTCTTATTTATATTCATAGCTTCATAAATTCTAAGGCCAAAATGGCTGTTATCATAATCTGGTCTTGCCTCCTGAATAACATAGTTATAGAGTTACTATCAGTAATTTGTGCATTGAGCCCATAACTTCTGATTTAATGTGTTACTGTCAGTATGCACTGTAATAAATACTGAACTTCTCATTGATACAGATAGGTTTTTGTTGCTGTTGTTTAGTATGTCAGGATTGTGCATTATGAGAAACGTGAAAGTCCTTCAGGGTTCACTTTTAATCTCTTCTTTGGACTCTGCGTTGAAAGTTTAAAATGGAAAACTATGTGCTGAGAAGTGACTAACTTAGAGGTACATACAATGTGCTGAGACAATCTATTCCCAGCAGTCCACTCACTCTTTTTGCAAGGAGAGCATTCTCTGAGACTTGCTTTATGTGCACACTTTGTATGTGCAGTCCTTCAGTATGGAAAACTGACACTTGTTTTCCTTATTTTTTTTTCCCTAATTTCTTCTGGCTCCATCATGTTCTGATGTGGTGAACAGATTTATAGTGTCCTATAACAAGTAAATATTTCAGTATCAAAATTAACCAACTTTCAAATGAATTTGTTCATGTTGCTAACAAATTGCAGATAAATTGAATTATTTATGTAAATATTTCTTAGCTTTGTTCAGAGGTCCTCATTTGGGCTGAGATGTACTAAATGAATCAAGAGTTTTCTTGTGTTCATTTGTAGGTGCAACTCACTTGCTTTTATTGCTGCTCTTAGTCAACTTGGCAAAAAGAAATGATGGGTTATGGACTAAGTGGAAAAAAAGATGCAAAATAAGTTTTTTTATGAAGAGATCTTTTTTTTTAATGTGGGATATGTACTCTTCATGTAGGAAATGGTACTGTGCAGTTTTTTGAAAGATAATGGAGGAAACATGAATTTAGTGCAAAAAAACTAAAAGTGGAAAAAAAGTGCAGCAACCCAAGATAGGCATGGAGGTAAGATGCCACTGGGACAGCAGGAGGCACAGAAAATATTGGCAGCTTCTTTTCAGGCTTGATATGAAGCAAGAAAGGATAGAAATCACAGGCCCAGCCGGGAAGGAACCTGCCCCAGGTCACTGGCAAGACCAGGAGTGCCAGTCTTGGTGCTGCTGTGCAGCTCTGCCTCTGTTCCATGGCACTTTGCTTAGATGTGATGTATTGATTTTTATATATATATATTTTTTTCCATTTAATAAATAGATACCAAAACTTAAGGACTGGGAGGTAGATCTAGACAAGTGTTTGAATGTCTGTGAATGAGACTGCTCAGTACCTTGGGGCTTCAGTTGGGCCAACCCTTAATTTGAGAGCATAAATGGATGAAAAATACTGGAGACTAGCTTCTGAATGTCAGATTTTAAAATTACATGGCAAATGTTTCTAGAAAGCCTATCTTATTTTCATAAATGCTGAAAAATTTTAGTTGTCATCAGACTCATCAGACCAGCAGGATATGGGTTCGGAGTCATAGTGGCATTAAGACTTCAACACTGCAATTGCACCACAAGATTTTGAGGTGTTTTGAGGAAGACAGATTTCTGTTGCAATCTTGTAGTGGCTGTTGAGGCAAAAGAAAACAGTGCCTTGTTTTTCATGGCGTGATGGCTGCTGCTGGAGCTAATGCTGCTTCAACATTGTTATTGAATTTCTCAGTCTTATGTCAGGATAAATCAGGAATGTAAAAGTCAACATGTGAGATCAAGTTCACTGAGTAAACAGAAAGTATGTGCTTATCAGCAGATCTTCTGCAAGTGCATGCAGTGCAGATCACAGACAGGATGTCTCACCAAGCGACAGCAGCAATAAAAAAAGTATTCCTGTCATCCTGTGCAGCTGATAAATTTGTCAGCCTCTCCCGAGATACTTTTTGTTGTCACTTCATCACTTTATACTTATTAAAGTTATGTAATGGACATTGTTGTGGACTTGGATGATAAGAAGGGGAAAGAAAACAACTTTGTATCTGAACTGGAGCCAGTGGAAGCGTTAGGCAAAGGTTGCACGCTTATTAGCTGCTGTTTGAGGTGTCCTGATAGCAGGCCGTGGTGCTCTGCGCACTGCTGTCCTACTTTCTGTACGGTGGTGCTGGGGGGAATCAATAGATTCTCCAAACCTCTAGCTTTATGAAGGTGAAAGTGGCTTGAACAGCTGTTGCATGTGCTTTGAAACACCTCATATCCTGGCAGCGCGTGCGTCACTCGCCGGCGGGATAATCATACTGAGCTTCATTGGGGGGGTGGATTCACTTTGCTTAAAGATCTGAACTTGGAACAGCAATCTGTCCTTGAGACAAACAGAAAAGGTGTTCTTAAAGCACTAACAAAGAGGAGGAGCTTTGTAAGAATGCTTCTGAATGTAGCTGGGAAAATGAATCCCATTAAACCGGCTGGGTCGCAGGCTTGTGGCAATTGCTGAGTGTGCAATGCAGTGTTGGAGTGGCTGTAAATTTCTTCATTTTGTCCGGATGGCTCCAGCATAGTCTGAGCTTCAGTGGAGAGGATTAGAGGGTTTTAAAGGTGAAGTTTCACATTTTAGTTGTGTATCAGAATGGAAAAGGGAAGTATGGAATTATTTTGCATTGCTCATTAAAGCAATCTCTCATAAAGCGGCAAAGCAACCTTCCCACTTCTCTGCCAGTACTCCTGATAACATGAGATTCAGATCACTCTTTCTCACTTTTTTTATTATCCTTTTGGGTAACAGTTTCTGTTGTATGAGCACAGCAAGAAAAAAAATCAGGAGTCAAGCCTATGGGGCTTGGCATGAATAAATGTAATATGGCAACAGGAAATAAGGCCAGTATTTCCAAGCTTGGTAACCCAACATTTGATTTATTTTATGTATGAATTGTCATCTTAATTAGAAATTCTTTTGAGCTGCAGAATATCTCTGTCTTTTGAATTTGGTATTCAGCTTTTCAGAAAATTTGCTTATCGGTGCTTTTAACATGAGGTAAGATAACCAAATCTAATGCTGTGATCAAAGTGGCCCAGGCTTGGCATAGAAATAACAAAGGGAGGGCACTGTAACTATCTGGAGACACTTGGAGAAGAAAAAATGTTCCTTAGTGTATTGCAAGAGCGTGGAAAGAAATTAGGATACAAGTGGTGCCTGTGATTGTGCCATTGTTTGAGACATTCCTGATGAGGCTGCTTTATGCATTGTAAGCA
The DNA here is from genome assembly GCF_019238085.1 of Lagopus leucura. NCBI lineage: Eukaryota > Metazoa > Chordata > Aves > Galliformes > Phasianidae > Lagopus > Lagopus leucura. Next base: position 26,684,446 of record NW_024962266.1, read on the forward strand.
GTTGCTTTATTTAAGTACAAGCAGTATGTTCAGTTCTACTGAGAAGCAATTAAAAAAAAGAGAGAACAGATGACTTTGAATTCCTTTCAGCTATAGGCACGGTATGGTCTATACCTGTGTGTTTCCATGTCACATGGGAACGGCTGATCCCATCACTCCACAGATGTGTTTCCATCCTTTCTAGTTCCACGTTTTTCAGGAACAATAGAAACAATGCAGGATAATCCCTTCCCAGAAAATCCACTCCAAAAATGTTATGCATTTTTAGTAATTCTTGTTAATCTCTGTATTCATAGTAATTTCCAGTAATTCTTAATTCTTTTCTAAGTAACTTTTCTAACTTCTGGACTTCAGCTGTGTGCACTAGAAGTGTACTTCCAGTGATGATGAAATGTCACTGTGTTGAACCAGAATAGCCATTTCTTTGGAAAATATTGTATTTAAGATAATATTACATTTTCAATTACACCTCACTTTCTGTTTTGACTTTTTAGGATGTGAAGTATAAAGCTGACAAACCAGTGTTGGTGGATCAGTTGGAAGTAGAGGAGCAGCTCCCAGAAAATGTAGGTGTATTTATGTTAGAGAGCTGGATTTAGCCATGGATTGTGTGATTTAGGGGGGCCGAGGGGTAACTGGAGAAATACAAGAATAATTTTTGAGAGAGATGGGACTTTAAAAATGATTTCCTTCTCCTTCAGTACATCGAATAGTCAGACAGGCTAACGTCAGGAATGTTCTTTGTTCAAACAAACAAAGCAGTTACTTGGCATGAGAGGCACCACTGAGGAGGGTGAAGTTCTGTTCACACAAGCTTCCTACACAAGCATTGCTGGAAGCGCAGTTATCCAGTCTTTCTGATTTGTCATTTATTTTTAAATTGAATGTTTTCAGTTCATCACCTATGCTTATTATATTTCCTGTCTGTTGACTTGGTAGATTTAGTAGGTCATGCTAATCAGGGAGACAACTGGTCCTTAACGCGTTTTTCTGTTTGATAACTGATTTCTTGTGCTTCCACTGTGCTTCACTTTTAGGTCCTTAAACAGATGAAACAATCCAAATCTTCAGCAAAAGTATCAGCCAACTTGCAGGAGATATCCCTGGTGTCAGCACCTACTTATCTCTCTCCAGACACAGAAATCACAAACCGCAGTACGAAATACTATTTTTTTTTTTCAGTGATATTGTATGTATTTAATACCTAATCTGAGATTTTGAAGGTGTTGCTCATTTTTTTAATGAAAATAAAGATAATCTGAGACGTCCTGGCATTTCTATAGCGTTGGGAAATAGCCTTATATACCCTGACTGGAATACACCTTGCTATGGTTATCTGACTTGCATAGGTCGTATCTGAATTAAATGTCCTCCCAGACATATTCTCTGAACATTTCCTCCTAGAGCTCTGGAGTTGTTCTAATTTAGAGACTTGAAAAATGACTCACCGTGATCTTCAAGGTTGATTTAGATTGGATGAAGAGCAAAACAAGAGAGTTTAATTAGTTGCTCTCATATGACTTCTTAAATTGTTTTATTTTCTCTTGTCTGATAGTGTGACTTATTCCTCTACCCTTTTGTGTTCTTAGATATCTTACCACCTCCATTGCCCGTGGACCCAGCGACTTGTCCTATTGTTCCTGGGCAGGAGATGACTATAGAGATATCTAAGGGTCGATCAGGACTTGGACTCAGCATTGTTGGAGGGAAAGACACCCCACTGGTGAGCTCCTGTTAAACTAATATATTATTGTCCCTGCTAATTAAGAAGAGGTAAAGAAACTATGCCATTAGTCTCTTAATAGCTTAATTAATTGGTCAGTACGTGGAGGAGAAACTAGAAACTACAATCTTCGGAATCACGTTGATGATTTTGCCTTCTATCATTTTCTGTTGCAATTCTGTGTCTTCAAGCTTAATCTGACCTTGGCTATGCTGTTCAAGAAAAGAAATTGTCTTCATCTATTTTAACATATAACAGTTCAAGTGTAAACTCAGCAAGTTATTTACGCTAAACCCGTTTCTGCCTCCGCTGTTGATGTTTTGATTCCTCTCCCCATTTAGGAGATGCTATATTTTTAAATAGCTTACTTTTAAATGCCACGTTCATTTCTTTCAGTAAACATGTCTGTTACAGAGGGGTCTTTATTGGGTTCTTCTGAATGCCACGCCACAGGGAGATTTGGAGCAATAGACCTGCTTTGTTATCTGCAACTGCTCCCCAAAATATCATGTTGGTTGATAGTTAAATAATAAAGAGCTTTGACTGTCAGCAGGCACAGATTTTAAGTAGTTGCAATGTAATAATCTTTTTCCAGACCAAGGGAAAAAGCAAGTGTAAGGAATAGTCATTTTATTTTTGCAAATCGTAGGCTGTATCTTCTACAGCATGAAAGCTGAAATTGGAAAAGGTTCAGCTTGCCATCCCACTTATCTAAGTCTCTGACTACGTGGAGACCAAATGAATTACTGTTTCACATGGAGATAGATCTGAGTTACTCTGAAGGCTAAATCAGCCTATACAATTTTCTCTCTGTCCAGCCATGCACTGTTCTGTATCTAGTCTCTTTTTTATCTAGCTCCTCAGTGCTGAGTAAATTCAAATGGGAGTTTCAGCATGAATCATCTCTCTGCTTTTTTCATTTAACTGGAATTTGGAAATAATACGTGGCAGTCTGTCAGACACAATCTGGTATGTGTCTTTCATGAGATTTTCATATAAATAAATGAAAATTACAAATACCTATTCTTCAGAGCAGATGAGAAAAATGCAAAAGTTTTAAATTAAGTAAGTGGTTTTGGTTAAGTTTTGTGCTTTTATTACATAATCATTGAAGTGTCTTTGTAGGAGTTTTTATTTAAGAGGTCTATGCAGTAAATGTGAAACTCATGGGGGAGAGAGGTCTGAGTTCCAACATTTCTCATTCTTGCATTATAAGACCTCCCAAAATGAGTCCCTGCACACTGTTCTCAAAACGGGGATGTGTGATGGTGGGATCAGCATCACTCTGTCCCGTACTGCCAGTCTCTCCCAGATTATTTTGAGATTTGGTGTGGGTTATTTTTGCCACGAAGTCAAAAAGCTTTGATAAAAATCTGAAATAATTTATATAACAGATTGGAGAGAGGTTAAGAGGTTAAAAGAAGATGGTAATCAAGACTAAGACATCTTCTGTTTGGGTTTCTTGGACTAGAGTAGAAATACAACAAAACAGCTAATTGATGCTGAGCCATCTATTTTTTCTTACTCTCCATCATTTAAATGGTGGGGTGTATTTCACTTTCAAGATAGGCAAAATAAACTGACTTAAGGCTTCACTGCTTATGCAGCAGTGCTGTAGAAGTTCATCACTTCCAGAGGTGCAGTCATGTGACAGAAATTGTATACCCAACACCCACAGTTTTTTTCAGTGCAGTGAAGTTAATGCTGAGCTGTAATAGGTTTCAGTAGTTTTGGGTTTGCTTGGGGTTTGTTTGTTTGTTCGTAAAGGCACTTTTTGAAATGGGAATTGTCAGATTGGAGTCAGAATGGGAATAGAACCTTATTTCTGGAGGCGTGAAGGAGGGATTTGCTGTCTTTCATGCTCCTACGGTTCAGTGCACACAGACCACAGAGATGAGATGCCATGACAGGGCCGTGGAAACGTTTTCCACTGGAGGCAGAGTAGTGGCAAGTCAGTGGGGCTGATGCTTGTATCTGCTGCACAACTGCAGAAATTTGTTCTGCCTTTCTCTTCTGTGAGAAAATAAGACACAGACACTTGTGTCTCACTCCTTTTCCACTGGAGTATCTTTATTTCATACCTGTACAGCTGTGCAAGCAGCTATTGGATGATGAGGAGACCCAGCTCCAGTTGTTTGTCAGTGCTGGGGACAGAAGGAGGCCGTGGTTTTCAAATGCACTCAATCTAAAAATGCATAACTGGCTACTGGTAGTCAGCACTGATGCACAACAGCAGTTCATATGTGATAGGACAGCTCACTTCAGAATGTTCTGAATCTATTTTAAACAGTTCCAGCTTTTGGAATAATAAACTTGGCAGCCTGCAAAAAGGGCACATCAGAACGAAACACGGAATATGACTTTTAAGCCATAACCTGAAGAATTTCATCAAAAGTCATCAAGTAGCAACTTGAAAAATACAGCCTGTGAGCAGGAAGATGGAGTTGTTTGGTAGGTTAAAAGCGATGGCTCAACCCCTGTAAAATGTTTTACTGTTGAGAAGATGACCATCCCATTAAACCTGCAAAACCTTTTGGGTTGCATGGATTTACCACAAAGCATTATGACTGCGTGCTTAGAAGAGAGCAGGGGAGCATCAGCTGGAAGGATGTGCTCATAGAAAAGGCACATAGAAAAAAGGAAGGAAAGATTGTCCTGTGGATTTGTCTTTATGGGGTCGAGTTCCAGGCTGCTGGGGATCCTGCTTCCTTCTATTCTGAGGGTTGGTGGGGTTTTGGTTTTGTTTTTATATTATTTTTTCCTTCACTGTCTTTCCTTTCACCTTCTCCTTTACCCCTGAGAGAGCACAACACATGGCCTCTCTTTAAAGCAATTAAACTGCAGAGCAGAGCTGGCTGAAGTACAGGGCTTTCCATTTGTGAGAAGTCGTCTTTTATTTGGTTGCAGTCCAATCAAACTTGTAAAACTTGTAAAAGTGACTCTGAGTGGGAATTCAAAAAACAAAACTTCCCCCTAAGAAAAGAAAAATAGATCCCAAAATGAGGTTTGGGGCTCAAACGCAGCTCCCCAGGACACCCTCCTGCCCTCTCCCTCCCCTGGCTGAATGATTTATAAAAGCCTGTCGGTCCCACTGCTGCAAATAGCAGCCATAAACCTGACAGGAGCGTCACTGTCACTTGGCAGCTGCCAGCACTCCCAGGGCGCCTGAGGCACTCCAGCCATGGGACGCAGGCCTTCAGGCCCCGGGAACACGGCTGACCTCGTGCAGTGCTGCTTGGGGCCTCGAGCCTTCTCTTTTGTCAGAGGATCGAGGGTTTGTTTAAGAAAGCTGTCCCTGTACTCCTCCATATTGCGTGTGGGGCTCATTGATCCTAACCCCACTCTCGCCCTTTTGTCACGCTGCCACGTCGGGGCCAGTGAGCAACTTGCAGTGAAATTTTCCCTTAGTGGGCATGGATGAGGGGTTGATGGTGGGACTTGATGATCCCTGTGGTCTTTTCCAGCCTTAATGATTCTATGATTTTATATAAATTAAATTGTCAGTTAAAAAGGACTTTAATCTCAGCAGTATATGGAAAAAAACATTGCTCTGAGATAAAAACAGGTAGGTGAGAGCAGTGTTCTGCTTCCAGCTGGGTTATTAAGTAATGGTCAAGTTGATAACTCATAGTTATGGCTCTGTGTGCTGCCTGGGCAATGAAGGTGCTCAGACATGTCACAGGGCATTCGGGGCTGATGGAGGCTGGTGCATGGACATTCCCCTCAGGCTGAGTTAGAAAACCATAGGAAAGGAGGAGATTGCAGAGAGAGGCTCAGGTGGGGCTTGAAGCCACAAATCAGTGCTGAAGATGGAATATAAATTGGAAAAACATGTTATAGGAGCAGTAACCTAAGGGCTCTTTGGAGCTAGGAAGCCAGTCAGGTATCTTACAGGAGCAACAGTGAAGGAATAAAAAGCAGTCTGTGTCCTGTATCTTTTTTATTGAAGATGACGACAAACTTCTTGTGTAGAATTTTTGTTCTGGGTTGTCTGCTTCGATATATACTTTTTTTTTTTTGCTTTTGCTTTCAGCTGGCTTTAATAAAAAGTATTTTTAAGGCAATTAACAGACTTTAAGGTATTCCATCTGTAAAATAAAGTGGTCCACAAAGCCAGGAACCTGGAAAACTTTAGCCACGATCCAAAAAGCAGCAGAGTATGCCTGTGCTCAGCTATAATGCTAGTTGCTGTAAGAGCTGGTAACACAAGAGTCAGAAAGGAAAGTCTTTCCTAATCACCTCTGCTAGCCCAGGAGGCTTTCTGGCGTGCAGCAGTGCAGGGGGAGTGATGGTTGGGATGCAGTTTGACAGAAGAATATTTAGATTTATTCTGTCAGTTCAGGTGAGTCATACCTTGCATAAACCCCATCTGTTAAGGAAGGGCAAGGGAATAATCAAGAAAACAGTGACTTTAAATTGCAGCTGTTCAGGGCTCACTGTTTGCCCCTGGAGCTGTGAGGGCTAATTACCCTGCTAGGATCTCCGCTGCCAAGACCAGGCTGTTACCAACACCAGACTCAAGTCTGCTATCTGTGGTTTGTGCTGCGCTGCACATTCAGCAGTGAAGACGTACCTCAATGTGCAGACTGATGCGACTTCTCCATTACTAAACAAACAATTTCTCCATCGGTTGGGCTTTCTTTCCCCTCCTCCTCCCCTGCCAATCTCAGTTGTATTTATATTCAGGCAAAAAATAGCTCCATCAGTTATAGACAGTCAAGGTCTGAGCAACTTTTCATGCAGCCATCAAGTCCAACTAAGACTGAACTGTTTCAGTGGAATATGCTTACCTTGTAACCACAAATGAAAAGCAAGACATTGGCCTCAGGAGGATTTCATCAGTGCATTCAATATAGATACTGATGCTGTTAAATCTATTACACAGTGAATGGAGCAAGAGAAGAAAAATTGGTAATAGGAGTTCCAAGGTTGTTGTTGTTGTTTTTTATCATGACTTGGGTATTATAGGAGAAAAGTTTGTGATGGAGGGAAAAACATTCAATTACTTGTTAGCTGTCACTGACATGAATTAGAAGAGAATTTATTGACAGTGATAAACATATTTAGCTTGAAATTGTGAGGAATTGCTTTGACTCCTGGTTGGGTAATGTAAAAATGAAATTGATGGATTCATCATGATTCCGAAAAGGACATTATGTTGCACAGCATGAAAAAACCAAACTGCTTTGTACATGAGTTATCACAAATGGGAACTGAAGCAGTAAGTTTTGCAAATCGTATATTTGATAGCTCTTTGGCAATGGTTGGGCTTGACTGTACAGCTAGCAACAATTTGCTTGGAGAAGTTGGTGTCTTCCAGGAGTGTAAATCAACCATAACCTTCAAGCTAACGATATACAAAAGCAGTAGGACATCAAAATGGACTTCAGGGGTATCTTGTTTGCTGGCGGTTGAAACCCCTGACTTTGGCTTCATATCTTGCATGTGTTCAGGATCTCAGGCATCCTTTCCATCCCGTGTTATGCACATACACTGTAAATGTTCATATTTTTTTATTTAATGAAATAATGAGAGTGAGAGAGTTAACATTTTAATATGTAGCTCTGTGTTTTATTATTCCCTTTAAAATGAGCACGTATACTTTTTGAAAAACTTGGGTTTGCTTTGGCATGTGATTCATAGAAACATAGCTCCTTCTATCATTCTGACTTAAGTCATATATTTTTACACTAAACATCTTATTACCTTAGTTTTATTATTTCAGAATCAAAGGAGAGCTTGCAAATGTCTATGACTGCAGACCGAAGGAATGTTAATGAATAGTGCCATTGAATTTTCAGGTTTGAGCTTTTCTGATCTTAGAGAATATAACTGTAAGCAAAAATATTATGCAAGCTGAATAAAATTTAAATAAATAAGGACCAGATGTAACTATAGGGGCCTATAAAATGTAATACAAATATTATCCACTTCCTTAAAATAAATCTGTATTTTAGTATGAAAAATTATATTCATATTGATGTTGTGGATTAATCTTTTTTATGAAAGCTGGCAAGTGAACACCATCTCTTGCGAGGGCTTGTTCTTAAATGGGAAACAGACCTTTTGTTTTGACCTTGAGTGGAGAAGTTTTTCAGTATCATGCAGCGGTAAAGCATTTTTACATTAACACAGTAATACATTTTTACATGATGTAGTCTGTTTTATTACGGTAGTGTTTGGCTTGGGATTTTGGGTGCCTGTTAATGGCTTGCGAATGCTAGCGGAGTCAAAATATTTGAGTGTTGCAAAGAAGTGCACGCAGCACACAGCATTAGGTAAACTTCTGTGAGAAGTCAAGTGATTTGCTTTGAGCTGACCTGCAGCTTTTGTTGCTGAGCTGCTGCCTTCTAAGCTCCATTTTGATCTGCAAGTGGAAGATCCCATCAGAATGGTTGTAATTTCCTGTGCCTACAAGTAAGGAGCAGCTGCCTTTATTCTGACTACTGAAAGATGCTTATATGGGACTAATTCTTCAGCAAAACACCCTGTGCAACTGGTCGATTTCTACTTTATCTGTGAACCAGCCTGTAAAAACGAAATGACAATTTTACTGCTCTGGACAAAGTATTATAAAAGTTGAAAAGGAAATAACTAATGACGTTTTACTTGTCCTGGGAAAGGGATAAGTCTAATCCTGTAGTCAGCAAAAGCCCTTGTAACTTTATTATCTATACTAAAAGTTAATTTAGTGTAACGTTTGTAGCTGTGTAGGAAATTTGTCGAAAATGCGTAATAATAGCTTAGGAAAATACAGCTTGTCAACTAACTCTGCAAGTATCTTTTCCAGGATGTTATGTAGCTTATTTCTTTGCTTCCTCAGGAAAGTACTCAAATGCACACAGAAAGCTTTTTTCCTTCTATTGCATACCATAATTCTGGCAGTGGAAAGATTGCGTTCACCCAACTACAGCCCAAACTGAGATACAGGCACTTGGGATTAATACAGTCCCAACAGTTTGCTCTGCCTGCTTTCCATCACTGCCCAACAATGAAGGTTCCCAAAAACCTGCCGTCGCTGTTTTGATCTGGACGTTCAGCATGAATCTGTGTGCTCAGAAGTGTCTGCTCTGGGAGACACGTACCTTTTTTCCACGCAGTGCTTTGTTGTCTGGGACAAATGGCTGCTGGTGCCTGTGGTGGCAGAAAGAGCCTCACAGCCATAGGGGACAGAGCGATGGATCTGGTTTCTACGCCCACGACTGTTCTGCTTTTTGTCTAATGATTGCAACTTTAAAAAGCACAGCTTGGAAAGCACAGTCTGGGATTTTAAAACAACCTGTTTCCAACTGAGCACCTTACGCAGTGCTGTTTTGTGCTGGTGATTATTGCAGTCCTCCACGTGTAGTGGCTCACTTCACTTCTGTGAAGTGCCTTTGATCCTGTCAAAATAATGGCTGGGTCTCAGACGAGTAGCAGAGCAAAGGCAAACTCCAAGTTAATAGTAGTTCAGTTAAAGGAATAGCTTGTTATGAATGATCTGAAGTAGTTAAGAACTATTCAGTACTATGGCAAGAAGCCATAGAGAAGGAATAGGCAGAATTTAGGCCTTTTTCTCTCAGGTTCAGTCAGCTACATGGGGATTTCTCTGCCCCAATTCTTTTGAAATTTCCCTTCTTGTATACTCTTCCACCTTTTATCAAATGATTCCACTTCATCAAAATACCCAGTGTTTACTTCTGAACCTCCTTCGTTACTTGATTCCATTTACTCCTTCACTCTCTGCTCCCAGCATTTGCAAACAACCCAGGTCTTTGGGTTGATTTTCCATTGAAAAGGGCACCTGCATTGCAAACCTGTCCTTCTGCAGAATGGCTGCATAGAAGAAACTGGCTCAGATGCAAGAAACTCGCAGCAAACGTGCGAGCAGTCTCAGCCTAAAGCCGGACAGCTAGTGAGCCTTCCTCAGCACTGTTTATGGTCCTGCAGGCTTTTAAAGTTTGCTTGGTCAGTGGTTTTCCTGAATAGGAAGCTGACTTTGCCACCTTTCTCCCCAAGGTTCAATTAAGACAGTGCTACGTGGTCACTGCCTGAGGTCTCTGCCTTCGCGCGTCTCGACATTTAAGATACAGGGATTAAGCTGTCACTCTTACTGAATGTAATTCTTAATGGGAGCGTTTCTATTTGTGCTCTCTGCTGATGGTGAGTTGATAGCCTTCCCCTGCCGGGTCTCCAAAGTTGTTATAAATCAAGAAGAAATACCCACAGCTGGGGGGGAGTTGAGATCAGATTCCCCAAGAGTTCAGTGCTGTTCCCCTCCCTTAGAAGGAAACACGATGTGGATCACACTTTGTATGTTTTGTGCATTGTGGTTCCCAAGAGTAAATCTCAGATAGGCAAGCTTGCAAAATTTAGCAGCCATGCACTCACTGTTCGGTAGTCATTACCTCCTCACTAAAGCTGCTCTGCATGGTGTTGATCAAGAACTCTACTGCTTCTCAGTCCTTGCCTTTCCTTCCACAGCCAAAAATCTCTTCTGTCAATGTGAGAATTGGCGCTCCTTTGCCTGCCCTCTGTTTGCAAGAAGGCTGTGCAACACCCATAATATTCTGGTAAAGCAATAGCAAGTGGGGCATGGCTGTCCCACAGCCCAAACCTGAACCTTCCAAAGCTCTGTCTGATGTACTGCAGGGCGCATTTGATAAGCACTTCACTTATCAACCAGGTTCTTGCTGTGGTTTAGAACCACTCTGGTTGGGTTTTTAGCAATTCAGTATAGATAGCGACAGTATATTCAGCTTCCTTCCACTGAACTGCAGCCCTTCCATTTCGTTAGCCTCCAATAGAAGCTCAGCAGTAGCAGACAGCTTCCCTCCTAATTCAATTTCCAAAGTTTTCATGGTCAGGTAGTCTTGGATTACACCTGTGAGCATGGACTTTGTTTAGCATGAAATTATGCTGATTTTTTGCCCTGGCTTGTTTTGTGCATCCTGCCTTCACATATAGGAAACGTTAAACTTTGCATTAATTCCTGATTCTTATAATGGTGCCAGACGAACGGAGAGTCTTTGTCAAAATATGCAGAGATGAGAGCTGTAGGTTTTGGAATGTATTTGTAAACCTTACGAAGCGTATGCTTTCAGCAACAAGGCATCTTTCTTTAAATAGCGGTGTTCTTGGTATGGTAAGAGTGTTTTTATTTCCCCCTCCTGCACTAACAGATTCTGCAGCTCTGACAAGCTGTATAATGGGCTGCCTTAATCTGTACGTAACTGGGAGTGAGAGGAGGATGTGAGAGAAAATCTGTCTATGGCCACTGTTAACATACAGCCTCCAGTTGGACACTGACACCATTTCCCTTCCCTCTGCATTTGATTGATTGATTTTTTTTCTTAACTACTTAGGTCTTGACTTGTCAAGATTCTTAGCGCACAACTGAGTTTGAAGCTAGTGAGTAGGAGCTGCAGATGTTCAGTTACCAGAACCCATCCTTCAAATAAATGTTCTGTATTGGCTTAGTCGTGGTAGATCCCAGTTTGTTTTCTAATGCACTGAGATGAGTGTTACAGCCCCAATCTGGCATTACAGACTGGGGCTCAGTAGTTAGACGGCTGGAATAATATGTTATGTCTCTTGACTGTGTGTTCAAACTCCTTTAAAATATTGATGTCAATAAAAATATTAAATAACATCAGTAATTTCTAGCCATTTGTCATGGGTGATCAAAACTAACAGAGTCTGTCCAGATCCCACTAGATTCAATGGAAAAACACTACTTCTGGGTTAAATATGTATTGAGCTGATGCCAGAAATAACAGAGGTAAGGCGTCTTCTGTCATAATTCATAACCTAAGGAAGGTAAGGCTAATTGATGCTATGGGCCACTGCAGGCATGTTTCTTCATTCTGTTTTTTAATTGATTCAGTAAGCCTCTTACAACTATTTTTTTTTTTTTCAAAGAAAGCAAACTATTTGAGAAAACAGTACTTTGGCAGGTCAGCTGGGTGTTTCCTTCCAGGATAGGCACAGGCTGAATAGGAATGTACCTTTTCATGCCATATGTATTTTTAGTTCTATGTCTGGCTTCTAACACGTGTAGGAACCGCAGAGTGGAGTTGTTGCCTTTGCAAATAGATGATGCAGATTGCTCAAACTGATAACGTTTGGAGGTTCCCAAATCTAAGCTTTGGGTATGTGTGGTTTTACATTTACTAAAGCAATACTGGAAAAACCTGGTAGCTTCAGGGATTTTTATTTTTTTTTTTTTTAACCATTTTTAAAACAATCACAGGTGGAAAACAGACTTTAAGGAATGGGGTTGGAAGTTCCTTGCTCAGAGGTTAGGAAATATCAGATTAAATAGTCTGAAAGGGTTTAATGAACTTTCTTGTGTAGATGCCCAGTCTGCTGTTATGCCATCACATGCCATTTTTCTTCAGAACGTCTTCTTCATCCACTGTCCTTGCGTGCCTGACTTGAATCATGGATTCATAGAATGGCCTGGGTTGCAAAGGAGCACAACGCTCATCAGTTCCAACCCCCTGCTGTGTGCAGGTCGCCAACCAGCAGCCCAGGCTGCCCAGAGCCACATCCAGCCTGGCCTTGAATACCTCCAGGGATGGGGCATCCACAGCCTCCTTGGGCAACCTGTGAACAGTGCATCACCACTCTGTGTGAAAAACTTCCTCCTCATATCCAACCTAAACCTCCCTTGTCTCAGTTTAAAACCATTCCCCCTTGTCCTATCACTATCCACCCTTGTAAACAGCCATTGCTCCTCCTGTTTATGTGCTCCCTTCAATGATGCTGTCATGGTAAGCTGGTCAATATTTTGTGTTCTGTTGGCGATTTCTAAATGCCTTTTGCCAGAAAGTGTTTACAATAGTAAAAGCAAAGCGTGCTGTTGAAGTTCTAAACCTAAGACTCAGCATTTCCCAACATTACCTATGATCAGCCTGAGGTGATAAACTACATGTAAAAATACACATCACTGTCACCCTGATGGCTTCCTCTCAGACAGAAGTCTCTTGTGTTGACTAGAGTTAGGTGATCATTTTGAAAACAGAGGTAACAATCAAAGAAAAAGAGACCGAGAGAAGATCTCAGATGTGCAGCAGAGGCACGTGGTGGTGCTGCTGATGAGGACGTGGACATGTTGCTCAGTCCCTTTGGTAATTGCTGCTCCAGTTACTTCAAGAAAACCCTGCATTTGCCAATGGTTTTATGTTTTTTTTTAAATCAGACCGTTCTTTTGATTTTCTTAATTACCATGGTACACAGCTCATAGTATTTTGCCTTCATTTATGTAGATTGAAATCTCTTTTTCCCCATCTGGGACACTCGTATCAACTGTAATCCATTTGTGATTAAAACCCTTCAGGCTTTTTGCAGTGACTGGTGTACATGCATCAAACATGAAGCTTATGATGGCAGTGCTGTGCTTCGGCAGCAGCGGAGTGGCTGTAGATACAAGCTTACATCATTAAATAAGGTGTAGTGGGAGTGAAAGAGAGTAATGCTGCCAGTGTTGTCTTGATCAGAGCTCTAGCTTTAGGGCATTCAGCTTCTTTCTGTTCAACATACACCATGTGTGCTCGGCCCCCCCCCCCCCGCACCCCCCCCCCCCCCCCCCCCCCCCCAAATCAGTGATGAGAGATGTACTATCTACAGTGTTGTCAAAACACGAGTGCGCTTTGTTCTCCCACGGCCTCTATTTCCTGCTCCTGCCATGGGAAGGCTGCATGGCATGGCATGCGCCCTGCCAACCTGGCACAGCGAGAGCCTTGTGCTTGGCTGGTGTGGCAAGCTCCTGGAGGAGCTCCATAGCCACAGCAGCTTTGTTGGTTGTGTTTGTCTGAGGGCTGGGTTGTCTGATACCTGCTAAATAAATTGCCTCATGTTTATCCACAGCGATGGTAAAGGAAAAAGTGTGGCTCGTGGCCCTGAAGTGGGCCATCTATTTGTGAGCACTGGTAGTGTCACAGCTGAAGCTCTGCAGCAGGATGTTCACCTATTTGTTTCAGGGGGAAAGAAAAAAAAACAAAAAACCTCAAACCAGAACAATGCAAAGGGAAAGCACCAGCAAGAGAACAGTATGTTCTTTGTAATGCTTTTTCTTTGGGGACATCTATTGCTGGCAATAAGATTAAATCACTGAAACCTTCCCTGAAGCTACATCTGCCACTGCCTACATTTTCCAACCTCAGTAATAAACTAACATTTGCCATTGTTCGTTTCTTCTGGATTTCATTTCTTACAGATTTAACCAGCGCTATTTACCACAAGGCATTCGGCTCTTGCTTAAAGCGGAGACCTATGCCAAGTCCCTAAAAACATTCAGCTCTCCAAAGAATCTGGTTTTAAATTATATCATAAAAAGTAGACGATATTAATGCAGCGGTTCACACCGAGTTCATGTATTGCTCGATGCCAATGTATAAAACTGATAGGAGCCACAGAAGCCTAAAAAGCTGTAGCTGAGGCTAGCCTGCAGTGGTGAACAAAACCCTTTGTGCCTTTTTATGAGCTGTCTGTACATTCTGAGCGCGGTGGTATTTTTCTTACTGGGGACGATGGCAGCTATCTCTGTATGGTGGTAGCACTCTTTCTCCCGACATGGTGTGTGTGGGGTTGTGGCACACGTGGGGTTGTGGGGATTGCTCAGCAGCCCTTTGTCCCCACAGGATGCCATCGTGATCCATGAAGTTTATGAAGAAGGGGCGGCAGCCAGGGATGGCAGGCTGTGGGCCGGAGACCAGATCCTTGAGGTGAGCACGTCTCTGTATGCATGTCTGTCTCATTAGATTTGCACTCGGTTTGGCATAGCTTTGTCATGGAGAAAGCAGGTATCGTTTGTAGGACTGGTACACAAAGCTCTTCTTCCATCGCTGAGAACACCCTGATGCATTCGTATTTCCTTATGGATGCATATGAACTGGAGGTACCAACTGAGAATACGTTAGATGTAATTGAACAAGGTGGCTCTCAAAGAACGTGGATCAGCTGCCACGTCCGATTGCTTGGCACTGCTCAGCCTTCTGCCATCACACCGAGGCCTGGCTGCGGCTCCCACGCAGGCACCACGATGCCGAGCACAGCTCTGCCTTCAGCCAGCAGGCTGAGCTGGAAGGGGTTAAGAACGAGGGGCTGCTCTGCACATGAAGCTTGCGTCAGGCAGCAGTCGGCGCAGCTGCTTACAGTGTCTCGCTGTCAGCTCAGGACAAATTCCCAGCATGGCCATTAAGGCGGTGGTGCGTAGGGTTAGAAAAATAGCGAGGGGTACTTGGGGAGCTGTCTTTACAGCTCTTGCACTGCAAATATTTTTTTTAGCGTTCGGGCTGAATGTTGTTTTCATTTTATAAATAACTGCGCATTAGCAGAGCACGATAATTAGGCAGGGGATAAAAATGGGGAAGGTTAATTAATTCTTCACTGGCCAAACAGGAAAGTGCTAATGTTTGTGCGCCATAATATTGTTATTATTTCAGCTTTTAAAAGCTGTACTAATGAAGCAGAAGGATGACTGAATTAGTTTCAGATTAGTGTGTAAAGCACACGTAGATGCCTGTGTCAAGAAAATAATACTGATGTGTACAGAGTTAGTACAAAAGAATATAATGACGACAGACTCGGTTTAATTAAGTTGAAATTAAGTTAAAATGGTTATAGCTTGGCATACTTGGAGGAACAGAGAAATATTTTCCTTGCCTTAAAATCTATTAGGTTGTGTAAATGTGTTGAGACTGCATTGTTAAAACAGCTGCAGCCCATGCTAATTCCTACAACATCCAAACGTTGGTAGGAGTTGTACGAGATGAGGTTTAGTGGGGACATATTGGTGGTGGGTGGATGGTTGGACTGGATGATCTTGGAGCTCCATTCCGACCTCGGGGATGCTATGATTCTGTGGTTCCTAACCAGACTTGGAAAATGAAATGGATATTTCTTTGGTATTGACAGAGAAAAGTTGGTTTTGTCAACAGAAAAAACAAACACTTTAAAGGGTATCCTAGTATGAGGCTTGGCAAAGTTAGGAGGTTAGATTTCAAGTTGCAATAGTTTTTTTTCTGGTACTTTAGCATTCAGTCAGAACTTCTTGTCGACATGGTAATACTAAAACATTGTAAGAGAAATGTACCTTAGTGCTCCAAGAGTGGTCTTGTGTGCCATCTATTGGAACAAAGCAAAATAACCATTCAGTGTGTCCTGCCTGGGCTTCACCATGGCCATTGCTAATGACACTGGTTCCTTGTGCCCTTAAGCTGTACGGTGTCACCCAGCCTGGGGCAAGGAACTTCAGCACTGCTGCCTGGAAGGGAAGGAAGGCTGCAGAACTACAGGAAGAGTGAAGGGAGCACATCCTACTTCATCTGCTTGTAAAATTGTAAGCACTGGTTGTAAAGTTGAGGCTCCAGCACTTAGAAAGCAGGATGGAACCCCCGCAAAGCTTAGGATCCAAAATATTTTGATTCTTTGAATTTAATCAGTGGCACAATGCGCACCATCTCATTCAGTAGGAAATCAGAGCGCTTAATTAGAGTGCCAAGAGGTGTCGGTTTGACAAATTCTGCCTGTCACACCAGGGTAGGATGTGATGAAAGGATCGTTGGTACGTGTCGTTTGGAAAGAAAACGCTGATTGTTTCAGGTGAACGGGATCGATCTGCGGAGCGCCAGCCATGAGGAAGCCATCACTGCGCTGAGACAGACACCTCAGAAGGTGCAGTTGGTTGTTTATAGAGATGAAGCTCATTACAAAGATGAGGAAAACTTAGAGATCTTCCATGTAGATATTCAGAAGAAAACAGGCCGAGGACTGGGGCTCAGCATAGCTGGAAAACGGTAAGAGTGTCTCTAATCAGAATGCACTGCAAACAAGAAGTACCTTGCTTTTTGCTGTTTGAACAGCTGTAGCCATTAAGTGGAATATGAAATAAAGGAAGAAGTCCTCAAGCAGGAAGATTTCATCCTTGAAGGTTCCTTCGAGGATGTTGTGGGGTTGTGGTACTGGCTCCTCCATTACAGCCAAAGCAGAGCTATGTAACAAAGGCTGCTGTTCCCTCTGGAAGACTCCCAGTTTGCAGCATCGTGTCCTACTCTGTGAATGAGCGAGGCTCAGTGAACACATGCAGAACTGGTAGCTTAATGTTATGATGGCTTAAACATAGCTGTGGCTGAGCCTGAGAGCCCTAACCATGGCAGTTCTGATTTCAACATAGGGGAAAAAAAACTCCTTGTTTCCAAATACTGGGACATGCCTTTGAAAATGAATTTATTAGTTAGATCTTTATCATACTCTGTTTCAAAGTGACCGGTTTTGGTGGAAGATAGGAGCCTGGTAAAGAGAAAGACCCCCATCCCTGTCAGCTGTGTGAGTGACTATACAGCACTAGAGGCAGTGGTGCTGTGAATAAAGAGCAGAATCCGAGATACTGTGGAGGGTAACAGCTGCTTAATAAAATGTGACTTTCTGCTGATGTATTTCTAAACCATTGCTATTAGATCATTCGAGCTAGAGCACTGATAGATTTAATCTTTCATTGCTAGAAGAGATTTACAGCATGACACAGGCAAGCACTCATTCAGTGCTAGTGTGTGCGAATCATATGGTTCCTCTTCTGTACTGCCAAAAAAAATGGTATTTTCTCAAGTACAGATCATGGTGTTATTGTGCTGACTGCGAATGGTCAGTAAAGTTTCTGCTGCAGTTTGGGGTTTTTGTTTGCTTTTTTTTTTTTTTCCCAAGACTGGTGATGCTTAACCCAGGTGTTGAGAGCAGATTGTGGGTTGGGTAATTAATTTAGCTTATGTAAATTACCCTACAGATGGTAATCGCAATCTCCAGCTCTCCCTTGATTGCTTCTGCACAAAACTTTCAGTTACTAACAAGTTCTTGGCATGTAGGGGTTTCCACCTTAGAGGTAACCTAATTTCCTTAGTCCATCCAGCAAGAGCCAGCTATCAGCCAGCAAAGCATTGTGTCCTGCTGCACTCAGGATGCCAAACGCCAGCCCCGTGCCTTGCAGCCTGCACCAGCTCATCCACAGCGAACCCTGGTAGCTGGGGCTGGGCACAGAGGGGTCCTGCAGTGTGGGGAAGGGAGTCGTGATGTGGGGCTGCAGCTCGTAAATCTGCTCTGCCCCCCAGCCGTGCTCACAAGCCTCGCTGCAGGCAGACAGCCGTGGGGTTGGATTTTCTGCTGCATAACTTGTGTGCAAACTATAAAAGTCTTTTCTGCAGGCTTCTCTGTTTGGGGCCTCTAAGCTTTTAGAGAAGAAACCAAGCTGAACCTTTAGGGGGAATATAAAAATATATACATTTCTAAGGCTGCATAACTCAGATCAGGCACATCAGGGGACGGTTTAACTCCATCTTAGACTGATCCTTGGCTTTTTATTTATACAAGTGCTATTTTTCATGAATCTTTATGGATCGGACAGTCAGAACTAACAGATCAAGGAGAAAGACAGCATTAAATGTAGCAAAACATGCATTGATTTTAAAGCTCATAGATTTTCTTACACTCAAATGGTTGAATGGGGTGTAAAAGTCATTCTTCCTCTGCTCACAGGTTTCTTTTTATGTGTCTTATATGCAAGTAATCTAAATTGTTCTCCCAAAGAATATTGGATTGTGTAATTAGCCATATGCTTCTTGCATTGTTAGAAATGGAAGTGGAGTGTTTATCTCTGACATTGTTAAAGGAGGAGCTGCAGACCTAGATGGAAGATTAATTCAAGGAGATCAGATTTTGTCAGTTAATGGAGAGGATATGAGAAATGCCTCACAAGAGACTGTTGCCACTATACTTAAGGTGAGTACATAATACATTTTAAGAGATGGAATTGCAGTTACTGACGCCGTGCAAGGTAATTATCCTGAAGTGCTATTTACGCATACCCAGGACAGCTCAGACTGATTACAAAGACAGGAATTTCATCTGGAATTACTGTGCAAGGTCCATTCAGCATCACTTCTTCTAGTATATTTAGAAGTGAAATGATATGAAATGAGAAAACAAAGAGACGTCGCATTTAGGCGTTGATTTGAAAATGCAACTGTGAACTTCATATGCTAGAAAAATATTTTGAAACCTGAGAGGCATACAGATCAGAGCTGCCCTGAAATAAAATGCCTTTGGCTTCACTGTACTAGCTTGCAACTATAAAACTGCAGTTTAAATCCACCATAGCTTCTTTACGCGCTGGGTTGGTTTTATACTTTATATGGCCAGGGAGAAACTTCTTTTCTCTATTGAAAAGCATGTGGCTGCTTGATGGGCTTAACTGGGAGGAGAGGGCACAGGATGCCCTGCCCACGGGCACCTGTTGGCAGCTCCTCCATCAGGCTCCCAAGGCTGTCAGCATGTACCAAGGGTGGGAGCAAGCAGAAACATTCATACTGACTTCAGCATTGAGGATAAACTGCACTCTGGAAGTGGGTACTTCTGATATACTCCAAATGAAAATGTGAACATTTCAAGCGTTCAGTGCATTGTGGTTTTCTTCAAGGGTCTGTGATGTTGAATGTGAACATAGTTCTCTCCAGGAGAGCAGGAAATATCCTATGTCAATTTAAATGCTGTACGTTGTGGTTCTTTTTCCCAAGTGTGCCCAAGGCCTGGTGCATCTCGAGCTGGGGAGACTGCGAGCTGGATCGTGGCTGTCATCACGGAAAACACCCCAAAACAGTCAGGTTAGTTACAAATTCATATGTATGAAGTGAAGCTGTGAAGGGCAAGGAAGGGGAGCGGTGTGCAAGGGCTGTCCAGGAGGGTCTGTCCTTCCATAGACATTGACTGCTAAGGGTGTGGAACAAAACAATTTATAACTCAGCTGAAAAGAAAGTGTCATGCTGTAACGCTGAGTAAGTGGAATAATCGGTTAATGATTCTTTTGTTTGTTAGAGGAGGGTTTTTTTCTGAGACGATGTACCAAAAATTTGTAATATTTTCCTCAAACAATGATGCCCAGGAATTTTTTAGGCTTGCAGAAAATGCTGAATGCCTCTTCTGCAGCTGTTTTGTCAATCAAAATGAGTTAATGAAACTGAACTGTATCTTTGCCTATCTTGTGGCAGAACCACATGAGAGCTGCTTTGCTCTCAAAGAAAACACAGAGCAATTTCCTGCTTCACTTGCTTTTTACCTGAAGCGAGGACAACAATTCATTTTTCAATCAGTGCAGGGCTTTCCCCCTCTCCTCACTTCCCCTAATCCGCTCAGACATTGATACTATTAGTATTAAAGTCTACAGCCAGGGAAAGATGACTTGGAAAACTTTTTAAAATGGATTCTCCTGCTGAAGACCAGCTGCTTTGCCACCATATTGTAGTTGGGAGCATCCCAGAGACAGGCAAGCCATGGCTCACAGGGGTGTAATTCTGTGGAGTATTTGGCCCCTGTCTCTATGGGGGGCATTCCTGGTGGCCTCCTTCTGCTCAGCACACTGCTGGGATCCAGCCCAGCCTCCCCAAATGCTAAAAGAATGGCATGGAAACAGCAAGAAGAAGCAGTAGGAGGCTTAGGGATGTAAGTTAAAGCAGGAATGACTTCAAGGAAAAAATAATCCTAGTGATTAAGTCAGTAAGAGTGGAGCCCTTCCTTGTTTTCATCCATGAACAGCCCAAAAATGTGCCAGATCCTGGTCACGTGGCATGATTTCTTCACTTTATAAAAGCCAGCAGTGATCCAGTTTGCTGCCTGTGTGAGTTAGTGTCAGGAAGGGCTGGGGAGCTCACAGCCATGTGTGCTAAGCCCAGCTTTAAAACTGTGCCTAAATACCGCTAGAGAATATCAGCACTGCATGTAGCAGTCAAGGAAAGATGGAACAACAAAGGGAAATGAGAGTGACTGCAGTAAGTAAAGGCAGGAGTCATGGTTATTCCTTGGTTTAGTTGTTGTGCAGGCAGCAAGGTGATGGTTAAAGTTACTACGTGTTGCTATGTAACGCTCAGAACTGAAGCAATGCTGTCCCATTTCTTTTGTACCACACCACACCTGTTAATTTCTGTATTTCTTCATCTTAAGAGAAGTCTTGATTGCTGTTCAAGCAGAGTCGTTTGAGGGCCTCCATCTCAGTGTTCCAAAGTGACTGGGGACTTGGAAAACCGAGTGGATGTTTCTCAGCAAAATAGTTCCAAGAGTTATAAAACTCCTGGCAGATAATATGGCGAATCAGCATGAATGATTTGCACAACTGTGAGCAATGCTTCAGAGCCCTCTGGGCAAGAGCATCCCGAACTTTTGTCCTCACTTGGCTTTTTTTTCTGGTCTGTTGCATACCTTTAACAGCAGAAACATAAGGCTTGTGGTGCAGGACAGTGATTTCTTTCACGTGCTTTGCAAATTGTGTTAACTGACCCGTGAATCGGGAACGAGACGTGGAAATTGTGCTCTGCCTGTTGTTTGTCACTGACAGCTGCACGCTGGTCAGTTGGGATGAATGCTGCCAGGGCTTTTGATTCGCCGCCTAATGCATTTAAAGGGAGAGCTCAGGTCTTTGTTTTGTGTCTGGCCTTGGTGAAATCTGTTGTTCAGACGCATTTCCTAAATTGATAATGATGTTTCCTCTGAAGGGCAGTCTGAAGATAAGGCCAGATAAGGAAAAATCGTGCTGGAAATGAATGGCACAGAACTGAGAACATGCACAAGCAGCTGCCCGCCAGGTTGTGCCTCCTGTTGTTAGCTGTAAGGCACGGGCATCTTGTCTTGCACCTGGGCTGCTTTTCTGGAAGTATCGCCATCAAATGAAAGGAGCAGGGCTAGTTCCAGGGCCTTGTAATCACACAAAATGTGCAGCTACACCAGCAAAGCCTGTAGGTGACTGCATGGGAATTATCCCCACTGCCTGAGAGGAGCTGTCAGGTCTCCTGCTGGGTGCCTCGCATACATTCAGCTTACAATGAAGTATCTGTGGGTCTGTCATGACAAAGATGCCCACAGCGTTCATCCTCAAGTTTGGAGGCCGGCTGGCAATAAGCAATGGAGGAGGTTCATCCTGTTCTTTCATGGCCTCCGCAGCAATCCGCAGGATGGTTGAGGGTGGAAGAGACTCTGCAGGTCGTCTGGTCCAACCCAGAAAGCCTCCCAAAACCAGACCCAAACAATGTACAGATCAGGTGTATATGCTGAAGTGAAATCCAGTCCTGTAGTACTATGAGCAGCTCTGCACGCATGCCTACAACACAGGGGCAGATTTGGTAGGTTCCATCTCTGGAAATGAAGTTGGCGGCTTTCACTCGAGTGGCCAGTGTGGTATTTCCAGTCTGGTTGCACAGAACACAGCTGCAGCCATATGTTGCAGGGGCTGGCTGGTAGTTAATGTTTGGGTTTGACTCTCAATTTCTGATTTATGTTCAATTTCAGGTGAACCAACAGAGTGCCCACAGCCACTTCCACCCCGCACTCGCTCCGGTCCTCTCCACGTTGCAGAACTTTGTCAGCACAAAAAGATCTTCAGCAGACGTGTCTCAAAGAAACTCAGGTATGATCTGGATGGATTCGTTCCTTGCTGCTTGCACCGCTCCTTTATTTTTGTGCTTGTTTAATAACAACATTAAATACTTGAGACTGATTTTCCTGTGCAACCTCCCCAAAGACATACCACCGATGTTTTAAGACCTGTAACACTTTCCAGCACATGACATTATTTTTACGCTTAGTAGAAGAGTAATGGCTCCTCTATTTTAAATGCAGAATTCCTGTGCCCTGCTATTCCCCCGCGCCCTTGTTGGAGGCTTAGCACAGGCAAGGTTCTTGTATTAGAACAAGTTTGCTCGGGGAATAAAGCTGCCACCACTTCATTTATATCTGTGTTGCTCTTCAGTGTATAAAAGGGTGTTTTGTAATGAGAAAGTCACCATGCCCAGATTGCAATTCACACATTTAGCGAGTGCTGAATCTGCAACCTGCAGTAACTTGACGGGGAGCTGTGCATTTGTGTGCTCTGACCCACATCAGAGACCCATAACAGCCCATGCTTGTGCCTGACCGTGGGCAGAAGAGTTTCTTCTGGCCATTCACAGGTGTGTGTGGCTTTTTGGGCAGCCATCCTTACAGATTTTGGAAGGGCCCATGCGTGCATGCCCTGATGCAGCATTCCTGGGGCTGGGCTCCTTGCAGTGCCAGCCCTTGTGCTCTCATCTTGTGTGCTCATGGCAGGTATCAGCACAAGCACAGTGTGTGCAGCGGTAGGAAATGCCGCTGTATGTTAATGGCAATCGTTAACTTCTGAAAGAGGCTAATGCTGCCTGCCTTGTAAAAGGTTCCTAAGGTAGTTTAATTAAAGCTGGTACAATTAGGGATTATTATAGCAGAGCCCAGGACTACACCGTAAGCTTTTAGGCTATTTAGTCCCAGTTCAAATGATTCCTTTCAGTGGTTTGGTTTTTTTTTTTCTCTTTTTTTTTTTTTTTTCCTGAATGTTTTGAGTACTTCTAAATGTCCTGTGGCTAGATATATGCCAGCCAGACTTCCTGGCTGTCTATTATTTACTAATACAGCACAAATTAGAACAGGAAATCAATGGAACCTCCACAGTCTGCGCGTCCTACCCTTTGTGGTGGAGACACTGTGATTTATGAATAATAAGGCAATCTTTAATTGAGTGAAATGCACAATAGGGCTTTTCTTTGGGCCGGCAGAGTGGTGCTGTTCAATAGATTGTGGTGAGCGGCGGCTGTGCTACAAAGAGCATCACAGCAGCATCCGTCAGGCGCTGTGATTGCATCCGTATTCAGCTCTGAGTGAAACAGAAACCCCGTCCTTCTCACGTGAGCAGCCCTGCCTGATTTGGCACAGGAAGGCTCTGCTTCTGCTTGGTGATAACTCTGACTAGGCAGCAAGGGACCATTGTCACTTGACAGCGTTATCTCTTAATTATATTATCTCTTAATTACAGGAGCTAATTGTTTGTTTCTTTATTAGTAGGAGCAGATACGGGCCCAAGGACTGTGGAGATAACAAGGGTCAGTGAGTTATTTTCTACCAATTCAAAAAGCTGACACCTTAGACTGAAGTTGTCAGTTTTTATAGTGTTCCTTAGAAGTAAAATTGTGTTATTTATGTTTGCGATAGGCTCTTGAATGTGTGCCTGTGTGTGTGAGGGGCTGTGTGTGTGTGTGTCAGACCTATCTATTGTTTGCACCATGACACATAAGTCAAATGGATTAGTTATTCCTGTACCCTAAACATTGGCCTCTCCTAGTGGCTCCAATCAAAAATGCTTTTTTGCTTTGTTTTAGGGACCAAACGATGCTCTTGGTATCAGCATAGCAGGAGGAAAGGGGAGTCCATTAGGAGATATTCCCATCTTCATTGCTATGATTCAGGCTAGTGGTGTGGCAGCACGGACCCAAAGACTCAGAGTAAGTAGAAGTGCCCTCTCAGTGCCTTCTTTTCCATCTGCTGTGCATGTCTCTCTCAGAGAAGGAGCCTCAGGCACTTCTGTATATGCCATCTCTTGGATAATGTCTCATAGACTACCCTGTTTCTTCTTTAAAACAAACTAACAAGCCCTGCACACATCTTTCCCTTTTGATTATATTGCAACTTGGGACAATTGCAGTGGTTGCCTACGTGGAAGAGAAACGTTAAGGAAGAGAACACTTATAAGTAGTCTTTGAGTGTGATTGAGCAAAAGAAATAAACTGGAAGATCTGCAGTGGGTGTGCATCCAGCTCAGAGAAAGCAGCAAGCTGTCTAGAAACCACAGGCATTCTGGAGACTGCAGACTGGGCCTCGCTTAGAGCTCAGGCAAGGCAGAAACCAGACCAGAGGTTGCTTGTTTGATGCCAAGGACCTTATAAGGAATTGCAAAAATAAAATGGTTGCATCAGATTCATAGCACATGTGAATTTCTAGGGATGACCACAGTGATCGTTTATCAGTTTGGGAGTTTCAGGAAATAAGGAGTACTGAAAAGAATTTATTGTGCAGTTGCACAGGAAAACTTTGGCCCATGAGATTCACTACGTAACCACCTCTACGTTCATGCTCTGTCTCTAATAGAAACACACAGTAGCACTAAGTGTCAGTGTCAGGATCAGCTTTATACATAAAGAGAAGAAATAATGTTGGTTAATTAGGTTAATACCAGAAGTGTCTGCTTTCATCTTGTGCTCACACAATCTATGAGAATATGAACTTGTCTGCACGTATCGACACAAATGAATCCTTTTTGGATGGGAGAGAAGCAGTCCATCTTACCCTCTCTGTTTGCAAATGGAAATAGTAAGATACAGCCCACCTTTTTTTCTCTGATCACATTGTTATTAAAAAAAAAAAATCTGCATTATGCTACCTCTGACAAATGGTAAATGATCACTAGCAGCATAGAATTCTCACAGAAGCAATCCTGCAAAAGAGAAGCACGACTGTGCAGTGCCAAGTTCATCAGGAATTTTAAGCATTCTTAATTTTAATTTTCCTTAATGCTAGTAATTTTCCATTACTGTTGTACTTCTAGGTTGGAGATCGGATTGTCAGTCTTAATGGGCAACCTTTGGATGGGCTGTCGCATGCAGATGCTGTTAATCTACTAAAGAATGCTTATGGGAGCATTATCCTGCAGGTATGGTGATAAATGGAACATGCAGCTGCATGAGGGTAGATAAATGGCATTTGGGGAAAAAAAAAACCCTGAGCATCATTGGCACAAGGCATCACAGAATTGCAGGGTGCTTGCTGATGGGAATTACACAGAATGAAAGCAAGAAATAATTTTCATTCAAAAAATTCTCTATTGCCACTTGTACAGGCTGTGAGCACGATTATATAAAAGCGTAACAAAGAGAACAAAATAACTTGTTGCTACACCTGATAAATCAACAAGCTTCCAAGTTTGTTTTTAATTTGAAGTTAGCTAAGAACAAGAAACTGTGTCTGTTCTGTGTGCATGCATGCTACTGGACTGTGACCAAACTGTGTTGTTGGTTTTCTTGTTCTTGAAAGGGAGAGAAGAAAGGATGCTAATAGCAATTAGCAAAAATGATAGCATCGTCATTAACACAGTGCCATCTAAAATTGATTATCTGCAATTCTAGATGTATATTCTGTATATAGTCTACAGTAACACTTGAGAGAGAAGAAAGGGTTTATCACTGCTGCACATATATGCTAGCTAAAAGGAAGCCGTGTTCTGCCACTTGGGTTCTGATTGCTGCTTGCCAGCGTGTTCATCTTGAGTTTATTTTTATGTTTACACAAAGAAATTGGAAAAATACATGCCAGAGAGAATTCAAAATGCCACCCGTTTGCAAAATTATTGTAACAATTGGAAAACAAGCTTAAGAGTAGAATCTACTGTAATTTTCTTTATCATCGCAGCATATTGGGTTTGAACACATCTTGAGAGATTTTCACAGGCTTCTTGCTTTCATTACAACATAAATGTGGCTATAAAAAAAAAATTAAAAAATGTGAGAGGAAAAGAAAACAAAGAAAGAAAAATGGAACGATAATAAACTTAGACTGCTTATTCTTTGTCTGCCCGTGAACTGCTGACCTGGTAAGTGATGAGCCAGTTCCAGAGCAGATGGTGTATTTGTGTAGTTCCATTGAAGTCAAAGGAGCTACACAGAGACACACCAGCTGAGGATTTTCTGTTAAATTATAGTTATCATATTGTTACTAACATTGAGTAATTTCACTTTTCATGTCAACAGTATTCCCTGAATAGAAAATGAAAGCTTGCTGCGGAACCCAAAATTGCTAATCTTGAAAGCTGTAATACAGCGAATTCCACCTCATCATGTATTTAAAATTATTCCTGATGAAGCACGCTGTCAGTTGTTGCTCGCACAAACAAAGAGGTTGTTCTGGAAATGTCTTGGCTTTTGTCAGCTGATGGTTTTTCTTCCACATTTTTGCCATCTAGCTCAAAATGTGTTGAGTACTTTTACAGATGATACCGTTCTTTCCTCTGATAGAATGGGGTCTGTTTTCCTCTGCTAAAAATCAGTGATGGGAGGCTGTATTTTAACAGCAGCAGTGGAGCAGTGCTGCAGCCACGCTGTAAGTAGGATGCTATGTCTGCAGCGTGTGCCAACTGCAGGTACTTCTCAATTGCTGGGCTGCTTTTTGATGAAAACAATCTAAATGGAATAATCCTATCAATGCGATAATCGTGACTGATGTGTCATTAAGTAATTCTGTTTATTATCAGGTTAGACCACTTCATGGCAAACTGCTTTGAAAGGTCAGATAATTGCGTTCAGTGGTGTGGAAAGGCTTATTATGGGTACGTCCTGGGAAGGATGGTAAAGGAGTTTGCAAATGCTGTTTGCAAATGGGAGATTAGGGTCTCAGGGGAACAATCATCCCTTCCGGCTGTTTTGATGCTTTGGTTTAATTTAATTTCTTTTCGACAGGTGTAGTAATGAGATAAGGGGAAGCTTTTTTACAAGGTTGTTGAACTCTGATGCGTTCTTACTGCCGACTGAAGATTTTTTGAATATAGATTTATTTTACCCTATTTTATTCAACAACAAAATACGACAAGTACTGGCTGGCACTCTTTCCCCTGCTGCGTTGGGAAGGGAAGCTTCAGTGCCTCTGCTGCCTGAGCCAGGTGCAGCCATCTCCTCCATGGGACCCCATCACTGAACCTGAGACCTGGGATGTGAAATTTGCACGAGTGTTAAGCTTTATTCCTAGAAAATGCTACCAGCCTCTCTTGGCTCCAAGTGATTAGAAAGGGGGATACAGTACTGGGGAAGAATTGTGAGCGTTCATTTAGAACGGGGGATTTATATAATGCATTTTTTTGTTGTTGCTGTTTAAGAAAGGTATGTTTCCCTTCAGCTGTGATCCCGGCAAGGAATGGGAAAAGCACATGTTAATTTTGATAAAGTAAGGCCTCAGGTAGCTGGAGGACGCACTGAAAAGGAACTTAGTGGGTATTTGTCACTGTCAGTGAGCCAAGCCCCTGTACAATAGGCATCAAGCAGAGATGAGTATCAAGTATGTCATCAGATGGAGATGGAGGTATGGGAGAACCACTGCAGGCAGTCCTTAGGAAATTATCCTTCTAGCTGTGGACACTTAAAATCCTGAATGCTTCTAGTTGGTTTCCTCAAATGTTTTCCAGAAAAAAAGATCAAAAAATAGAAAATCAACTTACAATGAAAGATTAGGAAAAAGAAAAAAAAAAAGATCTAGAGTGGGTCTTTTCCCTGTCTTTCATGAGACCCATTGGGCCTGCATCCTGCATCCCATCATCCGTGGGACTGAGCTCAATGAACAGCAAAACCCAGCCCTCAGTGCTCTCAGTACATCTGCAGCTGGCTTTGTATCCCCCTGCTCAGCACCTGAGTGCTGGTCCTGTAAACGCAACAGAAAGCTCCAGAGCAAAGTCAGTGTTTGACCCCCAGATAGATGGGTTAGTAATTAGTAATTTTTAACACCATTACTTGAAAGCATTGAAGGAAATATAAGAGCATAGGACTTGTTTGAAATTTGATATTAGCTGTTTTCTGTGTAATTATTGAAGTGTTTCAGCATTAAGTGCCATGCAGAGTACTTCATTGCTTTCTCCTGTTTAGGTCGTGGCTGATACCAACATCAGCGCCATTGCTACCCAACTAGAGAGTATGTCTGCTGGATGCAATGTCAACTCTTCTTCTGAGCATGCTTCTGAAGATCCAGAGTAAGTTTGTATTAGCATATGTAACAGATATATTTCTGTGCCCCATGCAAGGGAAAGCCTAGGGTGGTGAAGGAGGCCTCTTCCCATTCCTTTTCTCTCTAATTTACATTGCCTTTAAAATGGTAACTGTGACCTTCTCCAATCTGATCACAGATCTGTCCCTTTTTACCCAGTAACAGATACTGATTGTCTAAATAAGGGTAAAATGTATTTCCAAACACTTGCCTTATCTTATCTTTCCTAACGTGTTATGCTGATACGATAGTTCTGCCCTTGTCTGTTGGCTTCCTCCTTGGTCATCAGCAGACGAAGAGAAGAGATATTAAAAAAAAAACAACCTGGTAACAGACAAATCTTTCAAAACATGTCCAAGAACTTTCTTTGTTTTTTGAACCTTTTTACAATTCTAAAAAGTCTCTTTTTTTTTTTTTTTTCCTATCTGTAGCACCTCTGTATGGTGGCAGACCTTAGAGACATAGCCCTCCCATGGCCGTGCATCATTCTCCATCATATGCTTTTAAGGGCAGCTTACGGCACTCCAGTTGTCATTTAGAAATTCATTTGATCTTCGTATGGTTCCTTAGCTTCATCTTGTCCTTCGTTTTCATTCTTTGATTCATTATATTTATTTTATGATGCTGAGATGCAAGTGGCTGCCCTGTCTCAGGGATGAGCATAGAGGTTGAGCTATTTATGCTGCATTCACTAGTCTTACAGTGTGAGATACTGTTTTTATTGCTGCCCTCAAAGGAGAATTACTTCCTTCCCAAAAGGATATGAATTTCCTTTCATATCAAAATAGTAATGAGATCTGAATTTGAAAATATGAAGTAGACTTAAGTAGGTATATGTGTCCAAAAGAAACTGATAGATATGAGTCACCATGGGCTGTGTCTTAATTTGGTAGAACACGCCAAACAGCTTTAGTCCAGAATATTCTCTCTACATGTATAGAAATGCCTGTTTCAGACTTGAGGTGGATAAATAGAAATGAGCAGTCGAGGTTCCACCAAGACTCTTCCTCCACTCGGCGCAGGCAGCACTGAGTGAGGGGCTCTGGAACAGCTCTGGGGCTGCAAGGTGCAGGGATGTGGGTGGGATGGAGGTTAGAAACAGCCCAAAGAACTTACAACAGAGCTGAGACTGTAAAGACAAGTGCTGCTGGCTGCATGCTGTCTGACAGACTCACTTCAGTGCAGTCACAAAATAAAATTACCCCGTGAGGAAGCTGTTGCAGTGACCACTTACTGGGACGAAGGATGGCAGCTTGGCCTGTAAGAGAGCAAACTCTCCTTTAAGCAACTGCAGATTAGAGGAATGGCACTCCTGCATCAGAGAGGAGTGCTCTTGCTGAGCTCTTTATAAATAAGTATTTTCAAAGGGAGGAGCTGAAGGATGTGGAACAGCTTGTGAGCTCTGGGCTGCTCAGGAGCGTGTTTCAGCAGCAGGACAGGAATCATGCTTAGTGACTGCATGAGATAATCTTGATAGATAAATCTCTCTCTAAGTGTTCCTTCTGCAGAAAATCCCCACAGACAGACCGTGTTATTCTAAGTGATATTTATTGTGTTTTCAGAGCACCTCAGCCTAAGATTATTACTTTGGAGAAAGGCTCTGATGGACTGGGATTTAGTATTGTGGGGGGGTATGGAAGTCCCCATGGAGACCTGCCCATTTATGTCAAGACTATATTTGCCAAGGTATATTTGTGTTTCGTTTTTTTCCTCCCTTTTTCTTTATTATCTTAAAAAAAAGAATAATAAATGTAAGATTTGGCTTGGGTGATATATGTGGAATCTAAAGGAAAATGAACTGCCTAGGTACGTGGATGTGAGCAGACCCAGAACGCACCTCTGGCTTCTTGGTTTATATTTCACAGTACTGATGGCTGAAACAAGACACTTCACCTCAGCAAAATTGTTCTGTGTCCTTTGGAAACTTGCTTTTATACATATAAATATTTATAAAGCAGCTTTATATCTGCAAACCTCACTGTCTTCCCAGAAGTACGGAGGCATCATTTTTCTCACTGTACACGACTGGAGACAGTTGCAGAGATACTGTATCCCTGTGGCCAGGCTTCAGTTGCAAAGCCCTGTGCCCAGATGGTCACCTCAATGAGAAAAGCCACTGGAAGAAAGAAACGCCACCCCATGTGGCTTGTTGATGAATTGGCTTCCACATCAGTCCTGGCTTTAGTTATCCTCCCTCGCTTCCAGCTCCGTGCTCATGCTCTCCGTGGGCACTGCCTTCCCTGTGCTGTTTGCTTGCTGTCCCAGCTGGTCCCTGGCCCTGAGCATCAGGGGAGGGCATGGGTCCCATGCTGAGGAACCAGCACAACACAGCACCTTGCAGCTGGGGCTGCTCTCTGCATTTGCCAGCAAGATCTTTTCGTGGAGTCGTGACTGATGTAGTCCTGAAACGGGGGAGGGAAACAGTGGGGATTAGGGAGACCTAACATAATGCAACTTGGAAATCAGTCGCAGAGAGTTGTTTGTTCTGTAACTGTTTGCATTTCTGACAGGGTAGGTGATAGAAAATGAACAACAAAAAAAATCACCTTGTCTTTAAACAGATGCTAAGATTTACAGATCTGTAGATGTGAGCACAGCTGAGAAACTCCCAAACTAGGATCCACTGATGGGGCCAGGAGGCAGAGGCAGTCATCGTGAGCTGAACTCTGGGCAGGGCCTCTGGATATAGGGAAAAGAGCCATGTTCAGGAGCTCAGGAGGGGAACAGCCACTTCTGGAGCTCCATGGGTGATTCCCAGGGCCTTTAGTTAAACCTAATCCCAGAGCCGGGGGCTCTCTCTGAGCTCTGTCTCCCTTCCCACATTTTAACCAGTTTCTCAGTACTGAGTGCAGAGCCATGTAGGTATTGCTTTAACAAGTCTCTATGTGATCAGAAAACACAGAACCAGTCATTACTCTGCCTTGTTCCCAGGGAATGAGCTGATTCTCCTTTTCCTGGAGATGTGTTGCCTGCCCGTGCTGCCCCAGACCTGCAGAGCTGGCTAAGCAGCAGGGAGCAAGACTTCAAACACTGCAGATTTTGGCCCCGTGTTACTGCTCCCTCCTTTTCCACATCCCCCACCCCGTTACGGTGGGGTTTCCAGTGCTGCATCCCTCCTCATTTCATCCATCAGCATTACAGAGACGGGAGGGCTCCGTGCTACCAGCCAATAACGTTTCCTTTTGCCATTTGCAGGGAGCAGCTGCGGACGATGGCAGACTGAAGCGCGGCGATCAGATTTTAGCAGTTAATGGGGAAGCTTTGGAAGGTGTTACCCATGAGCAAGCTGTAGCTATTCTGAAGCGCCAGAAAGGAACTGTGACATTATCGGTGTTATCATGAATGTCATTGCACTTGCAGAGATAAATACAATTATTTTAAAACATCAGTAGAGCTATAATAATACAGCTCAGCTCTGAGCTGGGTGTAAAGCAAACTCTGGCCAGAATTAATCAGCGTTCAGCCCGCTGCCAGAACGGGCAGTGTGCGTCTCGAGCTTCGTTTAACCTTCCACACCCATCAGCCTTTCTCCCTGCCCTCCCCTGACTTCTGGTGGCTTTTGAGTTTTCTCTGGACAACTTTAATTAATGGGCTTCAAAGAATAAGATCCATTTCGCCTTATTTGCACGTCAGTTTACCTCCACTAGTCTGAACCCCAGATACATTGGCTGAACCTGGGCTCTGTTCAAATACAAAGGAGAATTTAGATCATCAGCCAATCTCATCTGATGAGCAGAAATAAATGCTGAGTGACTTGTCATCTCACTCATGATTTACTTATGCTAATTGTCCTTTCAAGTATGCCAGAAAACATTAGCAATGTAATTAAATTACCACTGTTCCAAATGATGAAATATCAAATTCTCCTCTGGGAAATTATTTGTGTTCAGCACAGTAAGTCTGATAGTCAAATGTGAACTTCTCATGTTTATCTCTTTGGGTAAGTCTACGGAAGTTAGTCAGAGGTAATTACTGTGATGTGTCAATTTGCAGCCTTTAGCATGAAAAATAAACCAGGGGAGAGAGGAATTTATTTTTTTAGGCTTTTAAATGTTTGAGCCTTTTCAGATATTTAGGCAGCATGAACAACAACATATCTCGTTCTATTCCGATTATCTTTTTAAAGAAGAAATGTGCTGATACGTGCCGGGCATGTTGCATACAAAGGCAGTCGTTGTTGTGCCAAGCTGCAGCATAACTGTTCATCCTGAAACATTAATGAAGACAAAAGTTTGCTTCGGC
The DNA here is from genome assembly GCF_019238085.1 of Lagopus leucura. NCBI lineage: Eukaryota > Metazoa > Chordata > Aves > Galliformes > Phasianidae > Lagopus > Lagopus leucura. The sequence continues at coordinate 26,717,009 of NW_024962266.1, forward strand.
CACATGATCCTGTAATTCTTGCCATGATGGCTGTCCCTCTGCACGTTGTCTTGGAGGCTAGATGGTGTTAATCCAAACCAGCACACCATTCCTCGTTTCCAGGAGTCTCTCCAGGTTCAGGTAGTGCTGGAAGAGGCTTTCATGGATAAGGAGGATGGCTCTCGGGAGCTCTGGGGCTCAATTTTGGGGGATGCCAGCCACTGCCAGGCGGTGAGGAGCTGCTGCTGCAGGAAGCGGCTGTAGGAGGTCACAGTGATGCCCTCCCTGTGGCTGGCTGCTCCCTCCTGTTTCCCCAGGGCACAGCACACTGCAGGGCTCTCAACCCCATCTCCCAGCCACAGGGTGCAGCTGAAGCCCTTGAGCTCTCTGGCTTGAGCTCAGCCCTCCTGTGCAGTGGAGGTGGGATGCAGCCACGTTCCACCAAGCAGTAGTGACTCGGTAACGCAGCCGTTCCTGCAGTGATGGTACAACCGTGGCCTTGGCGATTAAGCAAATGAATTTGGCAGGCAGATTAATGGCATTGCAAGTCATTGTGGTTTAATCTGCCTATCTAGAGGAACAGTAGGGCTTTGGAGGAAGCAACCCACTCTCATTTGGGCTGTTTGGTGTAATTTATAATGATGATGTAGCGGGGAAAAAAAATGAAGTGTGTGTGTGTGAAAATTGCCTGCTCATCTGATGTGAAAAATCTTTAGAAATAAATGGAAAGAGAATTGAAAACATGTAATATAATGACCAAGTAGCACAAGGAAAAGGTACTGTTAGTATGTATGTTTTAGCTGGGTGGGTATTCCCCCATGTTAGGTAGAAGAACACAGCCTGAAAGGAGCAAGCTGGGATTGCCTGCATTGAATTGCAATGAGCTTGCCTTGAAAAGGTTTTCTTCAGTTCATGTAGAAGTTTTCTTTGACTTTAGGCAATCACAAAGTGCATTTAGCCTGCTGGAACACGGAGGGGGTGTTCTGCTCATAGTGCCTGGAAGAGACTTAACGTTTCAAATGGGTTCTCACTGATTTGCCAAGCAAAGGGTTAGTGGGCCCTTGGCTGCAGACACAAAACTGTATCCAAATGTGTTGAATTGGACGATGTGTAGCTGCCTTTGGCTGCAGAGGTATCCGAGGTGCATGGAAGTTCAGTGCAGGTAGGTGAGCTGTGGAGAGGTACCTTCAGAAACATTGCATAGGATTTATGAACAAAATGTAATGGTTCCTCTGATTGGTTTGGTTTTTTTAGACGTTGCATTCCTACTTTAAGATGTTGCTGCATTTAATCAATGAAGTTTTACATGGCTATTTATTAGCCTGTTATGCACATACTGTTCATATACATAAAGAATAGAATTTATGGGCTGAGATATTTTGCACTTCTCATTACTCTGAATGAGATAACATTTTCTGCTTCTTGTAATTTGCACTTTGTGTCTTGAATATATTACTGCCAAAAATCATATTGCAACTAATTGATAAACCAGTGACCATGCGGAGAAGCGTGTGCTGTGTGTACAGGACCAAGTTAGATAATTAAATCTGCATTACGCTTGTCTGGGTCGAGGTGTTCTGGTTTATTTAAAACTTTATTTCTGTGCAAGGGAAAAGCAATTAAACCTCCTGATTGTACGTGTACATATATCAGTAAAATGAGACATTTTATGACTTCAAAGATTCGAAATAAAGCTCGGTTACTTAAGTAGCTGTGCATTTTATTTTGTTGTGGTTTTTTTTTTTTTTTTTTTCATTGCTACAATTTATTGCATGAGATATCTTTGTTTTCAGTTCCAAGCAGGGCTCATTATTGCCTTTGTGAGGGAGCAGGAGCTGCAGTACCAACCAAGGCCAGGCGCGGTCACAGGGAGAGCTCACATCACAGCTGTGCTACAGCTGCTCACCAGGATGGGCTCCTGCATGGGAAGGGCTCTGAGTTGGGAACGGCCACAAAGAGGTTGCTCACAAGAGGTATGCAGGCAGCAAAGCCAGGGAGATAAGAAGAGGATTAAGACGAAGGTGCAAAGCAGCCGCTGTTGTGACCAGAGGAATCCAACTCGGCACGAAGTGTGCTTGCTGGAGGCATCTCACAGCCGTTTGGAGGTGCCATGGCACCACGGTTTGAACTCATCATGCTGCTGGAAGGGCTCTCCTACCCTGATTGGTGGAACTTCTTTGTCAGAAGGGACACAGTTCCTCCTTCATCAAGAACAACCTCAACATCACCAGAAGCCATCTTCGGGCTGGTTGTATTTCTAGGCTAATTCTGCAAAGGGAAAGTTGTGCCTTTGTTTACACCAAGATTTTGTCATCCTTGCCATGTGAGTTCGCTGCGTGCCACAAAGTGGAGCCATCCCAGCATCACCCTCATGGCTGCGAGGGTCAACCTGCTGTAATGGGACTGTGGCAAATGGCACTGCTGCGTGTGGAATAGCTGTAATGCCTGTAAATTCCCTGTAATTAATCAAATGGCAATTACCACCCTGGAAGTCTGACTTACATAGAGCCTGTTGAGGTAATATGATTATGCTGAGATGGAGCAGTTAATGTACCTTCGCCTGAAAGAACTGGAATGAATTAATTTAACATTACACACGTATAAAACATCAGTTTTTACAGTTGTGCTGAGCATTGACATATAATTCCATTATCATCTTTCTCCACGGTCTCGCACTTCCATATCCATAATTTAGCTGTATTTACATTCTGGTTAAGCATCGTCACAGCCATTGTTTTTCATCTCAGCAGCAATGGGTGCTTTGTTCTCTAATGGACGTATTCCTGTGACACCTGGACCTCAAGATGGCAACAAGTCAGAGATCCCTGTGTTCTGCAGCATCCCGGGCTGGAAAGGGAGGAGGATCGCGTCCCTGATGCCTTCATCCTTCTCCCAACAAGACCCCAGAGGCTCTGCTCCACCGGCACATGCAGTAAAGCAGAGGGGCTGAAGCACAACAGGGAAAACATGAACTCCCTGCATCCCTGGTGCGTGTGCTGGAGGTGGTGTGCCTCTGGAACTGTTCTGGTAAAATTAAAAGTTACATCCTCATCAGAGTGATGGGACCAATGGAAGCTGCATTGACACAGGGTTATTCTGCCTGGCTGGGATGCCCTAGGCTGACTGCCTGCATGCTGAGCACGGCTTCTACTTTCCATCACGTCCTAAGAAACAACACCAGGCTGCAGTACTGCATTGCCTCACCAGCAAGCTGCCACCAGGAGGAGGTAAAAACAAAAGGGAAGAGGACTTGAAGGCCTGGTGATAGGATACTTCTGAAAAATGTGGTTTGGTTGTGCCTTGAACGCAACAACTGGCCTCTTCCCCTTCACTGATTCTTCACCCTGCACATGGCTGCTGTTGGTGTGTCTAGAACTGGCTGTGCAGGATGTGCCCTGAGCTGTGGGTCCCAGCAGCACAGCAGCCTCTCCTCTGCAGCTCAGCTGTGGGTGCAAGTTTGGAAATGGAATTTCATCTTTGCAGCCTTTGCATCATTTGTTGTACTTATCTGTCTCAAAGGGTGACTGCAGGTTCTTAAACAGAAACATCTGCCCTCAAACCAATATTCCCTATGAGCATTTTCAAGTTTTAAGAAAGCCTGTGTGTTTTTGCTTGCTGTTCCCGATCGCATCCCACCTCCCCCCATTCCTGGCTGCTGCTCCTGTGCCAGGAGGTGGCAGGGAGGTGACATGTCCACCCTGAACCCACGAGGAAAGCCTCCTGGATCCATGCTGTGTGGAGCTGTGAGCCCGGCTGTCCCGTGGCATTTTCTGCTGAAACGTCACTAGATGGAGCAATTGACAAAATAGTCCATTTCTGCTGCCTTCAGCCCACGTGGCCCAGGGCTCCCAGCCTCAACGCCTTCCCCTGCAGCAAAAAATGATCTGTGCCGAGAAGCTCATTCCCCCAAATGTATTAAATACTGAATTCCACCGCCAGCATCCCAGCTGCTGCTGGGCAGTTCCTGCGTGCGTGGAGCTGCAGTGTTTCTGGGGGTGAAGCACTTTGGGATGCCTGTGCCTGGAACTCGGATTTTTGCCTTTCCCAGCACCCAGCTGCTGCCTGCGGACACCAGAGGAGCTGAGCCAAGGCACGCCTGCCAGCTGCCCTGTAATTGAATTAACAGCACCGACATCGGAGTGAGGTGCTCTGCTCTCACTGTGCCCCTTTTTGGGGCCGCCCCTCGCCCTGTGCCGCTGTGCTGGGAGGCAGGAGAGCTGGAGGCCGCAGCGCTGGGAATGAGCTCAGCTCTAACAGCAGCCAACTGCTACATCGACGGCAGCCTGGACAATGTTAGCAAAGTGCTGCGGTGATTTCACCCCTTTCCTAAGATTTATGGGCTTGAGCCGATAGCCAGGAATTGTCTGCACCCTTACAGTGCAGATGAAGCCTGTGGCCGGGGAGCTTCCATTCCTCACGTGTCTTGGGGCCAGTATCACAGCAGTGCAGGGCTCTTCGCCTCCCCAGATTTCTGGATGCCACCTCGCAACCCAAGCAGCAGCTCCAGTGTGTTGGTCCCTGAGCCCTGCAGGGGCTTTGTTGTTCCTCTGGCACCAACCCCTGGGTACCACCAACCCCTGGGTACCACCAACCCCCTGTGCATGGGGACCAGGGACTGATGACCTGGGTGTCTCCAGGACACCTCCTGGCTCACATGCATTGGGACAAAGGCAGTGCTGGAGGGCTTTCTGCAAGGGTTATCTGTACGTGAGAAAAAAAGAGCAAATTGCTAACAGCCACCCACTTTTCCAGTCCTACTGCAATCCTGAGGGCTGTGGAGCAGCATGGCTCCAAAAGCTATGGAGATGCTCCAGATGAGGCTGTTGGGGTCCTTGCTCCCCGAAGAAAGACATTCTCTAAGTGCCCATAATGAGAGTGGAAAAATCCTAAGCAGTTGAGCTCTCACCATTCTTTCCCTTTGTAGCTAATCAGCTCCTCAATGGTGAGCCTACAACGATTGTTAGATTAATTTCTTTCCTTGCTGTGAGTTAATTGTCTCCATTTGTACTGCTCAGAGTTCGTGCTGGGGATGTATTTTTGCTTGGCTATATTTAGTTTGATTTCCACCATGATATCAAAATAGAGAAGTTTGGGCTGGCTCTGGTGCTCGGTGGCATTGAAACCCCACAGGTGATTTGCCACATGGGAGCTGCTCCAAGGGCCCCAGCACTGTTTGCATGAGTTTTGCCATATTTTCCATAGTACTTGGGCTGCTGCTCCAGGAGTATATCTCAGGCTGAGCAATCCCTCGGGAGATGGTTTGAGAGGAAAGAAGGAACTCTGTGGCCAAGGAATGAAAACAAACATCCGGAGGCTGTGAGGCTGTGGAGACAGAAGAAGCTAAAAAGTGATTTAATGGAGTGTGTGTGTATGGGTGCAGTGTGCGAGGGGCTCTCTTCCAGGCTCTTCTGCTTTTGGAAGTCTGTCTGTCCATCCCTTTGGCCTGCCAAGGGTAGCAGGAACAACAGCAAGCGCAGGTCAAAGTTTAACTTGGGTTTATTCATATGTGGGGGAGGTAACTGTGTTGGGGGATGGGGTTAAAAAAGGCAGGGGTGAGTGCTTCCACCTAAAGACATGGTGGAAGGAAAGCAAACAAAGCAGACACCAACCATCGGCTGAAAACAAGAGATTTGCTCTTAGCTGGGGTGAGGATGTTGTGCTAAATCCCTGCCCGTGCTCACAGAGTGGTTTGGGCTCCACGCAAACCAGTGGGCTTCATTTTCCCATCAGCTCGAACTTAATTAGAAAAAAAATAAGGGCCGTATGATAATTCTGAGTCCAGGCAAAACAATGTCTGCTGTACTCACATAATTTCCTACAGCATTAATTTTTAATTCTTACATCAGGCCGTGTGAGCAAACATAAATAGGATGTTATACTTTCTGTAATCCATCGGACTTGTGTTTGTTGTTTCCTATACGAACAATTGCTGCCTCCTACTACATCGGGGAGAGCTAATAATAAATATTAGGACACAAATTACAAGTTAAATGCAATACAGATAAGTGCTAAATTAAAAGGGCAGCTCCTGGTGAAGGCCGGAACAGCTCCTTCCCTTTGGCTGCTGTCCCGCTGGGGCTGTGCAGCGAGTGTTAACAGAGGGCAATGCAGAAACTGAATTTGAGCCGTTTGTGGCAATGCAGGTACAGAAGAGGGTTAATGAGAGGAGTGACCCCAGCTTGGTTGCCCTTCTCCCTCTCTGCCTCCTCCATGCTGGGTTCAGTCACCGGAGCCGTGCTGGGCGCTGTGCAGCAGTGCAGCGATGTCCTCATGGGCGCTCCTCTGGGCAATGGCCAGCGCTGTGTCTCCGTCCTGCAGGAGGGACAGGTGGTATTGATGTGAGCAGCACACAGCCTAGCCACGTTCACTGGGCCCAAAGCAGGCAGCCTGGCCTCAATCAGCTCAGCTGCACCACGGCACGTGTGTGCAGCCGGCATCATGCTGTGCAGGGCCTGAGCGCACCTCACCTGGTTTGTCAGCTCCAGCCGGCAGCCAGGCTGGGCCAGCAGCAGCCTGACCATGTTGGTGCTGCCCTGCTGGCAGGCCACCATCAGCGCCGTGCTGCCCTGCTCGTCCTGCAGGTTGACGTCGGCCTGGCAGGCCAGCAGGGCCCGCACCATGGCCTCCCGTTCGTGGCTCACCCCCAGCATCAGGGCCGTCTGCCCTCCCTGCAGAACACGCAGCTCAGGTCAGTCCTTTACAGCGTATCGCCCTCCTGGGCTCTTCAGCACTAACAGCTGGCTGGTTGGATGAGGGCATTGCTATCTCAGGGACAGATGTGTGAATCTACAGCAAAATGGTTGCCCCAACCTCCCCTCCCTGGGCTGCAGATTTGAACTATTTAGCTCAGAAAAAGGATTTTGCAAAACATTCAACCTTCTTCACGTTCCTTAGCTTTCACCCGGCTCTCACCTGGTGCTGCAGGGAGCTGTGGGGTGGGCACTCTGCAGTTGTGCTGGGGTTGCTCTTGTCATTTTTGGGAAACAACAGCTCCCACCCACTGCCTGGTTCGTTCAGCACGAGGCACTGGAATTACATCCCCTGAGATATTCCTGGAGACATGAGGGGAGGTTATTCCCTCATTCTCACAGCCACAGTCTGAACTGGTGCTGCACTCGCTCTGATTTCACCAAACCCTCAATGAAGATCCCGTCTCCTCTTCCAGCCCAGATAGCTGTGGGACTAACAGGAATTTGGCCATTGCGGTTGCACACAGATGGACAACAGGTTGGCCAGATTGGGTCTGGGAACGTTTCTGCCAAACATACATCCCCAAAGGCAGGCTGCCCTTCACCCAACACACCTGAGCGGCTCGCACATTGACGTCCCCCTCCTTCAGCAGCCTCATCACCACAGCCATGTCTTCATCTGTCTCAGCAGCCGCCAGCGGGGTGAGCATCACAGCCGTGTAGCCCGCCTGGTTCGGCAGGTCCAGGCGGCAGAGCCCTGGCAGAGGATGCAGGGGGACAAGCAGGATTCAGGCCAGCAAGAAGGGAAGCCAAGGGAAGGAGAACAAAGAGGTGCAGGGGAAAGGGGAAGGTGGCTGTGGCTGAAAGGCCAGCAGTGCTGCCTGGCTGAGGGGAAGGATCTGACTGAGCAATGAGGAAACTCAGCAGGAGGTCCCACAGTGACACAGGACCGAGCCTTATCTGCATTAAATATCTGTTCATTAATGGCTTTGTGAGCACGGCATTGAACGAGCTTTGGTGCTATATGTTGCTTCATTATAATTCTTGAGGTCAACTCAATTAACTTTGATGACCATAATCAAATTATATCTCCGTAAAAGATACGGTATGACATATGCCCTGGGCAGCCCCCAGGCCTCGAGCTGTTTGTTTTACCTCCTAAAGCGAGGGAGCAGTGGAAAGGTGAAGATCGCCCCGTGGTGGAGCACACCACCGAGTATCTCTACAGTTAATCGCTAAAGTCACGGACACATTTCACAGCAAAAAGCACTTTTTACTCTAGGAGTTCTTCCTCGTGCTGTTCTCGAGTGCTCTATTTGGTTTAATTTCAGCTTGAAGGGCCAGTTTCCAGCTACAAGGATCCCACTGGCAAACGCTCTTCAGAAGCATGCTGCTCCCGTGATCCGGGGCAGGGCAGGCTCCTGGGGCTGCCTGCAAGCGGCAGCAACAATGGCTGCATAGATGTGTATGATAATATGCCATTTTCCTAACATTTAGCAGATTGTCTTGCCCATGAAAAGAGGCCAAAGTGTCCCTATTCTTTCTGAAAGTGCGTGCATTTTTCCCCTCAGTACAATCTCAGCTGAAAGTCCCTTTCTTTGCCGCGTGAGCTGAAAGTTCAATAGTTTAAAATGCAATTTTCCTGTGGTGCTGTGGGGTTTGTTATGCTACCAGGGTTCTGAGCCTCCTGTGCCAAGCCACAGCGTGCCACTGGCTGCTACAAGAAGCTGTGGGAGCCACTGGCTGGGCTGAACAGCACGTGCTCCATCCCAGGGGAACCCCTCATCCACAGTTACCCTGAGCCATTCCCAAACCCTGAACACTAATGAGCCTTAATGCCCTCGATGAGCCTCAGCTGAGACCCTCATGCACGCTATGGGCCTGCAGCTGACCTACGTGGGAGGGTGCTGGTCTCCAGCTCAGCTGTGTCTCCTCAATAGACCTTGGCTCCACACCAGTCTACTGGATGTCAACTACACGACTGCATATTGGTTGTAGCTGGTTCCCAATCCTGTCTCTGTCCCACCTTGCTTTGCTCCCAACTAGACTTCCTGGGAGGGCCTTGGCTCTCATTCACCAATTGCTATATCTGGGACCATTGATGGACCCCATGGCCTGGCTCTGCCCACCAGGGCCCCACCAGGAGAGCAGCTCAAAACAACTTCCACACCCGTACCCAACAAAGCCATTGCTCAGCAAAGAGCTGCTGCTCCTACCTGTGTCCAGCAGGAGCTTTGCAATCGTGAAATTGGAGTGGGAAACGCTGTAGTGAAGAGCCGTGTTGCCATTCCTGTCGGCCATGTTGACCACTGCCTCCAGCAGCTGCGGCTGGATGGTGCCCAGTGCCCGCAGATAGGCCGTGACCAGCTCAGGGCTGGAGGACTTGCGACTCGACACGCGGAACCACTCCTGGCAGACGGTGCTGAGGACGTGCCGCTGTGAACACCAACGTCAGTGTTACCCCTGGGCTGTGGGTGAGCCTGGCACCCTGCCTGCCCTCCTACTGCATGCTGAATCCTCAGTGAGTACCTATCCCTGAGCCAACCTAGCTCTCAAAGGAATTCCTCTCACCCAAATAAAAGCAATGATACACGTGCAAACTGCTCTCCCATCTCAAATCCACAGTAACGACCGGCCCTGCCATTGCTATCCTCCAGCAGCCTCTGGAGCAGCCAGGCTGCAGTTGGTACCTTCCCCCATATAGCATGGACTGTGCTCTTCTTCTCCCCCTGATGTAGCAAAGCACCTCAGGGGAGCATCACCCTAAAAAAAATGCCAAACACCACTAAAGCTCAAAGCAGCCACTAGAGCTGATTAGTCACTTGGAGTCTCTCTGCAACTATATTTGCACTGCCATTTCTCAGAGGGGATGAGCACCTTTGCTTGATGTTCAGATGGAGAAAAATAGGAGAGAAAATGGTGCACAGCATGGATTTGGAAGAGCAGTGCTAAGGTCCCTTTCCAGGAGAGCAGAGGTGTTGTCATCCTGCAAACCTGCTGCTGCCCCAGCGCCTCGTCCTGCACGCTGGCATCCTCCAGCCAGTATTCAGCTTGTGGCTTTGTGACTGCTGATCTAACTGAAGGGGAAAGGAATTTCCTGTGGTAATTTGAATGAGTAAGCAGAAAAAGCTTTCATCTCCTTTTTCCATCTTGTCCCATCTCCTTACCCAGCTGGCCATGGAATGACAGGGCACAGCCTGCAGTGCAACATTACGACAATCAAAGGTAACAGAGAGTGGGAACTGCAGTTGGAATTTGATTGAAAAATATCTGTACCAGATGCTGGTCACTGGTGGTCCTTATTTCAGAGAGGTGCTGGCTGAGCAGCTGGCAGGCAGCGAGGAAATCTTCAGAGGGTTTGCATCTAAAGGGAAAATACTTTGTTAAGTCTATCATGAAGCAGAACTTAAAGTGGCATTGAAGAAGGAGGGATAATGTGCAGCTTAGGTCAGAATACTTTAAATGTTTGTTTGAACGCTTAACTTTATGGATACAAGTTGTCCCACTGACTTGAAACAGATTTTAGGTACACAGCCAAGCACCTTTCTAAGTTCTTAAGTCTAGAGACCCCAATCTGTAGGAACTTCATCTTTTACAAGAATCCCAAAGCTGGAAAAAGAATTTTTATCCCTGAATCTGCAAGGAACTTGACTTAAAAAGTTTACTTGAGGAGAAAGAAATGAGCTAATTCTCACCAAACATGACTCACTCCGCCTTTTCCACCGTCAACTGTGGGGCCTGAATCAATCCCCACTAGATTGTGGAGTAACTCCAAAAATATTTAGCTCTTTAAAGTCTTTTCCAGTGCCTATGGAAGCCAACGACTGCTTTTCCTCTGAGCACACGAAGCGCTGTCCCCAGCCCCTTGGGGGTGACCGAACACAGCGCCGTATGACCTGTGGGTTCAGAAACGTTATGGGAAACACAACTGCTACTTGGTTTCTGGTTACCTGTCGGCCTTGTGCTGAGTGCAAGGTGCTGCTTCTGCCCCAGGTTCCTGCAGGTCATCGTCTTTTCGTGTCTCCTGCAAGGAGGTCCCAAATGAAGCTCCCTCGCTTCCACCTCCACCTTGCTCTTTTGTGGGCTCCAGACCACCAGCTCCTCTCTCTGTGTCACTCTCCACATCCCCATCTGACGGGCTGTCTTCACAACTTGTGTCTTCACTTGAAGTTGTTTCGTAGCTATTTGGGGATACCACATGTTATTCACTCCTTCCCCACCTACAAACGCAAGGCTTGACCAAGACTCATTGAAGACACCTGCTGACTCCAATGGGCCTTGAATGAAGCCCGGAGCGATATGCGAGTTACAAAGGTAGAGCCACAGCCAGACCTAGGGTTAGTCTTTTTTGGCTTCCCAAACCAGCAGGTGCATGATAGAAGCAATCAGTTAGCAGCAGGCAAGGTTACTTCAGGGACTATGTGGACTCTGGCAAGGTAAGACAGGCAGTATGCCAACAAAAGCATGCGTGCAGCTCCAATGGACTTGAGTCCACCATTCAAGCAGCCCTGCTAGAGAGACCTCTTGTGGTTGTCTGAAAGCATTCATATCAAAAGTATCTTCTGTGAGAATGCATTCAGCTGTGACGAACCCAAAACAATTCTGACATTAGCCAGGACTCCTCTGCTTGCTACACACTGTGCCATTTCAGTGGCTGTTAGGAGAAGTGCTACTCAACAGGAGCAAGTAAAGCCATGAGCAGTAGCCACAGAGCTGGAAACTGGGTGGAGAAGCATAGATGAGCAGAAACCGGCATTCAAACTTGCACACTGAGCTTCACGCAGGGAAAGCAAAATGCCTTCTGCCCTCTCCAATACCAAGTATTCCTTGGTAGGACAGGGGCACATGCTGCTCTTAGAAACACATGTAAAGCACATGTTGCTGCAGCCAGTTAGCTAAAATGCCAAACTAAATTAGCTACTAGATACACAGGGAATGGTTATCAGAGCACAACTGACATAGGGGTCTCCTTCCCACCACATTAAGTCCTCATTTACAGAAATGGCCTTTTCTCTGTTCCCGGCCCAACTTTTGTTGGCTGTTGCAGAGGCAACTCAGTGGCAGCGCACCCACCCAGCCACCGCTGGCCTCCTCCAAACCCCACAAAGTTAGTGGGAAGCCTCCCACAGACTCAGCTGGGCTCTGGAGGAAGCCCCAGGAGTTTGGTGTGCACAGAGTATCAGTCCCCAGGGATGTCCCTCACTGCCCTGATGACCCTGATCCCCTGATGACCATCATCCTGGGCCTGTCGGCAGGGTTACTACAGGTTATCAGTGCTGGGTTAAAGAAGGGAGGAAAGAGGCTCCATTTCAAATGGCCTTTTAATCAAAAGGTTTCGAGAGGAAAAGAGGAGAAAAAGAATTTCTTCAGCAATACAGAGGGCATTACACATTAAAGGCAGTTTTATCTTCGTAACGGATGCTTACCCACCATTTACCCCAACAAACTGAAGATTCTTTTTGGTCCCATTGCCTCCTGCATGGGAGCCATAACCTTTCTTTTTCATGATAGATTTAAGACTTGTGGTTGGTGAGGTTTCTAGCAAAATACAAAATAATAGATTAATTAAGCAGATGTGCCATAGTTATCAGTGATCATTCCCAACTTGCAGCAACAAGCTAGAAATCATAACTGTAAGCATCTTTTTACTTCATCTTAAAGGATTCTTTATGCCTTGCAAAAATGCGGATGCACCCAGCCACAGTCTGAACCTGCCGTGCCATCTTTACCATATAGGTCTCAAACGTCTTCAATGGCTGTGAATACAAAATATACAGCTGGGAATTACATATGTACTCTGTGAATACAAGCAGGCCTTACTCTCGTAATAATGTTATAATGTTTTATCTTTTTTTTTTTTTCAGTACTAATATTACAACCTCTCCTATAATACTACACAGATAAATCTTTCCATCAGAGTTTGAATAGCCTCTCTACGTATTGCATGTAAGGGGTCACTTATCTATTTGCAAAGTCCTTCTGACAGTGAACAGGGATTTGGTTTTACATTCTACTATCAGATAGGAGGTTGGTGGCCCTGCATGCAGTAGGAGGGATGGAGCTTGATGATCCTTTAGGTCCCTTCCAACCCAAGCCATTCTATGATTCAATGATTCTCAGCACCATACAATTATTCTAGCTGAACAGCTGTGTGACTGGGGACAGGTCTGTTCCCAACCTGGCTGCTCGGTCAGCTTGAATTGGTTTTGGTTCTTCTGAACTTCATGCTAATTTACCCCAGATGAACATCTGATCCCCATATTCTTTCAAATTAAGACATCCAATTGAGAGGAATAGCAAGCGAGGTTATTTGATGGAATAGCCACAAGTATGGCCAGTTGTGGATATGATCTTGTGTATAACTGAGTCACAGCTTTATCAGCTCTTACACGAGTTTTATTTTATTTTAAGATTGTATAGCTTATGGTGTGTAGAGATCTGCCTTTCTCAAAGACACATTCTGAGGAGGGGCTATTCCCAATCTCTCTGATACTAGCACCCCACTGAGCTCCACCACATTGCACCTGTCCAATACTCCATCAGATGGCAAGAGATTCGGCGGGACATGTTGAAACCTATGCCAATGTTATTTACCCAGCTGCTGATAGTGCGTGTTTGAATTCTCCTTATCTGCTGGCCTCTGCGAAGAGTAGGCAGACAGCAACGAATTTAAGGAATTAACTAATTGGTTCTGGATGGAGCTGAGCTTAGAGGCCGGCTGTTTGATAGCGCTCGCCAGCTCAGGGTAGCCGTGCTCCAAACACATCCACTGCTCCTGCAGCAGCTCCTGGATTTTCTTTACGTATTGGCCTATGGGGTCAACAGCAGGAAAATCTTTGGGGTCAGGGAGAGCTTCCTCTCCCATCCCATCTTCAGTTTTGTCTTCGCCAACGCCTGCCTCGTTTTTGCCTGCACTTGAGCCAGTTCTTTTTGTTCGATAACTTTCCGCAGCCACCGCATGAGCAGCGAGACTCTGGGTGTCACAGCTATTCCTTTGGTTTTGGTTGTCATCACTGAGCTGCTCGTTGATCTTCAGCTCGGTGAAGCCCAGGGCATGAAGGCCAGGCTCCAGGCCAGCTGCAGTCTCTGAGAGCTTGGCAAAGTGTCCGTCTCCACCACCACTGGTGCCAGCATCAGCCCATCCCTGAGCACTGTGCTCCGCTGTCAGCAAGTTTCCATTGTCCGCTCTGCGGATGCCACATCCTATGGATTTAGTGGAAAGTGGGATGTTTACATTGATGCCCTTATCGTGGACTTGCTTGGAGCCATTCACATACGAGAGTTCAGTGTTCACTGCTGCGTCGCTGTACTGCAGAATGCTGCCACGCCGCATGGAAGACACCGCATCCTCCCGCGTGTTCTCCCGGCACAGCTGCTCCTCCAGCTGGGCTTTGGAGCTGGCCAGTAACTGAATGCTCTTCTCCTTTTCCTTTATTTTATGATCCTGCTGCTTCAGCACTGCTCTGATCTGCTCCAGCTCTTCTCTCTTCCTGTCCAGCTGCTCCTCCAGCACAGCAATGTGCTGCTTCAATGCGGCGATCCCACCGGACTCTCCTGCATCTCCTCCTCGCTCCTCCTTCTCTTGGGCACGGGCACACCTGTCCTCACCTTCCTTCAGCACATTCACAGCAATTTCACTTACGCTTCCCCCTGCTTTCCCAAGGTTTGTGCTTTCATCTGCAAGCTGGAGGGTACCTGATGAGGCTGAGACCAGGGTGCTACCATTGGTGGCATCGCTGGCATCACCCTCCTCGCCCCGGCTCTCCACCACCACCTGTAGCTGAACGGCAGAGTGCTGGCCCTGCCACAGGGGCTGTGCCCTCTCCTTGGGGACGTCCCGCACAAGGCTACCTTTCCCTGGTTGCAAGGCCAACTCTGTCCCAGGACTCAACATGGGAGATGGCAGCGAGGCGATGCCGTCGGGTGAACGTGGCATGGGACGGAACGTGCTTTCCGGGCAGCTCCCATTGTCACTGGGCCGGAGGGGACACGGCACACAGCCATCGCCAGCCGGGGCCTGGCCAGGTGGCAGCGCTGCCGGCAGGCTGGATGCCCGCAGCAGCTGCGGCCGCCCCCTCAGCTCATCCTCACAGTGCAGCAGCTCGGCGTGCCGTTGTGTCTCAGCCAGGAGAGCCTTCCTGCGGTAACTGGGCTCCTCGCCGGGCAGCGGGGCCCGTGATATCTCCTCTGCCCCCAGGGACGCCTTGCGCTGTGCACGGTACGTGGCAGCTGGCCAGCCAGGCCCAGCAGAGGCTGCGTAGCTGTGGGAGCCGTTCTCGGGCAGGCTGAAGTTTCGGGGCAGAGTGCTGAATTTGGGCTGCTTGGCTTTGCGGTGGATGTGGACCCTCCTGATGGTGTTCCCTTTCTCAATGTCGTCCACGTACTTGAGGAAGTCCAGGTCCAGGTGGAAGCCGTACGGTGTTTCCAAGGAGTAGGGGAGGCTGCGGGGCTGCTCCCCATCCCCATTGGGCAGGGGTGGCTGGCCGGCTGCTGGAACAACCACAGGGAAAGGAAAAAAGATAGAATGTTGGTAGATCAAAAGCAAACAGAAAAATGAAATGGAGGTTTAGAGCAGGAGGGAAACGTTACCACTTCCTTCATCCGGCCCATTCATTTCCGACCTCAGCCCATCCTTGGCCACAGCTCTAGGGGCAAACCCTAGGCACAGCAGCCTAAGGACCTGCTAATTTAATGAAGACTGGCTGCTTGGCCCAAGGGCCACCACAAGGCCAGGGGGCTGTGCTTCCTCATTGTAATGCTCATGGAGATGATGCACCTCCAAGTTCAGACCTGATTCTCCAGAGGTGAATTGCGGAAGCGCTGCACTGAGGAAGCCCAAAATTGCCTGAGATCATGGGAATGATCAAGTGAAAACACCCTGCTGGGAAGGCAGGTGTGAAGGCAGAGCCAGGAGCAGAGCAGGAGCAGGGAGGGTAAATCTGTGCAGGGCTCCAAGAACTGCACACAGGCTTTGCTGTGGTTTAGGTAATGCACAGATGATGCAATTTGGTCTCCTTGTTGTAGAAGAATGTATCTACAGAAAATGGTTAATTTACTGTTTTTCTGGTAAGGAAATGACTTCAGGGCTTATATGGTTTACTTTATTTTTTCAAGAAATAAATGAGCAAAGAACCATCCATACCATCTGTCTTCTCCATGGTGTGCTCTGCTCAGACTGTCAGTGTCCCATCCTCTGACACACTGGGGCAGATGAGCCACTCTTGGAAAAAAAGAAACAAATACCTTTAATTTAAAAATACCCCATGATCTGAACCAAGTCCATCTGAAAGGCTCCCACACCTCCACAGGACCCCTCGCTTCCCACATTCTACAGCCTGGCTGGGCTGCTCAGCGCTTCTAGGCATGCTGGAATCAGTGGCTCCTTCACCAGCAGGAACAGCCAGCTCCCAGGTAGCTCGTTCTCATGGAACATCTCAGCACTACAGCTGGGTTTGGCTGCAAAAGTGGGGTTTTCTGTTAAGATTTTCCTTCAAGTTTCTGATGTGGTTCCTGGCCACATCTCACAGCAGCTCAAAGTCTTATCCTCCAAGCTGATCCCTGAGCTACAACAGGTTTTCAAGGCAGGCACACGCAGCACGGTCTGTACCAGGCCTGCCCAGCTGCTGGGAAGGACACTGGGACTCTTCGTTTCAGAACCCTGCTCACATTTACCTAATTGATCAAACTGTCAGGGTCTGACTTCATTTGCTGCTTTTAATATTTTGCCTTCATAAGAGCTTTAGCACTTGGCTGAACTTCCAGAGCTCCCCTTCCAGGGCTGCAGCCCACCTTTGCCCCTCGCTTCTCCCAACGCCATTCTTATCTAACACTGGTCGTGCTGCTCTCCGTTTTCAGTTCTGCAGCATCCCCAGCAGAACTGTCCCAGAGACCACTTGCTCGTTCTCAGGCTCAGAAGAAGCTCTGCTCTCTGCTTTTCTCTGCTCTGCATCTTCTAAATTCTCTTTCTTATTTTTGCTTTTTGTATCTCCACTTTCTTCATACGGACATGGCAAGATAAATGGATCCACAGTACAGATAAGGATATATGGAATAGAGAGGTGCTGCTGCTGTTCCCTTCTAGAAGCGCAACATTTTTAAATGACATATTAACTACAACAAAGACCAGAGGGAAAACGCAGTCACATCCTGCTGTATTGTTACCAAGGGATGAATGCTTTGAGGGATCAAAACCTTTTGAAGAAACAATTAGTTTCTTTATTAGGGCAAACAAGTTCATTGCCAGTTTATAGCCGGCTTGTAGGGCCACCACTGCAGAGAACATCAGTGCTCCCAACACCTCTGGGCTGGCACCTCCTCCAGCTCAGCCTGCTGCAGTACTTTGGCCAAATTAACCACACTTTCACTATAGAAGGCAATTCTGTTTCCTTCTGCCAACAAACAGCATGTGCCAAAATGAACACTAACCTCTCCCTCAAATGTTTTTTTTTTTTTATTTTCCAATTACAGCCAATTATAGAGCAATTATGAATCCCAGCTACAGTCCGACCAGTTACATTTCACTCTTCTAAGTCATTTATTTGAAGGGAGGGAAAAAAGAAAGCCAGGCAATAGGATGTTTTTTAATATCTAGATAATTACACTTAATTGGTTCGTTCATGAGCTGGCTGGGTCCCAACTCTGCAGTCCAAACTGATGCTGTCACTTTTCCCTTTCGACCAACCTCCTCCAGAATCGCCTCGTGCACAGCAGTGTCCTCAAGCATGGTGATGTCCTCACACACAGCAATGCTTCGTGCACAGCCTGCCCTCACCTCCCAGCCCTGAGAACCCCTGCTCAAGGCTTGACGGAGGACAGCACTTTCTGGTAAGTCTCTGTCCTGCAGGCCCCACTGTGCTGAGCAGGGCTGTGTTTTGTATGTCCTGCCCCTTCCCATGCTGCATAACCCAAAGGACACCAGCATTAACACACGCTGCAGTGCTGAATTTTAGCTTTTAGGGGAGGATCAGTGCAGGTCTGAGCAGCATTTCTGTTCTCAAGTCAGCCATAAATATATATACAGAAAGGGAAATCGGGGAGGCAAATAAGCAGGAAGGCAGCAGCACAGACCGAAGGCACCTAATTGCCTGCCCCTCAAAGTGCCCAGTGCTGCCTCATGGCCATGCCTGGTATTGTTTCTTTAACCCTTCCCTCCCTTCCCCTGTTTCTTGCTGCTCCCTCCCTCACTCCCCTCAGCAGCAGAGCCAAGAGCAACAGATTTTCAAAGCAAATAACCGAGATAGAAGACACGGGTTTCTTTCCCTGCAAGCATCTTGCTGGTGACTTTGAATTAACAGCATTTAACCCTGTGACAGCACCCAAGCAGATAACTCACCCCGCGGAGCAGCGCAGTATCGCAATCTCATTAGCTACAACACCACATCTTTTTCAGCTCTGTCATTTTCCTCCTGCACTGCAGCAACACGCTGGCACCTCATTGCAGAAGGACAACCAACACCAGGACAGCAGCTGTCCCACTACTTCTCATACCTCCTGCAGAGCCCAGGATGCCTCCCAGCCCCCAGCCTGCTGCTGGGACATTGGTCAGCACCCCAGCGACCTTGCTGGAAAAGCAAACACAAGTTTATGATAAGGAGCACGAAAGAGGGATTCATTTTCCAGCAAATCAAAGCATCGATCTCCTGTGACCTTCCCGAGGACAGCCCGAGCCTGCTGCATGCAATGAGCCACTCTTCACAGCACGTCTCTCTTTCGCACAAAAACACCTAGTGCTGCTCAAGGGCTGTCCCCTCTATCAGAGACATTATTTAAGAGACGGTCAATGATTAACACCACAGTTCCTGTTATACCTGGTGCTGCTTGCCGTGCCCCGGCTGGCTCCCTGCACGTTGCACCTCGCAGGCTGAGCACATCCATCAGCTACTGTGCCTGGCGCCTGGCGGGGACACACCAGCAGCTGCCTCAATTAAGAGGCAGCATCCTCATTAGCAGCCGCAGAAGGTCTCTGCATTAAGGATGAATCCTGCTGCAGCCCTGCAGGGCCGGGGCCGGGGACAAGGATAGGGACAGCCCAGTGCTGCCAGACACCCCAGTGACCCCAGCCCAATGATCTTGGCATTCGAGCCTGGCAGCTCCCCTATGCTTGCAATTCACAGCCGCTGGGGCTCTGCAGGGTTGTGCAGAATTGCTGACACCCCCAGGCTTGCAACAGGAAACAACCCTCAGCCTCAGCCCTGAACTTTCCAAAACTTGGCACTTCCCAAGGCAAAGTGCCCACACTCTCACACAGCCCACATTTGGGGATGGGCTTTCAGCAAGGACCCACGGCACAGAGTGGGGCCAGCACTGCTCCTCACCAACAGCACAATCCCAATGATTGTGTCAGTCGGGAAGAAACACATGGAGCCACTTAATGTCTGCAAAACAGAGCCGCAGGCACTCCGTCAGGCTCATTTTGCTTACATGACTGCAACATGGGACTTTAGCAGATGCAGCTTCAAGAAAAGCAGAAGGGTTTTGCCTCTGCAGGAAGCAGGCAGCCTGGAAACGGGCAGAACGGAAGCAGTGCTCCTGTGAGTGCTCCCCAGGGCCGGGGTCACTGCGAACTTGAACAGCAAGGGATGAGCCCTGCTGTCCTGCAGCATGGCTCTGCTCTCCCCACAGCTCCTGCGGTCAGGGCTCTGAGCAATCCTCAGAGCTTGTTCACTGCTCACTTTAACTCTTTTGGGTCAGATTTTCATATTTTAGCTACTCTTGCACCTTGCATCTTTTTTGAGCAAATTCGTTGGGGTTTGTTGATTGTTCTCTGTACGGAGCAGCATGATGTAAAACCCGATACGTTTCTGTACGGCACTGATTTTAAAGTGAGCCTCAAGGAATTCTTTCCTTCTTCCCATAGGAAAGGCCTCGCAGGAAGCTTTTACTTGGAGTATTTCCTTATTGCAGTTACACGCATCACACCTACAGCCCGGGCCAGATGGAATCCCCATGGGACTGAAGGTCTTCAGTTCTGCATTCCGGTGGAGTCAATGAATGAATGGAGTCGAAACACATCAACTGGGCTGGTGCTTCATGGAATCACAGAATCACCGGGGTTGGAAAAGCCCTCTAAGCTCTCCCCAAGCCCAACCCCAGTCCACCCCTACCATGTCCACTGCCCATGTCCCTCAGTGTCACATCCGCACAGCTCTGAAACACCTCCAGGGACAGTGACTCAATCACTTCCCTGCTCAACGCCTGACCGCTCTTGATGGATCTAAGACAGCAAAGGTGCAATGGACGAGCTGGGTGCCCAGACCTGGATCCTCGTGTGCTGCATCCCACTGAGCAGGAGGAGGGCACACATTTCCCGCAGCTGATGGCTCCGGATGGTCCTGCCAGAGTGCTGCACACTGGGGACACGGTCAGCTCATACCTTGTGCCATGGAGGACAGAAGTCCTGGCTGAGAGCTGCTTGCTGTCACACAAAGGCTGCCTCCACAGATGATAGGAACCAGATGGTGCCAAGCAGCTCCAAGCCACCGCCTTGTCCTTCCCCATCCCTACCGGTTCTACCTCACAGAAAGAATCCCATCCCCTCCTCAGTGCTGGTGGGGCTGATGGGCACAAAGCAGCAGAGCAGGAGCCCTGCGCTCGTCCTCAGCATGCGCGGTACCCAAAGGGTTACGGCAGCGTTCCATCCAGCGGCCTGCAGACTTGCACAACGCCCGCGCTCAAACACATGAACACAGCCTCTTGGGAACAGTTGTTGTTGGGCTTTTCAACGTGTTTTCACTGCAAAGGAAGAAAACCAGTGCGCTGCTGGAAGGAGCTTCCTTCCAGGAGGAGGAGAAAAAGAAGTTTGAAAACTTCTCGGTCCTGAGGGTTGGCTGCTGATCCTAGAAACCTGCATGTCCCAAAGCAGCAGTGCTGCAAAGAGTATCACGGCCAGGGTCTGCGCCAGGAGCCTCTCCAGGCACCCCGTCAGACGGCGGATACCGATTTTATTAAAGCTGCTTATTGCTGTTTAATAAATGCAATGAGCTCCCTGCCAGCGTGTCCATTAGGGACAGTTCAGGACGAGACGGGGAGGTATCGGATGTCCCAGCTGTGCCTCTTTTATGGCTCACCGGCACAGGAAAATGCTCACATTCATCCCTTGCATTGATAACCTCTGTTGAGCTGACCTTCAGCTCATTCCAGCTACAGTCCTAAAAAACCTCGGGTGATGCTCATGATTTTATCACATTCCTTGAAACCTGTGGTTTTCCCTGAAGTCTCCTTTCCCAGAGCCAGGTGATCCAAACGTCAATTGAAACCACGAATCCAAAGCACTCCAATGTCAGAAAGCAGACAGAGGTCAGAAGCGCCTCTCTTCTGGCATTCTAATCACTCTGATTCTATTGTGGCGCCAGGAGTTGGACTCAATGATCCTTTCCAACTCGGGGTATTCTATGATTCTATGATTTACTCTTTTTGCTTCAATGCCTTTGTTTTGGGGGCTTCTGGCCCCATTCAAGCTCTGCTTTCCATCTTCTCACCCTAGGGCAAGCCAAGACCATCCATGTGGTCAAAAAGCTGGTAGCAATTTCAGGACAGCAGGGCTGCCCTCAGCACGGCCTGGGTTTGGGGCACCCTTGGCTTACTTTCCATGGATGAGCCTTAGCTTAGGCACAAGCCAGGGTGGAAAAATCTTTGGTTCCTAATGAAAACCAAAGGGTCCTTTGGGTGTTTTGGAAGCTGGGTGTGGAGGTGACCCACCCAGCCCAGGTTTTGGAAGAGGCATTCCTGCCTCACCCTTCATCAGCCACTTGCTGTGCGGAACTCAGTGCTGGGGTGGGGGAAAGGATGGAGGAGGGTAAGAAGGGGTCTTGTGCAAAAAGTGCCTGCTCAGGGATGAAACCCAGAGTCTGTGGGACTGGAAAAACCCATAGCAACGTACAAAGCTTCCTATGCTCATCAGCCTTGAGGGACAGGGGCCTGGATGTGCCATCTCCCACCCTTCCCAGTGCCACCTCCCTGCAGGCAGCAGCCAACGAGGGCTCCCCACATTGTCTTACCAAGCCCCCACTGCACGCTGCCACTCTCTGAGGCCCACATTCAGCAGACGAACAGGCTGAAGTTCCAGATTTAAAACAAACTAATCCAAAGGACTGGAGCCACTCTGTTTCACATTACTGACTCCACCAACCCATTCATTTTGGCAGTATATTATCATAATAACCACAGTAACTCCGTCCGGCTTCGTTTTCATGTGAAACCTCAGATGCGTAGGACTCGCAGCCTCCGGAATCATCAATTCCACTGAGGCCTAAAATAAATACGGGCTAAGAAGGAGCTCTCTGCATCTGGTTTCTCCCCACGGCTTTGTCACAGAGATGGCTGCGTGTGAAAGCTGGAGCTGAACTTTCTCGCTCCCGCGCCCCAGCCAGGGTCACCGATTCCCTGGGACTGGACAAAACCCAAATCTTGTGGGACAAAACCTTCATCACACAAGTCCTGTTACATGCACCAGGGTGGGAGAGTGGGATCCTACGGGATCCATACGGTCTGTACCAGAGAGCCCTGCTTCTCCCCAGCACCGGGATCCGTCTCTGCTGTTCACAAGTGATTTGGGAATTCTCAGACTGGGAAAGGAGGGGGCCCATGTAAGCACAGCACCAGGATCCCGTACTTTCATATTCCAGTTTTGGGGTGATTTTGACAAAGCTGCCACCTCATCACTCCTCAGTCACAAAAAAAGAAACACTTCTTGAGGCACCATGTCCCATAGCTCACAGTTACGCCTCCAGAAATGAGATGAATGAGACAACCCCACTCAGGACAGTCCTAGGAAAGGGGACCATTGCGCCCAGGGCAGCCACCTTCCCACCTTGAGCCTACTGCATTGCACTGGAAGTCAATCACCAGCTTTCTGCCATCACCCAATGCCTCTGCCACATACTTGGGACACAGAACTCAGTGCTCTGACCATGCTGTGGCACCACAGCATTCAGTCTGAGCAAGCCGCAAATCATAGAACCATACTGTCATTAAGGTTGGAAGAGACATCCAAGACCATCAAGTCCACCCCCAGCCCACCTCCACCATGCTCACTGACCGTATCCTTCACTGCCACATCCCCCCGGCCCAGGAACACCTCCAGGGATGGTAACTCCACCACCTCCCTGCTCAGCCTGTGCCAGTTCATTACCGTGCTTTTGGAGAAAAACATTTCTCCCCATTTCCAATCTGAAGCTCCATCAGTGCAACATGAGGCCATCACTTCTCGTCCTATAGCTGTTACCTGGGAGCAGAGATGGACCCCACCTCGCTAAACCCTCCTTTCAGGGATTTGTAGGGAGCGCTCAATTCTGTCTGTATGGGGTACTGCACCTACGGGCCCTACGAGACTCGGGGGGTAAGGGAGAGCGAGCTCGGCAGGGCACTCTGAGCGACGGCGAGGAGAGTTTCTGTGGGAACGGAGAGAGGCCGCCGTTCCGGCTGGGTTGGGGCTCGCAAAACCGCAGCGGGGCGGCTGGGGAGGGCTGTGCCGCCCGCAGCTCCGCTCTCATGCAGTGACGCTCGGGGTCCCGCCTGCTCCCGGAGCCCCCTCGCCGCTCCCCAGCACCCATCCCGGCCGGACACCCCCAAGGACACTCCCGGAGCATCCCCCAGCTCTCTCTCACGCACCCCCGCAGCATCCCCCAGCACTGAGCCGGCATCCCCCCAGCGCCCCTCGGAGCATCCTCCGGCGCGCCCCAAAAGTCCCCCCCGCTCTCCGCCGCTCCCCGACCACCCCCGGACTCCCCGTTCTCGGCACCCCCGATACCCCTCCCGGCCCTACCTGGCACGGCGGTGCCGCGGCCCCGCTGCCTCCTGCGGCCGGGCCCGGGGAAGCGGCGGGGCCGGGGCTGGGGCGGGCCGGGGCGGGCTGGGGGCGGGCCGGGCACCGCGATCCGCCGGGAGGGGGTCGGGGCAGGGAGCCGGAGGGAGCGGCTGCTGCGGGAGGGGTGAAAGGCACTTCTCTGTTGTTGTTTTTCTTCTTTTCTTATTGCGCTGGGTTCCTTTTTTCCTCTTTTTTTTTCCCTTTTTTCTTTTTTTTTTTCTTCTTTTCTTTTCTAAACATTTTATTCATACTTTTCTAACCCGGCAACTCATCCCGTTTGCACAGATGCAGATAAAGGGGAACTGTGGGGCTGCAGGATTTGTGCTGCCCAACCCGCTTCCAATCGCACCCACACCTCAGTGGGATAACACGGCACACGCACCGCAAATGCACGCAGAGTTTGGGGTGCTGAGCTTCTTCACACATGATTTCCACGTTCCTCATGTGGCAGCACATGGCTGAGATGGCATTGCCTGTTCAGGGATAGGAGAAAGCAGTAGGATGCGCTGCGGTGAGCGGTCCCCAGCCCTCCGGCTGAGCTGCGATGGGAGCACGGTGCTTTTGCGGCACTCGGGGCACCTACAGGAAGCGCTTTGTGGTTGCTGACATTCAGCTGAACTTGAGCTTTGGTCTGATTTCCCCGGGGCTGAGATTAAAGTACTGAAAAATGAAAGCCGTGGGGGTGGCTGGGGGAAGGAGCAAAGCAATGCACAGCTTCATGCACTTCTGTGAGCGTGTCCTGCAGAGCAAGCGGGTCGGAGCACGTACCAAACAAAAGGGTTTTGAGCAAACCAAATACAAATCAGTTCCCTCATTTGATCCCTTGGGTTTTACTTGCTCGATATTTTGAAAACAAAGAACCTATGAAATGTATGCAACCAAAAATGAGAAATGAGAACACATAAAACTTCTGTGATCCCTCTTTACCCAGGGGAACAGCAGCATTTCAAGCAAACAGGGATACATCGGGAGGACAAATCCACTCCCCGAATCAGGAGGGTCTGAGTCACGGCTGGGGGCAGGAGGCAGCCCTGGCCCCAGATCCCACCCCAGTTCCACATCCCTTCCTGGCCCCAAACCACATCCCAGTCCCACATCCCATGCTCAGTCCCTCATCCCAAGCCCATCCCACACCACGTCCCCACGCTCCCCTGCCCAGCTCGGGCTTGGCGGGTCCGCTTGTTCTTAGGAGAGGTCATGACTCATTAAGGGCTTTTGGAATGTTTATCTATCAATGCCACAGGCACTTCGAGTTACTTCTGAAGCCAGACAAGGAGCTCAGAGAGTTTCTTCCCACTGCAGAAATTGCTGGGTGAAATTCCACTGCCAGAGGTCGGGTCGGCCCCACTGCCCAAGACCCTGTGGTCACACATTCAAAGGTTAACCTGGGAGGGGAGAAACACCACCAACAAAAATTTGGCTCCCTACAGTCTTTGAAGCCCTGGTCTAGTTCTAGCAATGTGTTTTTTAAGGCCAGGACCGGCCCATCCCTGTTGACTGTAACCCCCATGGGTGGGGAGAGACCAGGGCAGGGGCAGGAGGAGCAGTGAGCAGAGGTGGGGAAGCACTGGGTGAGCTCCAGGCTGCTTAATAGCTTACGGATGCTCACAGCTGTTTTTCCATGTGAGCAACGCTAACAGCCACAACCCAAGGTGGTGCGTGCCATGCAGAAACTGCAGAACGTCACCCATCTGAAAGCAGTGCCTGCCAGCTCCCCTTAAACAGGCGGCAATTTGGATGCTAAAGAAGAGGTTCCTGGGGAAACTGGAGTAATGCCCCCAGAAGACCTTGCCCTCACTTTGCAATGGCTTTTCCAAACTGCAGAGGGACAGGAGCTGGATGAGGCTCCTGCCCCATCTGCCTTCTGCTGGGAGGAAGAGCTTTTCCCCTTCACCTCAGGGGGGTTCAGGTTGGACGGAAGGAGTGGTGATGTGTTGGCACAGGCTGCCCAGGAGGTGGGGGAGTCACCAGCACGGGGAGTGTGGAGATGCGGCACTGAGGGACGTGGTCAGTGGGCATGGTGGGGTGGGCTGGGGTTGGACTAGGTGGCCTTGGAGGTCTTTTCCAACCTCAATGATTCTATGACCGTCATCTGTAATGAATTGTGCAGGGGTTGATGCGACTGAGTCCTCCTTGAACAGCAGAACAAAATCACCACTGTTCCATAGTATGTTGTGCTCGTGCCAGCATCCATTTCTGTAGTGTCTCTGCAGGCTGCTCCCCCTCCTCTGTGTGCACAAATCTGCCTTTTATGGTCTGCAAATGCAGAAATCATGCCCCGTCCACGCTCACTCGTTTGCTGTTACGGCCTTTCACAGCCACCTCTTGGTTGATGGGGGAGAAGGGGCAACGAGCTCTCATACAAAGCATCGTGGTGCTACAGGGACACCCACAATAACCCAGAGGCTCAGTGTAGGAAGGCATTGTGGACCACGCAAGGCTGAGCACAGTACTTCAGGCACCTGAGCTGTTTCCCTACGAGTGCAGCCTTTTGACACTCCAAGCAAACCCTACGCACCGCAGTGTTCAGGGCTCGTCCGGACACTGTGCTGGTCTGCAGGTAGGGATAAGAAATGTCTGTGCTCCTCGTGGTGCATGGATTGCCCTCACGATGTTCAAATGCAATACAGGAGCCCGCCTGTCAAATCCATTGGCTGGAACCCCATGGCCTAAAAATTGCTATGTCTTTGCAAGCATAATCTCTGTAGAGCATAGCCAGCATTGGTGCAGCTGGAAGTCAGCTACAAAACATCCATTTACAGACCCCAAATCTACTGAGAGAAAAGGAAATTCTTACTTCAGATAAAAATAGATTTTATAAAGTACAATTATCCTTCTTATTTTTTATTTTTTTTTCAAAAATCTGCTTTTATGGTTCTGCTTTCTGCTCCTGTCCATCACCCCAATCTCTGAATGCTGCTTATGTTAGGCCGTGAGCGCACTTTGTAGAACCATAGCATCAGATAATTGTTTGAGTTGGAAAAGGCCTTTGAAGGCCATCTGTTCCCACTCTCCTGCAACGAACAGGAACACCCACAGCTCCATCAGTGCTCAGTCCCATCCCTGACCTGGGGTGTCCACAGGGATGGGGCACAACGGCCTCTCTGGGCACTCTGTGCCACTGCTTCACTGCCCTTACTGTAAACAATATTCCCTTATATCCTGACAAAAGTCTTCTATGGGAACCACTGAGTCACAGCCTGAAGCACTGATGGAGCACCTGATGAAAGGACCCCCTCAGCCCTGGGAGCACAGGTGAAAGCAATTCAGCTGTGTGACCAGAAGGGGTGGAGCCTGGCTGCACCTCTCTCAGACCATTTAAGGGCTGACTGCCACCCTAGAGATCTCTTCTTGGTGAAACTTTCTTCTGTGAACCTAGAATCTTCTGATATGGGCGAGCAATCTTCCTTTTTAGTACCTCTTTCTCATCCTGGTCCTTCTGTCACTGCACCTTTGTTGTAACGCCTTTCCTATTGTATTGATCTGTTCAATTACTGCAAATCTTAGCAGCTTAATAAAGTTCTTGTGCCAGGATGATTCAGCTTGCTTCCCTCAAGCATGGTATTTCTGACAGGAACAAAGCACCATGTTTGGTTTGGATATATACTGTCTGGGATGGGCCAGGAACCTGCCAAGCATTGCTCGTCCTGCTCCAGCTCCCCGTTTCCAGCAAGAAGCACACTGAGTTTGATTTAAAAATAAATAAAGAGAAGATCTGTGTAAGGGAGGGCCTCACCTCTGTATATGTGGAGGTACCATCCACGTCGAGAAGGCTGATGGAATCAATCCGAGGTGTGTGTGTGTGTGTCTGCAGGGATGTGGCCAGCAGATGGTGCACGGCTGCACAGCGTTGGGATCTTCTGAAGCTTTGGTTTCTGCTTTCTGAAATGTTGCAGCTCTGGGAGGTGCTATCCCAACTTACACACAATCAGGGAGAGATTTTCATTTTATTTTAATTACGGTTTGCAATACAGCACCTGGCTTTTCATTTGAATTCCAGCCCACAATGGAAAGCTGCACTTCCTCTGCTACCAGTGAGGCTGTGGAGCCATATGTTACATTAATCTGAGCAGCAAGCTGCACATGGTGAAATAAAATATGCCCAGACAGAAAATAAGATGGGGGAAAAACCCCTAAGCAAGCAGTGAGACTGCTTACGGAACATCATTCTTTCCATAGTGCCAAACTGAACTTCCAGAAAGATGCATGGAAAAAATGTTCTGCCTTGGATCTACCTGCAGAGCCCTCCACACTGCGCAGATTTTCAGTGCACAAAGGCAGATACTGATATGGTTATGATCTAATCTGCTTTATCTCTATGCTGTGGGGGTAATTACTGTTTTCTCTGGTATAATAGATGCATGTGTAACTTGAGGAGTTCAGTGATTTCATCCAGCTGTGCTTTGTCCCAGGTTAAGAGAGAGAAATGAGAGTGAAGGCTGTGAGTATCCTGAAACGGATCTCCATCTCAGCAATTACAAACTCTGCAGCACAGAGGAGAGCACTGCTGCAGAGCTCGTTCTGTGCTCATGTGCTGTGGTTCAGGCTGACAGCAGAAGTTTGCCGTGTGGAAGCTTGAACAAAGAGGAGCTCACTGCAGGCTTCACCACGGAGTTTACAGGGCTGTGGCAAGCTCTGATTTATTATTTCCTGCTTTTCCTATATCTGTAAGGATGCCTAATCTGAAGGCTTTCCTCCAACATCTGGCCGCACACTCAGGCCAAACTTTTTGGCCAGGTTTCCCATGGAGGAGGCTGCAGTGGGGGTTTCCCTCCTGCCAGCCCTGCTGATTGGGGCTGGTGGAGGCATCCCATCACTGAGATGGGTTGGGAACCTCGGAAAGAACAAAGGATCTTATGGAATGGGAGCAGTCTGCAGGCTCAGAGGGCCCCAGGCTGGTGACTGTGGGAAGCCAGATTTCCTTTCCCAGGCAGCCAAGTGCCTTGGATGATTTGTTTCCATGCTTCAGTCTGGTTGTGAATGGGGGCAGGGTCACCCTAAATATTCATCTGTACCACCCCTACCAAAAAAACAGTCTGTCTTCAAATTTTATATTCAGTATTTTCATGTTGGTGAATGGTTTCTTACACTTCCTGCCGTAAGGCATTGGACCAAGAGCTGTATTCCTATAGACTGAAATCAATTTTGCTGGTACAAGCACTGCAGGGCTGGGGCAGGTTACTGGTGTTCTTGCACTGAGGTCCCCAGGTGACCCCAGGGACTGGGGCAGGGGCTGCTGAAAGAGCACATTGTCTGCTCACAGTTCACCAATGTTCACAAAATTCAGAGTAATTCTGACAGTACAGGAACCGGGCAGATTTATAGGCCTGATACAGCTCCAGGGTTTGCAAGTGGCTATAACTCATGTCACTCAGCAACAAGCAGAGGCTGTGGGGCTTTCTCCCTGCAGGGGACAGTGCTCTGTAATGGAGACTTCCTCCAAAGTCCCCAAATCCCATCTCCTGGGAATCCATTCTTTCCAGGCATTCACGTGGTTATTTTTGGCTGAGTCTGTGGAGATTTCTAGTTTCCCACTGCAGTCATTTTTATGACATGTGGCTGCAAAGCCTGTAGAATTAGACATAACTTCATGCATTTGAGTGTCTCAGGTCTGCAACCACGGCCTCTCACACCTGCACCCTCTTTGGGCTGTGTTTGAAACTCCTTTACTGTGAAAGGACCGAGCTGCACAGGCTCTGGACAACAGCCTCTTTATTGAGCTTGCTGAGCTGCCATAAATATTTAATTAGCTGTTGCTCTATTTCTGGAGAGATACAGAAAAGAAAGCCATTTTCTTGCATTTAAACAGATCCATTCCGGCACCATCCTGCTGGAAGGACTTCCCTGCATTAACTCATGACAGCAAGCCAGATAAGGGAGGGTGCAAAGAAATGCGTGCCAGGCTGAAGGGCTGGCAAAGAGGTGCGGTGCAGTCTCCTGCAGATCTTGAGGTGGAAAAGTAGCCTTGAGGGTGGAGATGGAGATAGGATGAGGGGTGATGGCCTCACGCTGTGCCAGGAGAGGTTCAGGCTGGGTATTATGGAAAAATTCTTCTTTGAAAGAGTGGCAGTGCACCAGCACAGGTTGCCAAGAGTCACCATCCCTGGGGTGTCCCAGAGCTGTGGGGGATGTGGCACTGAGGGATGCGGGCTGGGGGTGGATTGGGATCCTAGGGGGCTTCTCTAAAACTGACTTCTCTAACTGCCCTGAAAGAGTGGTCAGGCAGTGGAATGGGCTGCCCAGGAAGGTTGTGGAGAACTGACCCTGGAGGTGTTCAAGGAATGTTTGGACGTTGTGTTGAGGGATGTGGCTTAGTGAGAACTATTGGTGATGGGTGATGGTTGGACGGGACGATCTTGTAGGTCTTTTCCTTGGTGTTTCTGTGATTCTCCAACTGCAGTGAATCTGTGATTCTATGACTGAAACCTTTTGAAAATTGGGGTGGATATACAGCCAGGACCCGAGCATGGCTTAAAGTCAGTTATGAAACAAATCCTGCAAAATCTCTTGCTGATAAACTCAGACTTTTTTTGCAGTTTTCCAGCGGAGTCACAGACGTAATCGTGCCTTGGCTTGGGGGCCTCTTCTTGCAGCGTTAAGTCAGCCCAGTGCCTACAGATGTCACTGCCACATGGAGCTCCTCAGTTCTCACATCAAAAGATTCAAACATTTCTGACGTCGTGGGGCAAAACCAAACCGAGCATCGTGGGATGCAAACTTCAGGCATCCAGTTCGTAATTCCAAGAAGGAAACAAAGTTTGTGGGACTGCTCTGTTGTATGAGAAAAAAACACCGAGGCCGACGTGCTACTGCATGCATGTGGAAGCGGAGCGGACGCCGACCCCCAGCGGCGCGGTGCGACGGAGCGCAGAGAGGAGACGAGATGAGATCGCCCCGCCCCGCCCCGCCTCGCAGCGGCCGTTACTCAGCTCCGTTCGAACTGCGCCGCGAGGGGGGTCACGCGCCGCCCGCTGTGATTGGCGGAGACGGAAAGAGGCGGGACTACGCCCGGACCAATCCACCGCCGCGAAGGGGGGGGGTTACTTCTGCGCAGTGGTTCGGCCCGCCCGCTTCCCGCCCCTCCCCCTCGCGAGCCCTGGGCCCTTGGCCGCGCCGTTAGCGGCGCCCGCGCGCGCACGGGTAGGACCCCGCGGGCTGCCCGCCGTGCTGCCTGACGGAAGCGGCGGACGGGCGGCGTCGGTGCCACCGATCGGGCCCGCGCCGTGGCCTCTCTCGACCCGCGCGAGCCGCCGGGAGGCGGGCCGCCGCTGGCCGCCATGGCTCTTCGATCCCGGCGGGCGCCGTCCCCGGCTTCCGCTCCGGCGTTTGAGAGAGGCGGCCGCGGGCGCTTGGGCGCGAGGAGGGCTGCGGGCGCGGGTCCTAACGGCGCGGAAAACGCGCCAAGTTTCCCGTGGCGGAGCGAGCGGCGCCGGGCCGCCCCGTGCGGTCTCCATAGCAACCGGCGGCGGCCCCCGGGCGGAGGCACCATGTAGCGGTGAGGAGAGCGGCGGCGGCCCGCCGGTCCGTGCCGGCCGGGCGTCGGGAGGGCCCGGCCCGGCGGCCTGCGGGGCGGTGGGGCCACGAGGGCGGCGGGGAGGGAGCGGGGCGGCGGGCGGAGGGGTGAGGCGGCAGCCAGGGCCGGGCGAGGCGGCGGTGACGCCGTGTGTGTGCGTATGTGTGTGTGTGTGTGGCAGGTGGCCGCCCCACGCCGCCCGCCGCCGCCCGCCCGGAGATGCCGGGGGTGCTCCCGAGCGACGGCAGCGCGCCGCCGCGGGGCAGCCCGTCCAGGAAGAACCGGCTATCGCTGAAGCTTTTCCAGAAGAAAGAGGCGAAGAGAGCGCTGGATTTCACCGAGCCGCCGGAGAATGAGCAGAAGGGCGCGGAGCTCCGCGGCGCAGAGATGTACGTAGGGGTGCGGGTGCTGCCCGTTGGGATCCCGCTCTGTGCCTGCTGCCGTTTCCCTCTTTCCCGGCCGAGGTTGCGGTGCCGCGAGCGTTCCGTTGGCACAAAGTTGTGATGCTGGAAGAAAGTTCTCTTCTTTCGATCGTGCCGAGTTAGTTAAAGCGTGTTAAAATGCAACTTGTGGTCTTAGTGAAAGGATATTGGGCGTTCGGGCTGCTCCTGGCGTGGCTGGAAGCGGCAGTCCCTGCTGCCACACAGCGAGCTTCCCGGCCCTGAGCGCCTATCTGCTCTGTTCAGCACAGCCCGGGGGGGGAAGTTCCACTGGGGAGAGGAGAAATGGCCTGATTATAGCGAGGTATGGTGGTGAAGGGTTTAAGGCCCGGCTCTGTTGTGTTACCAGAGGGTCGTTGGTTCGGTTGTTCAGCTGTTTATTCTCTTGGTTCAGTTATTCAGCTGTTTATCCTCTTGGTATGTGTCCAGTAATGAAACAATGTGGATTTGGAGCAATGGGAAATAAGCAGTGGATGCT
This sequence comes from Lagopus leucura, assembly GCF_019238085.1. Taxonomy (NCBI): domain Eukaryota; kingdom Metazoa; phylum Chordata; class Aves; order Galliformes; family Phasianidae; genus Lagopus; species Lagopus leucura. The sequence goes on from NW_024962266.1 coordinate 26,748,912, forward strand.
TTTTCTTGATGCTATCTTGGGAATGAATGAAGAGTGTGCGAAAGTAGTTGAAAGCGATCTTAGATGAGTTGTTCAGTCAGGCTCGTGGGCTGTTTCGTAGGGCAGGCGTTGGAAGTGCCTGCAGTAGTAAGTATGTGCTCCTGTAAGCCTGTCAGGTTGCTGGAGGAGTCCCAAGGAGACTCAGAAACACTGTGACACGGTTTTCATCTGGGTATTAATCATTAATTCTGTAAGCTGTCTCCTTATCTTCCGTAACCTACATGGTAGAGGCTAGGAGAGTTGTGTGTGTGTATGCCAGGCAGATCTCTTATGCTTTGTTTTCTCTGTTTGACAGTGACCAGGTTGTTCCTGCAGCACAGCCTCCCTCGCTTGTCAGCTGTGAGAAGAAGGACAACATGTTGCCCTTTGTGGGCTTGAATAATCTTGGCAACACCTGTTACCTTAACAGCATTCTTCAGGTAAGATCACATTCTGGGGCCTCAAAAAATATCACACTGTTCTGCTTTTGTGCAAGTGGATGGGTTTCCTAGTCTGACATTATAGAGGAGATGTCCGGATGTTGTACAAAGGGAATCTAATTACAGCGAGGGGAAGAAAAGTGATACCACAGGAAGTGTGTGCACCATAGATTGCTGTGATTGAGTCATCTGTCAGTTTACATACTCGGGCCACCTCCCTGCCATGAGTAATCCCATGCACTGTGCAGCAGCAGCCTTGGGAGATGCAGAGCTGGCTGGGTCCTAAGCATGGAGATGTAACGTTGAATAACTGGGTTTACCAATTGTTGTCTTGTTTTCCACTGTTGCTTCTAGGTATTATATTTTTGTCCTGGTTTTAAAACGGGAGTCAAACATTTATATAATATCATTTCAAAGAAGAAAGAATCGTTGAAGGATGAAGGAGAGCTAAAAGCAGAAAAGGTAACACATCTCAGTACACCTCCATTTCCTTGTAACAGTGCAGGTGAGGCTATGTGCCAGGAAGGTTCTCAAAATGGAACTGTTTTCTTCTGCTCTTAAGAAGTTGGGCAGTGTTGTTTTCTGTACTATTTCAGGTCAAAAAAGGTTTGAGTAGTTTTAAACTTGTGTTCAAAGCATCTGTAAGCCTGTAAGCACAAGGCTGAACTGGTTTAATTTCTGTTAAAATTACCATACCTTATGTCTGCGGGCAAAGATAGCTTGGGCTTTTAAAGTTCATACTGTGGCTTTCATGTTTCTTTTCTGCTGTCGAAAGAGCAGTGTATTGATCTAAACTCACCTGTTTCCCATTGTGGGGAAAAAAGAAATCTGTCAAGTGTTTGTTGGATAATTAAGTGGGGGCTACTTGCCATAACTGCTTGTTACAGACAAAGCTGCACGTGTCTTCATTCTCATTGCAGGGAAATTGTAAAGAAGATCCACTGGCGAGTTATGAACTGATCTGCAGTTTGCACTCGTTGATTCTTTCTGTTGAACAGCTTCAAGCCAGCTTTCTTTTAAACCCAGAGAAATACACTGATGAACTTGCTACTCAGCCACGAAGGCTGCTGAACACCCTTAGGTACAAATTATCTCAAACAAGCACCAAATCTTCACCTAAAGTTTTGGCATCATTATAACAGTACAGTACGACAGGAGAGAACTTGGGGGGGGAAGGGAGAAGATAATGGTAGATTTGGGGCATTGTTATGTGATTATACAAAGGAAGTTGTACATTTCAGAGGGGGAGGTTTGTGTTTATTGCTGCCTCTATGGTATCATAAGTTTGGAATTAAGTTTAGATTTTGTAAGAATAGAATTGAAACCCAGCAGTAGATTTTAAGCAGTACTTCCTCTGAAGTATTTAAGCATTCTCATTGACTTGAGAAGTACCACTGCTGGGTTGCAACTGAATGCATGTTTAAATGCCCTTCTGTGTAAGGCTGTAACTGCCTCCCCATGGGTATTTGTGCCAGAAAGGGCTTCTCTTTAGGTGCAGAGAGGATTCCCCCCGCCCTGCTTTTATAGCAAAGGTTGCCTAATTTAAGTCTCTGGCCACGTTTTCTAGTAAAGATCAGCTCATCTTTGGTACTTATTTACCTTTAATAGAGAGCTCAACCCTATGTATGAAGGCTACTTGCAGCACGATGCCCAGGAAGTTCTGCAGTGCATCCTTGGTAATATTCAAGAAACGTGTCAGCTACTGAAGAAGGAAGAACTGAATAAACTGCCCTTGGAAGAGCCCAAAGCTAAAGTGGAGGAAAAAATCAATCAAAATTCCGAGAGCAATGGAACTGGCCACTCTGCTGAGGAGGAGAAGAACACAGCAAGTAGCCACGGGGGAGAGGTGGCTGAAGATAAGCTGCCCAAAGGAAATGGGAAGAGAAAAAGCGATGCTGAAGGTGGCAACGCAAAGAAAAAGTCCAAAGTATCGAAAGAACAAATTGCAGCAGAAGAAAATCAAAGACAAACCAGGTCAAAGAGGAAAGCAACGGGAGAAAAGCCAGAGAATCAAACTGATGCCACTGCCAAGTGTTCCACTGAGAACGAGAGCGCAAAGCCAACACAGAAGAAGTCACGACTTAAATTAAACTGGTTAAAATCCTCGTGCAAACAGCCAAGTATTCTGTCCAAATTTTATAGTCTGGGGAAGTTAACTACAAATTTGGGATCCAAAGACCCGGTGAAAGAGTACGATGAGTGTGAGCTTGAAGAGTCGTCTGCCAAGTGTGAAAATGGTAATGATGTTAAAGAAGGTGGTCACGAACCAACATCTCCTGTGGAAAGCCATAGTGAAAAAGGAACTGAAATTGAACCAAAAAAGGAAGGTTGGTGAACAAGTGAACGGGCTTAAAATTAGCATGGTTAGGAAATTACTGTGCACTGGAAGTCAACCTTCAGATTGCATTGCAAGCAGAGCTCTCTAAGCATGGAGTTACATTTTCAGGAATTGAAAAATATTTTTATGAATTTATTTTTGCATGTTTGTAACTTTCATTCTATACCTTGACTTGTTTAGCTTAGATTATAAAAGGTCTTTTTCTAACATCGTGTAATTGCTGTTCAAGGTAAAAAATATTACCAGGTTTATATTCTCACTAATGTTCTTACTAATGATTGTCATCTCTAGAAATAGGAAGGGAATTAAAAACGTAAAAGAATGTTATTTAAAGGAGAAAACAAAATGAAATCCTACGGGCTACGGATTTGTGTCCTTACAAGCAGTATTCTGTCTGTAGCTCCCTATTGTAGGATGTAGGCTGTGGCTGACAGGTATGGATTTTGTTAGTGTCAACAGGAGAACACAACTCTTGAGGGAAGGGGTGCAGTAGGGCTTTAAGGCTCCTTCCAGCACAGCTGTCCTGTGATTCTATGATGATTCTATGCTGATTCTCTGATACTCCGAAAACCACACGTGATGAGCAGCTTTTTGGAATCCCTAAGGCACTGTGTCTGTAACACTCAATTTGCCATGAAGAATAGCCAGGTTTTTAGTATCTTTTGAATAAAACACACGTTGGTAAGTGATCTGGCATATACTTTCTCTAGGTACAGAGTTGGCTGTTTTTGAACTAGTGGAGAAATTGTTCCAGGGCCAGTTAGTACTGAGAACACGATGCTTGGAGTGCGAGTGCTTTACTGAAAGAAGAGAGGACTTTCAGGACATCAGTGTTCCGGTGCAAGAAGATGAACTTTCTAAAAGTGAAGAAAGTTCTGAAAGTAAGTATCAAAAAGGGGGATTGGTGTTTCTGCTTCAGATGGCTGTAGAGGGAGGACAGTGCCGTGTTTATCAAGGAACACTGCTCTTGTTTGTGCTGGTTAACACCAGAGGTTGTTCTGTTATCTCTTGTCCTGATTAACTTCTGACTTTGCAAACACAGCACTGATAACATAGGTGGATCCAGACTGTATTAAAGTTGCCTCAGGTCTCCAAAGGCAACAGGCAGCTTACAGTCCTTACTCACGTATGTGTTTTCCTGCTTATAATCAGGCATTTACTTTTTATCTGGGTCTGCCCTTCCCTGATAAAAGATTATTTTAAACTGAAGGATAAGCGGAAGAAATATTTGCATTTTTCTTAAAAATAAATGAAATTTACTTCAGGAATTGATATTTTTCATTACTTCTGGACTGTCGTTGTCTTAACGCTGTGGGAAATGTCCCCTGGTGTGTTCCACAGCTGGTAGTGATCCATACTTAGTTTTAAGATAAGCAGTAAGTGCAGCTGCAGCACACTGTGGTGTTCTGAATTCTGAATAAATCACCTTTAGTCCTCGTGGACTTGATTCGGAGCAGCTCCCGCTCTTTTTGCCTTCCCCATTGACCTCATTAATGGGGAGGCTGTCGGGGGGGTGAGATGCAAGAAATGGAAGGGAGCTGCCTGATTATTTTGGAAGCTTCCTGTAGGGAATAAAATCTTGGTCTCAAACACACGTGCCTTATTTCTAGACGTGACAGTGGGGTCAGTACACACATCTTGAAGACAAGATTTGGGAAGCCTGTATAAGTAAGCGTATCCATTAAGTGGTGCCTGCATCCTTTCCTGAAATGACTGGGAGAGCTGAATGCACTTTGTTTCACAAGTATTGGGGATTCTTTACGGTGTTGTTAGCAGTTATGGAACACAGCAGAACTTGATGCCATCTTGTTTTGGTTTTATTCTGGTGGGATTCCTTGGAAATGTAAGTAATAGCGTATCTGTGAATGTAATGATTCTCTTTCAGTTTCTCCAGAGCCAAAAACAGAAATGAAGACTCTGAAGTGGGCAATTTCACAGTTTGCATCCGTGGAAAGGATTGTGGGAGAGGACAAATACTTCTGCGAGAACTGCCATCATTACACAGAAGCAGAGCGCAGCCTTTTATTTGATAAAATGCCTGAAGTTATAACAATTCATTTGAAGTGCTTTGCTGCTAGTGGCTTAGAGTGAGTATGCCAATACACTCTATTACTAAACTGCTGTGGGAAGAGAAATCATGTACTGGAAGTGTATGGGACCTTTGGCACTTGACACGTAGCAGATAGGAGTTCAGTGATTAGCCACAGGGCACTTTAGAACAAGCACTACTAACTGAGGTCAACATCAACACGGTTTGTGAAATAGCTTAATATAATCCTTGAAAATAGTTCCTTTTTACGGGTGGTTTGTTGTGATTTGTTGAAAGTGGAATTAGTAGCAGTTGTTAGGAGTATCTTTCTGACAAGGCAGAAGGAAAACTTAATCTCTACAAAGGCTCCTTCCCTTCCCACAATTTCAGGATTGTAACATAGAACATAGGTGGTTTAGTGTTGTAATACTCACAACAAACAGAGCAGAACAAGCCAACTAAGTTGTGCACTTGTCAGAAGGTGTCACGTTGCTACTGGGTAGCTTTGATGCCAGATGGAGTGGCTGTGTGATGAGGTTATTCAAAAAATACAACTCAAGATGCTCACTGAGAGAAAACCTGGCTGTTCTCTTTGCTTTGTTCCTACATCTGCTGCTGTGCTTCTATGAGAAGTACCTGGAGCTTGCAGGTTCCCTAGCAGCATGCTGAGTTGCTTACCTCTCCTGTCCTGGCAGCCTTCAAATCCTTGCTTCAGAAGTCCAAAACCTGTATGCAGTCTCTTGTGGTCTTCTTCCTGTGCCCTTTACTCGTGTCCTGCATTTCCAGCCAAGTGCTGGCAGCCAGAGGTTAAGGAAGTCAGAGTGGACAATCAGACACAGTCCTGGAGACAGTGATGAAGCTGAAACTGTAGAAGATTGCTTCTTGGTTTTTGGCTTGGACGTTTTACTCTGGACAAAACAGTGGCATGTCTGAACATCTTGATTTGGAGTAATAAAGCACTGCTGCAAATCAGGTGGGGAAGAGCCAAGGATAGTAAATAAAAACACTGTAGCACATGAAGTTACTGCTCTTACAGTGTGTTTGGAATTGTAAGCTTTGATGGAGCTTTGCTTAGGTAAACTGGTAATGTTTATTGTAACAATACCGATTTCCCCAGATGAGACTGCAGTAGTCTGTCCTACAAGCAGTAACAAACTCTTCTTGCCTTAAACTAACATTCTTCAACTGAGAATGTTCACGTAACTGTTCTCTGTTGGAAACCTCCTCGGTTGTGATCTACTGAGTTTCAGGACAACTGAGTTTTAAATAAGAAATGAAACAGAAAGCGCTGATAAGTAAATGTTTGCTGTTGGCAGGGCTTTGCTCCCTTATTAGAGGGTGGTTTGCAAAGTGATTCTTTAACAATAAAGCAGCCACTGTGAAAATGTGCTAGCCTGGGGCTGAGTAATTGTTTGGGGAGGGCGGGGAGGGAAAACACTGGGACTGGCTGCAAACAGACCTGAGCTCACGAGAGCCATGAAGTGAGAGGTAGCAGGCTGTGTAAGGTGGTTCACTGATCGGTTTCTCTCTTTTAATAACGTCTGACCCTAAGGTTTTCTAGTTGCACTTGCTAGCAAGAGCAATGCTGATACCATTATGAATCTGTATTTGGGTTTGTCCAGTGTCTTGTGGATTAGGATAGCTGCAATAAGATTGATTTACGCCTTCAAGGTCTGGGATAATGTGAGGCACTGATTCAACACAGTAAGAGAAATTCCACTAATTCATGGCTCCAAAAGGTGGAGTTGCAAAGTTGCTTTTGTTGTGTATGAGCCAGAGCACTTGGCACGCCATTCTTGTCTTCAGATTCTTATTAAGATCAAAAGCTAACGTGAAAAGATAATGTGAAAAGATCTCTCTTATTTGCTCCTCTTCAAATTTTTCTGATGCTGGATCTTGTCCAGAAGAAAGGTAAAGCCTGCTTGCTAATGCTTTAAGGGTAATGTAGTTGTCCTGTGAGCTCCACTGGACCTGGATTTCTGATCCTGGAGCATCTGTAAGCGATTCCTGTTCCTTGACTCCTCTGAGTACCTCTTCCTGCCTTTCAGAAGACTTACACTGTATTAATTCTGATGATACCTTCTGTTTCTTTCGGTGCAGTGAAATGTTCATGGTGAGCCTGCACCTAAGGTGAGGAGGGATTGGAATTGATCAGACTTGAGTGACTGAGCACATCTGTGCACATCTACGTGCATTTGTGTGCACAAGGGTTTATGGTGGTGAACATCAGCAAAACTGTTAAAAGCATGGCAGAATCAAGATCAAAACCCTGTAAAACAAAAAGTAATATCCTGTGACTTCAGTAATGTCCTGTGTTTTCCTGGGATTAAAAGTAGCAATCGTGCCTGCTGTAGGGGGCCTGCTTTGCAAGGGGGCTGGACTCGCTGATCTCTGGAGATCCCAGCCCCTACAACTCTGATCATCTTTTCTCACAGTAAAGCATAGGTTGGACAATTGCAATTAGCTCTTTGCAAGCTCAGGTTTGGTTTGTCTGCATTCTGCACTCTTTTTCCCTATAAAATCTTTACAGCTGAGAAAGACTGAATCTACTGGGACACCATCATTAAATAAAGAGGTTAATTATGTTGGGCTGATGCAGTACATCAATCACATAAGCTCAGGTTATATGCAGTAATGCAAAGGAGGTGATGAAGTTGCAACACTTCTGAACTCTTCAGAAGTTCTTTATTACAGTGAAAGGACTTGAAACTTTTCTCCTTGTGTATTTGTGAACTATGAACAATTGCTCAATAGCTGTGGAATACAAGATGCTTCACCCAACTAAATCAGGTAGAATTGTTTAAAGAAACTGATTAAGGTAAGGCAGTTAATGAGAGGTTCCTGGCAATAAGTTACTAACTTAATAATTCCTAGAAAACTGTCACTTGTATTTACTATAGTAAAAACAGTCTTTGAGTGACATCTAAGCTACTTGAAAGGAATAACAAAATGCATTGTTTTATAGCTATCTTTTTCTATAAACGTGGGAGGAAGCAAAGCAACTTGCTTGCTCTGTCCCTTGGATGTTGGAATGAATGTTCTCTGATCAGCAGGTCAATGTCTGCAAGGAAATGCAATCCCAGAAGCATGAATGATAACCATGCAATGAAGGGCTCACTTCTCACTACTGGATGCTTATTGTAGCTGATAGTTCTCACAAAGGGCGTCTCTTACGTAGTGAAAACACACAGCTATGGAGCTGTCATGTTTAACAATATCCTCACTTGTCAAAATGCCTTCAGTGAACAGGGCTGCCTGGGACAGATGCTTGCGATAAACAAGTAGAAATGTGAGCAGCTTCTCACTGCAGTTCTGCTGTGTGTCTCTGGTATGAGAAAGCAGACTCGATGCCTGGGGCACTGAAAGCTGTATGCTGCGTGCTGGAAGCAGCAAGGGCTCTAACTTTGTTTTTCTTCTGAAGGTTTGACTGCTACGGTGGACTATCGAAGATAAACACTCCCTTACTGACGCCGCTCAAACTGTCGCTGGAAGAATGGAGCACGAAGCCAACCAATGACACCTATGGCTTATTTGCAGTGGTGATGCACAGTGGCATTACAATTAGCAGCGGACACTACACAGCTTCTGTCAAAATCACAGATCTCAACAGCCTCGAGTTAGACAAGGGAAACTTCATCACTGCCCAAACGTGCGAAACGATTAAACCAGAGCCACTGAATGAGGAGGAAGCAAGAACTGTTGCTGAAGACTACGACAACGGTGAAGTCTCTTTTAGAGTCAATGGCAGTGCACAGCCAGGTAAAGTTCTGAACAAAAAGAACATGGAAGCTGTCGGACTTCTTGGGGGACAGAAGAGCAAGTCTGACTGCGACCTGTACAACAGACCAGCAAACAGTGAGAAGGTTCTCAATGTAGTTACTGAGAACAGAAATCCCGAGTCCACCCCTGCTAATGGAAGTGTGGAGTGCAGCACTGAGCACGGCCATCAGAACGGGGTTGCTTTCAGTGGACTGGAAAACAAAGCTTTGTATGTCCTGCAGAGCCTGAAAGAGTACGAGGGGAAGTGGTTGCTTTTCGATGATTCTGAAGTGAAAGTTACAGAGGAAAAGGACTTCCTGAATTCTCTTTCTCCCACGTCGGCATCTACATCAACTCCTTACCTACTGTTTTATAAGAAAATTGTAGAGTGATACTGTATTTTGACTGTAAATATTAAGGACTCGCATACCCCTGGTGTCTGGTTTGCATCAGAACTACCTGGAAGAAACAGATGTTTGTCTTTGAAGCTACTGGATCCTACATTTCTGCTCTTTGCATTCTGTGTAAGTGGCTCAACTTGAATTCATAAACCATGACGTAGAACTTAACTCACCTAGTAACTTTTATGCTGGAGAATAGTGATATTACCTTTTAGAAATACCAGTTTGTATAGCTCCTAAAGGATGCCTACAATACACAGTAGTGGGGTTTTAACACAGCTCTAGTTCTCAGACATGCCTCTTGTATTATTAGCTTTTTTTTAATAAAAGTTATTTGTATTCATATTCTGGACTAAATGTATATTAACTAGCAAGTTTCATCAGAAGTTGTGTATTTTTGTAACTTGGGAAGTAATACTTCATATATAGTCCTTGAGTTATCTCTGTGGTTTACTGACAAAATGCTCCTTAGCCAATTCTAATACTGCTCTGTGCATCTCCAAGCACAAGAAAAGAGTGTTCACGTTAAAAAAAGAGAACTGAACTTAACAGGAATGTTTGAATGGTCTAATTTACATCTTGTTGCATTGATGTTAAATGGGCAAAGTGTGTAAATAGGTGTGATTAATAATACTTCCAAACAGAGAGTGTGTAGTGTAATTAAAATACTTTTGTACTTCTCAAGAAGAAAGCCCTTTAATATGCATATCTGTTTGGGTGGATTTGGAGTTTAGTGGTGAACATATAACAGTTAATTTGTACTTAAAGCTCACTGGAAGGTGGGAAAATGAAAACATTTGGCTTGATGCTTTGTTGAGAATGTATATATGAAATAAAAGAAGAACAATATGGTATGCATTGGAGATGACTAGATCAGACTTCTGTGTTGGGACAGGAAAGAGGGGACGTGGTTGGGCATCATTACCAAAAAGGCTGGGAAAGTGTCTGAATGAAAGAGATGATGAGGGAGTGCTTTATAAAAGAGCATGCCCTGCTGTTATCTGGTTCTTGTACAGCATGCCCTGCTGGGAAGGGACCTGATGACCAGAAGTAAGGCTTGGAGGCAAGGGTAAGAGAAATAAGTTTACTGTGAAAAGAAATGACATGTCTGACACATGGTAGTAGAGATGAAACAATCCCAGGTCACATAATGCATGCTACAAGGTTAAGCAGTATCCTGTAAGTTGCAGAGAACTAAAAACTGTATGGCATGAGATGTGCTGGTGTCACTGCTGCACTGTATGGAATGACATGAAGTGCTGCTGCAGAGACAGACAAGGGAGATGCACAACATGTGAGTATGCCCTGGTTTTTAGGGTATGTTTAAGCTTTTTTAAATATAAGATAACTAACTTACAAGGAAAGCCCTAGAACCCTGCACCTAGTTTATTCTCCAGTACCTTGTTCTTTGACAATCTTTTATTACACTGTAACACAAACACTGAGAGAACTCATGAAAGTCACATTGGTGCATCTGTTCTGATAGACCTCTGCTTTTTGTACAGGTTTGATTTAGAGTTAAGCAGCAAGGAAACTTGTGCTTCCAATAGAAAGCTGCAGTAAGGGCTGGACTCAACTGGCAGCCTCTCACCTCCTGCTGAACAGCTGTCTGGTAATTACTGCAGAGATGAATTACAAATGCCATGAGACACTGTAACCATACCAAATAATTTCATTGTCTAAAATGAGTATCCACATTAAAGAGAATAGCAAAATAGAACTGAAAGCTTACCTTGCCTGCTATAAATTGTTCCTGACTGCAATGGGGGGCTTGCTGAATTTCAGCCTGAAAATAAAAGTTATGTTGTTCCTACAGTTGGGTGAGGAAAAGGCATAAAGACATACATAGAACATGGTCTTTTGTTGTTGCTGGGATTTATTCAAAGGAAGCACTTACTTTCTGCCTTCCTGAAGAGCTAACTTGCCCCAGAGGCTGCTGTCCTATATTTAATGTGGCCCCAAAGACATCCAACAACCCCTTGGGACTGTGCATGGCAGAAACCAACAGAAAACCCATGTCAGGCTCCAAACTCCTACAATTATGAAATGGTGATTGTATAATTGTGTTTGCAACTTTAAGGGCTCCTGTCTGAAAGTTACATATATTTTTTTTCTTGTTATTCTCACCAACATAGCAGTATGTTCTTATTTTTCACCTACACATGCATATTTCTGTGTGGCTGTTTAGGTGTTCATGTAGAGTGAGCGAGCCGCAGTTAACCACTGCCCTGCCTCCCAAAGGACCTGCTTCAATGCAGAGAGGAAAAAAGACACCCAGACTGAGTGGCTGTAGGGTTGGTTCCAACTTTGAGATCAATTTCCTTGAAGGTCTGTGTCAGCCACCACAATCACTGCCTTACAACAGCTCCTTTCATCACACAATTAACAACGCGACGACTGCTGCCCATGTACGCTCGTGACTCACTTCATCTACTTTATCATTTTGTTCTTGTCTTGAAATTAGTTTTTAAACTGAAAAAGGGCCAGAAGCAGCAGCCTGACTGCAAGTTGCTGAGTTGAACTGCACACTGACACTACACTGGGTTTCTGTAGTTGGACTTCTAGTTGTTGTGTGCAATGATGGTGCTGGAATTCTCCTTCACGCTACCAAGAGAGGTGCAGCACCAGCAAGGTGTGCCTTGATTCTGCTGATGGTGACAGCTGGAATTATTTCCCTTAGCAGCAATTTGTATTCAGTTACAAAGAAGAAAGGGCAGGAACAGCAGAACAATCACAGCTTGGATAAGAAGTGTTAGTAAAGACTTACCTTGTTCTGAAAAGCTTCCCCAAGGATGGTGAGCTCTGAAGTCCAATTCAGCACAGGGAATTAAAGTGTAAACATTCACATATTTAATAGTACCATCAAAATAACCATCATCACTACATTAAAAACTTCAAAAATGCATTTGCGTATGGTCCTAATATAAATTAAATATATGAACTAAAAGTAAATAAATTTAACATTAGAGAATGCTATTATAAATAAAGGTAAATGCGTTAAGTGTACCTTTGAGTCATAAAAATGCCTTAAAAAACAGGTAACTTTACAGCTTATCACCAATACTCTGGATACCACTTGGATTTTTTTCTCAAACATGGATAAAGTAAGTCTACATTTGACAATTCAGAATGATTTGTTTTGGCCACTGAACACTCTGATGGAGGAGGAGGTGTGTGGGAAGTCCAGGATGAAGTCCAAGTTTTATTTCACAATAAAACTTCTTTGATTCCCAGCGCTGATAACAAGGCTCTTTCTTTTCAAAACCTTACTTTTAAGTGCTTTTTTATTTTGGTTTTTAACTCGTTTAGATATCCATTTTGCGAAGGCTCATCCTGCTGAAGGAGTCTCTGAGGGAGAGAAAACACAACGATGAGCTTGTGTTTTTCAGGGTCAGATAAGAAGCCTCTTCAGATGAGAGATACATAATTATTTCCAGTGTTTTCTACAGGAGAAGCAGCACAAACCCCCTGCACTCCTTAAAGATATGCTTGGAATATCCCTATCACACCCTTTCCAAATTTCTCTTTTTGCTTCTTTATCGTCCCTGTTGCTCTTTTCCTCTGACCAACACTTCCATGAGAAGCTCAGAACCAGGGCCGTGTTCTCCTAAGCCAACTGAGGAACAGAAGGGACCATAGCAAACACCACCTACCAGAACTGCCCGGAAAGGGACGTGCTCTGAGCTCAGGAAAGAAGGGGAAAAGGGACGGACTCAGCCAGAAGCCCCACATTAAGAACAGGTTTCACAAGAAGGTCAGACACCCCCTCTTTCCACCCTCCTTGTCTCTGCAGAAAAAATAAAAGCAAATATCCACCTGTGGCATGTGACTGGCAACACGGCCTTATACAACTGCGGGATCTTCCTGTTTATCAGCGGCTGCAGGGCTTCCTTTAAGCGGTGGTAATTCCGCTCGAGCTCCCGCTGGTATTCCTTTTGGTCCGGGCCGATCAAGCTCTTGTTCTTGCGCAGAGCATCCTCACATCTGCAAAACAAAAGCCTGTGAAACTTGGGCACGTAAAAAAAGGACAGATTTGTTAATTTAATAACACAACAGCTTTCGTTCTCTACTTCTGGGATGACGCACAGTATCCTTTTCTATCTTGTCTTTCGGGTAATAAAGACTCAGCTAAAGCAGCTGACCTCCGTGGGGAAAGGAGAGGGTGTCACGTTTCCAGTTTCCATTTCCAGAGTGGAAACTCACTCAGTTTTTATTTCTGTTTCATTCTCCAATTACATTCATCTTTGCTGAAGAGAAATGAAAAGCCCATCTCCACACAGCGCTTCCAGTCCAAGATTCAAAGACCTACTGTGAAGACAGACCCAGAAGATGTTCACTGGGAACTTCTACTGGGAAAGACGTGATTTAAATAAAGGGCATGAAGAGAACTCTAACATCACCACCACCTATTATATATGGAAAAACTACATTGCCACTGATCTGTCTGCACTGAACATTTCAATACGTATTCTTTTAATTCTTCACTGCTTACAAAAGACACTGGCTTAAGACTGCAGTTTGCATTACTCAAGAGGAAAGTACAGCAGCCAGTATAGTTCCTTGAGAGAATTCTGCCAACGTACTTCCACGTGGCTTGGACAAATTCACATCAGAAGGAAATCAGACCTCCTGGCCCTGCCAACCTGTGAGTTCATTTGTGCCAGTGTGGCTAGCTGTGTTCTGAAATGGGAACACTTGGTCACGACTGAGCTGTGATCACTAATTCCTTCCCAATATTCAGCAAAGCCAAATGACTTCAGCACTTGACCTGATGGAAGTCATGGACCAGCAGCACCAGAGAAACAGGGAGCCAAGTGGGAAGCTGAGGAATACAGCTGCGTATGGAAACCAGGCAGATGGTTACAACACAAGCACTCCTCTCCCAGACAGCCCCTGTGTTAGTGCTCCTGCCTGGCGCAGCAGTACTAAAGGCACCTGGCATCTGGAAGACAGCACTCCATACCTTTTTGTGAAGTCTTTGAAACAGAGCCGTAGCTTGTTATGATGCCTGAAGAGCTTTGGGTCGTTGGGTATTTCTGATAAGAAAACTTGTGCAACTTCTAATGGTCCCTTTAGGAGCAGAGAGAAAAAGTAAGTTTCTCAGCGCTGTCACATCCACTCACTGCAGAAACTTCTTGCACACAGAAACATTTGTAAAATGCAGCATTATTTCCTCACAGCGTGCTTCTTAAAGAACTGCAGCTGGTAGATCTGGCATAAATCACCAGACATCATGACTGCTGCGTGGCTTTTAGGCATTTGTAAAAATAAAACTCCGCTTTTGGAAAACAGGGTGAGAATGTGTGCAGATTCTGCATTTGTTTTCCCTTACAATGAATCCTGACAAACTCTGCAGAACTGACAACTAAGTTTAAACAATGCAGATGGAACCAAGTCTTTGCCAGCACTGTGAACTCGGCCCAGAACTTGAAACTCCAGCCTTGTTTTTCCCAGCTTGTTCCTTAGTGGAGGTTTACTCATATTCGCTCAATTTTTCCTCCATGTTTCTCCACTCTTAGCTTTGCTTTCCACTTTGTTCAAAAACCACAGCAGGACACGATCCCAGTTCCAAACACCAGTCCAGCTAACTGAAGGTGAAGCAATAAAATCTCATGTTTTTCTTTGAACAGGGGGAGGAGAAGCAGTCAGAAGTGACTGCAGATGCCAGGAAGGGACAGATAATGAGGGAGAAGGGCTATCTCTATCTACTCAGCCACTTCCCAGATCTAACCATGTTTTCAGGACTCAGTCAAATTGCAAAGTTACCCAGAGCTGGTCTAGACCCATCAGTGATCTTGAACACATTCCATACACCGAATGGTAAAAAAAACCCACAGTAATTTGGAAATAAGGCCCAGTGCCTGAGCAGAGCAATACACAACCCCACTTGTCTCCAATTCAGAAAACGGTTCTCACCTGATTCACTGTGGTACCTACTGATCCCTGTAGCACCATCTGCAGCATCTTTGGGTCTGCAGGGTCTTGGTGAGTTGCAAAAGCTAATTCTTGTGTTTTCTTCTGCATGTCCTCTATGGCAACTTCAATGGGTGTCAAAATGATCTAAGCAAGCAGCCAAAACACAGGACACTTGTTACGGTGGAGACAAGTGGCAGAGGACACCAACAGGACAGATATTGTGTGGCAGTACGAAGGGATGACAAGCATTGGAACTTGCTGCCCAGGGTGTGAGGTGGCCACTGTCCCTGGAGGTGTTCCAGAGCTGTGGGGTCGTGGCACTGAGGGACACAGTCAGTGAGCTGGGATTGGGCTGGATGATCTTAAAGACCTTTCCCAACCCAAATGGTTCTACAATTCTATCCATGACTCCGTGCGGCCCTGGGGTTTAACTAAATGATGTACCAAGGTACATCATGCAGGAGTTTCAGCAACATCTACTTCCCTTATTGTGTAATATTTCAAAGGAGAGCCGTGGGGATGTCTGCTGGGCAAAGTGCAGGCCTCACCTCCTCTTTGTGAATGACGTTTATCCTGGTTTTGATGTAAGGGAAAGCGTGGGACGTTGTCAGGATGGTTTTACGCTTGAACTGCTCGTGCAGCTCCCCGTGAGCTCGGCCATCCAGCGTGAAGGGCGTGCAGTACATGAAGCGCCGCAGGTTGTAGTTCTTGTCAAAGTAAGTTATCCTGTCCTTCATCTCATACGTGTCAAAGTAAGGCTCCACATAGGTAATCTGGATGTATGCCTGCAAGAAGGAATCCAGGTAAGCACAGAGATGAGACGACCTCTACTCCCTGCGCTGCCATAGCCTGGTGTAACTCCTCTGCAGAACTAGGATTGCTCCTTGCCTTTACTCAGAAACGTCACACTGATGTTGCTGGAGTGCCTGGT
This sequence comes from Lagopus leucura, assembly GCF_019238085.1. Classification (NCBI taxonomy): domain Eukaryota; kingdom Metazoa; phylum Chordata; class Aves; order Galliformes; family Phasianidae; genus Lagopus; species Lagopus leucura. Next base: position 26,764,744 of record NW_024962266.1, read on the forward strand.
GAGTGCTCAGCATCTTCTGGACTAGATACAGCACTCTGCCCCTCTCCTCTGAAGCTCTTCACATGAAGTGTTTCCTCCCTTTCTCTGCAGATAATACCTTCTTCTAAACTGGAGTCTTAATTTCCTAGCCAAGCTCCCATTATTTCTGTTACGCCTAAAGGAGCTTAAAAGACATAGGACAAGAATGATAAAATGCTACAGCAGAAAAAAAAAAAAAAAAAACCCTACAAGGCCAGTGAATGGAAAACTCCCTTCCTTCCTTGCATTTCATAGAGATTACAGAGACAGGCAAATGCAGCCTGAGACTGCAGTGTCTCTTTGTCTCTTGACCTTCCCTTCTGCCAAGCCCACAGGACACAACACAGGGCAGGAAGGAAACGGCTCATTCTGCACTCCTTTGCTGGGAAGATTTTCCCCACCTCTCTTCTCTGAGACGTTCTCTAGCTCTCTTCATGGAAACATCACCTACTTGGCGAAATCCAGGGCAAGGATTTGGCCCACCATGTTCATGTACATTCGGGACCAGTTCTACTGCTGACTCTGTACTCGTGTTCTTACCTTGTTGGGATCTAGTTTACATTTGTCCACAGGATTTGAGTCCTTGATCACTTCAAGCACATCTTCACCAAACCGTTCTCCATAAAATCCCTACAATCAAGAGCAAATGCACTGAGATACAGCATCATAGGCATCCATCAAAGGTGGGGGTTGGAGAGACAAAGGGGGAGGTGAAGCTTCAAATGCCTTCAAGCGCATCTGCACCAGGGCTGAATGTGATCTGCTGAACCTAGGAGAATTCAATCAATCGCATTCCAGGGCCAACAGGAAACAAATGAGCCTAACACCCGGAAAGCCAAGAGAACTCGGGAGCCTTCCAACTGCACACACGTGCTGCAGGGCTTTGAACAGACCTCTGAGCTCACTGTGTGTCTGTGAGCTCAACTGAAAGCTGGGGTCAATGCAGGATCTGCTTGGAAATCAGGGGCCGCGTCAGAGCGCAGCTCTGCTGGGCCGGATGAATGGGTCTGAACTCAGCTCTGTGCGCCCAGACCTCAGATAACACTGCTGCTTTCAGTGCCATGTGACAGCAACTGAAGCGTGAGCAACAACAGGAGAGCAGATCTGTTCCAGCAATTAAACAGGGCCAGGTCTGAGGAACGAACTGGTGCTTACATTGGCACCCAAAGCCAAGGTAGATTTATGAGAGTTGCCTTCGCTTGCTCACAGCTGAAACAAACTTCAGACACCTGAGAAGCCCACTCTGGGGGCTCCGAAACTCAGCTTCTGTTAAGGGCACTGTCTCTAGGAGAAGAGGAACATAATGCAAAGGTGAGAACATGAGAATAAAAAGCAATGCTTTCCAACAGCTGGATTCTGAAAGCATCTCAGCCTTTTTTCAAGCCTAAGTCATCCCACTGCACTAGGCAGCTGATGAGAAATGCAAACACTGTGAAAAGCCACAGATCTTCAAGTGATCATAGCAGGTCTGCAGCACTCATGATTTGTGAATGACAGATGGAAAACAGATAAACTGCAGTTCACAGAGAGATCATCTCACCTCGAGCCTATGGGAAATCTCAGCTAACTTCGTTATCGCAGGCTCCTTGTAAACAAACTCTTGCTCATCCAGGTCTCCAAACTTGGTTCCATAGAAACCGACCCTGAAGTAGGTGCCAAACATCCTCTTTCCATCCTAGGTTTGGAGAAACAAAAGGTTGTTTCAGTGTAGGGACAAGCACAATCCAAATGTGGCTGCAGGAGGGCTCCTGACATTATGCAAACTCAAAAAAGAAATTAAAAACGAACCAAGAAAAAAATAGAAAGAAAGAAAGGAAAGAAAAACACACCTGGAACTCAGCATGAACACGCTTAGCAGCAGACACCGCAATGAAATTACAAACTAATGTGAGGTTATATGGATCCAGGATGACCATCAGCCCAACCCCGCAATGCCTTCTGCCACCCCAGGAGGAGCCTGAGGGCGTTGGATGTTGGGGAACAAAGGTGAGTTCCTACATTTGGGTATTACTTCAGGCCTGGCCCATAGCTGCCGACAGCCTGCAGCACGCAGGGAGGACACAGCACACAAACACCCCTAGAGATGCCCTTCAGGGCCCCATGATCCACCCTGAGCTAACTGCAGGGTTGGGCTGATGTCCATGTCCAGGGCACTCACACACGCACACACAGCAGTGCTGGAACAGCGCACGGCCCTGGGGGTGTCACAGCCTCCTAGGGACTGACTGCCAGGATGGAGGGAGGGCCAAAGTCACTCCTGCTGAAAGCAGATGCAATTCACTGTGTCATGTACCTGCTTCCTTTTGAGCCAGTGGTGAATTTGGCCCAGAAATGCAACAAAAAGAAGAGAAACAGAAAGATTTTTGCTGGAAAGTAACAAAGAAAATCTGATTAACAGAAAGAGGAAAAACACTTTAAAAATAAACCACACCTCTAATCTTGTTAAAACAATTCACTCCGCATGCACAAACCAGAAATGCTTTTCAGCAAGAAACTGTGAGATGTTCACCTTTACTCTCGTGAGAACGCGTGTGCACAGCGCTCTGGTTTGGGTTCAGAGAGCAGCTGTGGTGTCCTGGCTGCTGCACATGAGTCTTATCTGCTATTTATTTCTTATTTTTGCTATGGCAAAACTGATCTATTGTGATGATGGTGAACACGATCTATGGAAGGCAAGGAGTGTAAATAAGGATATCTCAGGAGAGCTCTGAAGCACTGCCATGGTGAGGTGCTGGCCTGAAGAACACGGTGGGCAATGCCTGTTTTTGGGGCAAAGGCTGCTGCCTGCCCCATGCTACAGAGGGCAGAGCTCAGCTGTGCCCAGCTCTGACCAGAACTGACCAGGATTTGGCCCTGTCTTTGGGCATGTGAGGTTTGGGGTACAAAGCATTTGCAGAACCTGGTTCCTACAAGGTAGGAGCCGCACAGCCATCTGCACACATCACTTCTTACAGCTGGTGTACGTTTATGTTGCCATAAAAATATCAATAAGAGGGGAAGAAAACGCTGTCTACTATCAGCTCTAATTAATAAGTGGTTCTGGTAGCATTTACTAAATGCATAAAATAAGAGCCATGTGGGACTGGGAAGTCCAGAGGCTGGGAAGCCAGGTGAGATCCAGCCCCCAGTGCACACTCCATCACCATGAAGTCCAGCTGCACCAAATTTCCCCTATCAATCCAGTTGCTGACCTTCAGTTATCATGAGGACCTCATGGAGAAGGAGCACTGGTTGGCCCAGGTGGGACAGAGCATCTCCACCACACAGCCCTGAGCCATCAGCCATGGGCTGAGCGGTGACAGCTCCCCAGCAAAGGAAGCACCAAACCCTTTGTGCTGCCCTCCACAAGGTTTTGTAGGAGTGTCTTTGGAGTGAAAGGGTCTGCAGTGGGAGGAGTGGAGCAGGAACGCCTCCATCCTCTTTGTAGAGGCAGTTTCCCAGTCTGAGGCCATATCTGGCAATCTCAGCATGAAAACACTCCTCAGGTGAGCGAAGGCCCACAGGCTATTCCCTGCCCCTTGGGGACACTCAATAGCTGTGAGCCCCGTGGGATGAGGAGAGCTCAGTTTCTTGCCTGGAGTTAACAGGAGACGGCTCTGCAAACCTCACTAGGTTGAAATTTAGCTTACACCAAAGTCTCTGGAATAACAGTACTGAAATGGAAACGTGTCACTTAAAAATACTCCATGGTCTTGTTTCTGAAAAGAGCTAAAATGCAGATACGAGGGAGAAAATATTAAAAGCATTTTATCTCCTATTATTTTTTGAAAAATAATAGGTCCTGGGGAGGAGAAGAGAATGAAGGTGAACACTGAATAGCCATCACAGAACCGGCAGAGCAGATAACAGCCATCATGACATATGAAGGTTCATGATTTGTTATTATGCATGGTAAATACCTTTCAAAATTGCTGGGAATCAAGTTTGAGTTATCTCTTGCATACACACAAAAAGCTTTGCCAACAAGATCCGAAAGAATCCAGCACTGGAGTTCTGCTCTGCTTTCTCCACCAGCAGAGCTGCAGCTGCCTGCAGGCAGAGCCAGCCCCAAATATGCATGAGGGAAAGTGACTCCTTCATACACACTGTGCAGAATGCAAAATCCAACCATTTCTACCAAAGAAAGCATTCTCTTTTCTTGCCCAATTTCACCCAAGGTCCTTTGCAGCATTGCCAACTACTGCAACTCTTTCAATATGCATTTTTCAATATCTTTTTGTTTCTGGAGTGCTGCCGTTCGAGGCAACATCACTTTGTATGCTTAAAAAAACAAGCAAACAAAAAAAAAAAAAAAAACCCACAAAAAAGGGATTCGATATTTATAAAACCAAGAGCAGAGCAGAAGAACCCACCACTCCAAAGGCATTGGTGCCACTTGGGACACTGAGGCCTATAGTTGGCAATGCTGCTTTTCCTGGGACACATGGGGTGTACCCTGCTGTTGGCATAGCTTGTTGCTACAATGAAACTGGGATTTCCACAGAGAAAAACAAAAAATAAAAAGGGGGTGGGGAGGGGAAGAGGGAAGGAGGAAGCAAAAAAAAAAACCAACAAAACAAATCCACAAGTAGGAACTTACCACAACAGACAATAGTAAGAGTGGGGAGGAGGGTCAGCAACCAGGGCGATAGAGGAGAAAACAGAAAGTATTTAATTAGGGAAATTCCAAAAAACAAACAAGCAGCAAATTGGCAGCAAATAAACCTTAAAATTAAAAAAAAAAAAAAAAAAAAAAAGGGTGAGCATCAATCAAGGTATTTAAAAATAAGGAAAATAAGGAAAAAAAACATGCAACAAATCTGAAAGCTACGAAGCACAAAGATCAGAAAAGTGTGGCAATGAAAGAGCACGATGACAGACGAGAACATAAACCATGGGTGTCTTTTACCATGCAATAAAACATGACTGAGTGATGTTAGAACCATAACCAATGACAGAACTTTCTTCAGGGGTCGATTTAGGGGCAGACTAATCAAGATAGATGCTCACAGGCCTTCACGTGCATTGGCTATTGGATGTGGATGGTTGACATTCCCATGATGTACTCCAAGTCTCACCTGCTGGGACTTCTCACAGGAGCAAGCAAATGATTTACAGGGCCAGTCCTTCAATAGCAGGGGCTATTTTTAAGCTACTGAATTTCACTTCTTGCTGGGCCACAATTAAAAACCATCTTTGAGACATCATCAGCCCAAATTATTTGTCACACAAATCAAAGAAACTTTGATCTTGGCCCCAGATCAGACAGTGTGGGCTTAAATGCTCTCCTGTGATGGAAAGTTGGGGTGAGATGGCTCACACTGAGTCGCCTGATTCACAGAAAAGCAGAGACTAACCGGACAGCTGAAGTCTATGTGAATAATGCAACACTCATGAAACATTCAAAGTTTCTTCTGTGACTTCTTGACACTCGTGTACCAACTGTGTCAGCTGGGCTGGGCCCTCACTGATCCAACCCGTCTGTGCTGGGTGCAGCACCAGATGAAGCTGACTGCTATGCTTGTTTCTAAGCCAACATGTGGTTCTCATGGTGTATTGTTGCAGAAATGGGAACAACCAGCCTCTACAAAAATGGAAGCAGCAAAACTGACTCCAGTTAACACAACTGAGCTGTTTTACTGCCAGATAAAGCTACATAACAAATGGATTGCTCTTAAACGAACAGAATAAAGGAGCCTCTTGTCTGAGATACAGTTTGCACATGCGATAAACCAGTTCTGTATTCCAGTACCTCTGAGCATTATTGCTTAAATCGACCCCTGTGGGTGGGGTGAAAATATGGCATGAAGGGATGTTGATGCTGATGAAAAGAAATATAAACAAATTATAAAAACAAACTAGTGATGATACAGTGGCTCATTCACCAAAGAACCTCATTAGTGGAATACATCAGCATCCATGCACTACCTACAGCTTCTTATGAAGAATTTCCTACTACGACCACGATCGGTTTATTGGTATTTCTTTGGTTAATGAATTCAGTTTTAACAGCAGACAGCAACAGAAATACCCACAACTAGCACATGTGGGCAAGCATTGGCGTGAGTCATCTGATAAATCTATTAGTGTTCTTTACTAACTAAATGGAGTTACCTACCTCCCAGCCAGTACTCTGTGTAATAGAAAGTAAAAAGGGCATGTCACAGAAACAAAAAAAAAAGTCCAAAGGCCAAAACATGACCATCAATGTAAGGCAGCATAAACTCGAAATGGTTTCAATGATTTTAAGACATCATGCAACCAAAACAGACTTCTCTGGCCCAGAATGACGCCCAATGATTGCTCCTTATTGGTTCATTCAACCTCACAAACCTGGCAGTGCCACAACATGGGAAACAACCAGGCCTTCAGCTGCTGAAGACCAGCTGGAAGTTGATGCACTGATTGACATCTACTGTTAGCATAAGGGTAAGTATACCAACAGGCAACTGTGCACCAAGCAGCCTACAGCCAGAAAGCTGGCAGGGGTGGGGGCTCAGAGTAGCACTGGCACTTACTGCCCACGCCTGCCTGCAATGAAGGCATGCACCCATCAAGTATCTCCTAGAGGCTTCTAGAAAGTTGCCAAGTGCTCTCATCCCCTGCTTAGCTGAGGTCTGCTGGGCTTTGTGAAGGCTGGTGAAGTCTGATGTCTCCCATCAAATGCTCAGCACCTATGCTGGTGGGTTTTGCACCAAGTTTAAAAAGGTTCTTTCAACAGCTTAGCTACCATTCTAACAGGCAAATAAAACTCCCAACATTCCTCTGCGTTACCTACCAGGCTAGAGGCAAGAAACAGTGGTTCTCCCAGAAACAGAGCATGCAAAATACATTTTAAAACAACATCTGAAAGAATTAACTGGCACGTGATTGGAACTTTTTAACGCTTGGATAATTCTGAAGTCACAATAAAACTTGGTATGCAATGTTCTAAGTTTCTTCAGTCAAATACACACAGAGAGAAAACTCCAATTAGTGATCCTTGCATTTACTGCAGATCACCATTTGGCAGTTCTTGTGTAATCTATCAAAATGTTTTTTTCCTTAATAGGTAGTTTTCACTTGACCACAATTCACACTGCAGCTGAAAATCCAAATCATTACCTGGTGGACGATCTTGCTAAAAGCTTCTTGGAGTTTACCATGAATAGTGGATAGCTTCTTGGCATCTCTGTTAGCTTCATGAATAGGAATAAGGACTTTGTAAACCTCATTAACTGCTTCATACATGCCAGCCTAAAAAAACAAGGGCCATCAGATCGCTTCATCAGTTCAGCAGCAAGAATGATACAGCATTTACATTTTAAGACTGCAAAATAAAAAGGTGGCTCACACACCAAAAGGCACTGTGATGTAGTCAGCACCTTTTCCTTACAATATAGCTATGTCTCTAATGGAGATGATCGATGTAAAGAGACAACACACCATGCAACTTAGCCAGCCTGCTACAGCACTTCTCTTTGTTCCAGAGTTACTGCTGCTTGTACTTAAACCCACTGAATATTTCATACTGTGTTGTCGGATATAAATCATTGTTTTCACTTGTTTCTGATGGATACACTACCACCAGCTCACTAACACTGCTCACATAAAGCTCTCAGCCTACCCACTTTGAATAGGAAGAAAAACAGTGAGGCCTTTATCTGCCACTGTGAGCTCCAAAATGTGCAGTGTTGAAATGAAAGATGCTAGGAAACCAAAAAGCCCTTTGCTCCCCGACCCCACTCACTGCAGTTCACTTGACAGGGCAAAATGAGCTGTCTTGAGCAGCTCAAACTCCCAATGCTCCAGTGAATTAAGCAGTTAAGAATTAACAGAGCTACACAGTTTCACTGAGAAAACATTTCCCATTCTTTTGCCCAGGAGAAGGAGAGAGAGAAAGAAATTCAAGTCTTCTACCATGGAGAAAGATGCTGCAGCCTGCTCCAGCAATCCCACCAGACCAGCTTCTGTGAAATACTTTCCAGAACAGATACCTTCTTCATCTGGTGACACAACATCATCAGAAACTGCTGACTCTTCCAAAACATTAGAAGATATGTTCTAAGGAAACATAACACAGGTAAAAATTTGTGCTCAATTTCAATGACATTCAACACTTTGAAAGCTTGATGATTTCAATCGAATCCTACAATGTTTAAAGCAGCAGCTGTTACGTGCTTTTTGTTTCATCTCCTTCTGAAACAACAGGATACTTCAGCACATGGTTGAGCTGATTGAGTGGCCCATGTGTTCACAGCTGTGTGCTTGTTTGCTCTGCTCAGCGTTGCCCTGCCTAATGTGAGTCACAACAACCCCTCCATAAGTTGCTTCGGAACAACTGCACTCACTTCACAGTGACTGGACTAAACAGATGGTAAAGAAGTACAACTTATATGAAGAAATAAACTCAATTGGATTCATTCAGCCTACAGATGAGAGGCTCAGGGGAATCAAGCCGCGTTCAAGCATAAAGATTATTTTCAGAACTTGCTATGATGCATTCTCCTCAAAATCAACTGAGTGAATGCAGTGTGAATGTCTAAACATAGGAATATCTGTCAGCAGCAGTGACAAAACCCCAAAATACACTACAGAAGATAACCTCTACCTGAAATGTAACGCATCCTACAGGGAGGTATTTTCGGTCCTCGAGCATGCTCAGATACTCAGCCACCAAGGCTGCAGAGTGGACCAAACACTGTGCTGACTCTGCATGATTGCTCCTCTCTGAGTGCTTTCCAGCCATGTTCTGTAACCAGGTCAAGCGCAGGTCAGGGGAATTCTGATAGCCCTTTGCAATCCTAGTTAAAAATAGGGAAAAAAAAGAGAGAGAAAAAACACACACAAAAAAAACTCTGCAATTAGTATGCAGTCATTTCTGTTTAAGCAACAATCACTTCACAGATTTCTTAGCTAGCTACTGGTGGGCGAGCAACTGGATCAAGCTAGTGATGGCTCACTGCCTCTAAGGGTGACTGCTGAAGCTCTTGACTAAATTTCATATTTCAGACTAGAACTGCAGCGTCACTGCTCCAAAAGGATGCTCTGTAAGGGCTCAAATGCACAACATCTGAGTTCAAAACCAAAGAGCAATTACCTGTGTTTATATTAGGTGACATGTGAATCACAGGAAGCAGTGCAAAACAAGCTTAAGTTAAAAGTAAAATGATTGCCAAATGCATGATCAAGATTCACAGCTACACAATACTCAGTGCTCTAAGTACAGAAGTGCCATAAGTACTAAGCTTCTTCAAACACCAGCTGGACACTGACATCTACTGTTCCTGCTGTGCAATGAGTATGGACTCTACCTGTACATCAGGTCAATTAGCATTTCTGGATCTTCCTGGTGCTCCTTCATTTTAACTGTGTCAGAGAGGATCATGTGCAGGTTGAATACTAGATCTTGGACCTGTAAAAAATACACTGCTGTAATGAAGTAGCAATGGGAATCAAGCTACTTACTGCTATGCCAGGGCTACAGCTGCTCTGAGCCTCTGTGTGGTTACCTCACTGTCAGAATTAATCAAGGATCTGGGTTTGGTGTACACAGGTCACAAAAAAAAGTATGAACCTCCTTCGAGGAATGCATGCAAATATTCCAGGCTGGAAATAAACTAAATGCCACTTATTCCTGTGGTTCTTTTACCTGATCAGGAAATGTTGTCTCTCTGAGTTCCAGATCTTCTTCAGCATATGTTAAAATAGTCTTCAAGGAACGTCGTAAAAATTCCTCATTGAAATTCTGGGATGTCCCCACCAGGGATGAGAGAGACATAGTCACCTGCATTTTCACTCTGGCAAAGTTCTGCAACAGAGAAACTGTATTTCAACAACCTGCCAATACTGTGCACTCACTGTTATCAGAGTCAGTGAATCCCTCCAGTTCTGCTGCTCAGCCTTGGTGAGCACTTTGTGACAGACAGGCACGTGGGTACTTGCAAAATACCAGCTGGAGGAGCTGAAGCTGAGAACTTTCTTAGCACTTTGAAGCACATGTGAGTTAGTAAACCTAAGATCTAATTAGAAATTAGTAACATCTGGAGGAAAACAAAAATCCCAGTATTTCTAATTCATTTTCATGCTTGTCTAGCTGATAAGCCCCCTAACAGCCTTACTTTCACATGAATGAATACACAGTGCTCCATCCAGAGGTCCCCAACCAGTTCCCATATAATAACCTAATGAAGTGCAGCAGGACACTCACATTCCCAATCTCAAAGTTTTGCCTCATCAGAAGGTAAAGTGAGGCACTCGCGTGTGACCGTATTGTGCTGATGCTGCTGCTACAGTGTCTCAGGAGCCTCAGGCACAGATCTGCACACTGCTCTGTCTCCTCTTCAAACAGCAGCTCAGGGAACTGGAAAAACAGCATATGAGAAAACTACTGCCTGGACAGACAGAAACAAGCACTCAGACATAAAGGCCACAATGATCCTATCAAGCAATAATACATCAAGCATACATCAGCATTAGAAAAAGTTCAATCCCCTCAAAGCTTCCTTTGAGGGGAATTGTGCTGGTTTGAATCACTTCACTTTTACAGTTAGAGAGATGCAGAATCACTGGTAACACTGGTAGACATTTTACCTACTATTCATTTTACCTACTCCACCACTCCTTGCTCCTGCATATACACCTTTCGATTGATTCACACTGATTCCAAAAACTCAGGCTTAAACCTTTGGGCTATTCCCAGTACATATGCAGAATCACAGTTTAAATTATGGTACAAGTGAAAAAAAAAAAAAATCAATTTTAAGCAAGATTCATCCTTAATTTCAGCTGTTCCTTGCGCTGCCTGCTGGCTAAGTACATCTGCTAGCCACACCATACTCACTCCTCGTGAACTGCACCTTTGTGCACAGCTATAAAACCCAAACTGCATAAAAAGAGCGCCCCAATCACAAAAACCATTCAGGTTTTATCCATCCCGAGACCCCATTTCCTGAAAATTAGTCCTGCACAAAACAATAAATGCTGGGTGAAGTGACAATGATATAAAGGGAAAAAAACAGCCCCATCCTCCATCTGCACTGCTCAGGATATATTACAGCCTCTGCAGAGAATTCACCTTTGAGACCAAAGCTCTCTGTGTGGCGAAGCAGTGTTGGAGATAAAGTGCACTTTGGTTGCAGGCCATGCTGTGCAGAAGCACCTTCAGCACCCCGCCAAGGATGCTCTCTTTGGACTCCGTCACAGAAACAGTCTGCAGGCAAAAGAAAACCAAGGGTCATACGAGCACAAGCAAATCTCCTGGGGGAGCTGTAATAACTCTGCTGAAAACCCCTTTGGCATGGAAAAACTGCCCACTTTGCTGAGCCTGTGGAACAGTCGCATTTCTGAATCGGCTCCAGGTGATGGAAATCTGACCCATGAGCTGAAGGAGATGGAATGACACAAAACTGCCGTGTGTCCATGCTCACTAGTGGGTAAAGGGGAAACAGACAGATTTTGTATCACAGCGAGGAGCCTGGAGGCTTTCCTGCACTGTGCCACCGTGTACAAACACAAGAGACCGACCTAGAACTGAATGACTGGAGGCAAATTTGGGAAGGAACCAGAGGAGTTGGTTGTAATAGGGCAATATTAGCCAATTTTCACTGTTCATTAATGGAGTTTTAGAAACAAATACTTCTTAAACTACAAAAAAGGAACAATTTTCAAAAACCCTGAAGAAAGCTACAGTACTTAAAAACCATACTGTAAAGGGCTGAGGATGAGGAGAGGCATTACAATCCTTCCTGCTGCAGCACTAGACCTGGACAGTTCTGACAGTGTTCAGGCAGTTAGAATGGCAGGAAGGCTCTATTTAATGAACTGCTGCCAGGCCAGCTGATCCTAATGGTATCACATCTCTTTTCTTCTACCATCCTTACCTGTACAACTATCTCTAGTGTATCCAAAATAATTAGATTTGCTTCTGTTGCAAGATTTCCATCAATAAGTGCTTCATGTTCTATCTCTGCTCGTGATCTATTCGGAGAAAAGAAAGCAATAAAATTACCTTCTGTTTAAGAAGTAAACCCAATATTATTTCTCCACTTGAAAATATTTCCTCATTGGCAGGAACCCCTTGATTACAATGCACATACTTATTGCTGGACAACACAACGATCCTTGAATGTATCCATTAAGAGGACAGGAAGACTTGCTTTTTTTACATATACAAACTTACAGGTGATTTACGTTCATCATGCTCAGGAGAGATCACACTACTTCTGACACTTCATTACTCTCCCAGGAAGACAACAAGCATTTAGAATCAAAGTCCAACTCAAACTGGTTTAGTAGCATTGTAAGGCATGCAACAGCGAAACCAGGAATAGAATGAATGGTTTCATGTTGTAGGCTATGGACACACGGTGGTGCTACACGAGCTGGTATTTATGCACTTTGTTCCCAGCAGCCAGACTAGTTGCAGGGCAGAGTGCACAGTGTGGAGGTGTGATTTCTGCCCTCTTATGCTACGTTACATTACAGTTTTTGAAGAATATCTTCCATGCCACGAATAAAAAGCCCACACAACTTTGCTGTTTAATACCAGGCACTCACTTCCCTCAAAAGGCTGACAAAGTTCATATCCCCACTCACAGCAGAGGTCTCAGGAATTCAGCAGAAACCACCTCCATTCAGTGACAGGAGCTGCACTTGGCAAAGCCCCAGTGCTACATCTAAAGGGCCCAGCTACAGCTTGCCCGACTCAGGTGCTATCTCTGACAGATTCAAGCCAGGCCAAATGGCACTGAAGGCATGATGCAGAGTACTGACAAAATCCAAACAGAGCACACATCAAGGAGGATGGAGCTGACTTGGTTGACAGTGTTCCTGGAACCTGTATTGCAGCAACACTCCTGTGCCACACAGCTTCCCATGAGAGCTGGGTCATACACTCATTGTCTACTCCTCAGTCTCCAGAACATGAAGGCTTGGTGCCTGATCCTTCTGGGCCAAAGAGAGAGGCCCAGCCCCTGTGTCAGTAGTGAAAGGATGAATTCTGCAGGCCAAACTTTAATCCAGTATAAGTGCCCACGGCTCAAGTTGAACCATGGTGAAATTTATACCTACATCACTTTGTGAGGAGGTTTAAAACACACTGTTGATCTGGCTTTCCTGATGCCTCAGCCAGACTGCAGTCCTGGACAAGAAGCCACTACCTGACATAACAAGAGATCTACACTTCTGTGTTGGACAAAATAATGATAAACTGTAAAGATGTACTTTCAAATCCAAGAAGTATCTTTACGTCTTTGTGGGTAAAATTTGGCCTGACTTCCATCCAGGCTGAGGACCTGGCTCCTCAGTTTCTTCAGAGCTTCACTTGGGCTGAGATTACTTTCCTAGGATTAGGAACAATTCCAGACTGCAGACTGCAATTTGAGGAAACAGAAAACATGCACTGCAAAGCTCAAACACAACTCCTGAGCCTTCCAAATTAAACCACACTGGGAGAGGGAATTATAAAGGAAATGGGTGTAATAAGCAAGAGGAGCTCATTCCAACCAGTTGCACACACACGCACACACACACACACACTGAAAACTTCTGCCAAGCATCACAAACAAGGCTGTGATGATTGAATCTGCAGATGTATAAATGGCAATTTATAAGAACTGCACACCAACACTACAGTACCTGGCTGGTTTGTGGCTTCTAAAAGCACAGCACATGTGGAAAAACAATCAAAGTGATGGATTAGGGAAGGAAAGGAAAGTGAGCTTTGACAACTCCAGAATGCTCTTATGTAATAAAGGAAATATGACATGGGATATATATGCTATCTGTGAATACTGTTCATGAATCTTCTCTCTAAATTACAGCTTACTACAGGATTTTTAGAAGGCCATGGATTGTATTAGTCTTGTTAAATCTCTTTTAAAAATACAGAGAAAGTAAGGAATGGTGGAAAATAAGAGTTAAAACAGGGCAGTGTCAGGCAAAAATCTATTTGTACATTGCCAGACCTGCTCCAGTGGAGGGCTCAAACAGGCTAAGTGGACTGCTGCCACTGACCATCACTGGTGAGAGAGACCCTGCATTCCCACAGGCACTGTGACATGGTTAAAATAGAAGAATAAGGCAGAGTTACTTGTCAAGCTTCTCCGTGTTTTGACGCCAGTGAGTCATATCCTTTCTCCATCTCAAATTCTCTTGACTTCCAAAAGCGCTCCCAGAAGGACTTCTCTCTGTAGGATAATATTAAAATAATAGTAGCCATTTAATTTTTATTTTTATTTTTTTTTAAGTAGCAACTCTACGTTGTTAACAAGCAACAGGTGACAGCAAGCTATAACTTATTCCTTAGATCCAATGCTGTGGCACTCAGACCCAAGCTGTCTATATGGTCTCTCACTAAGTGCCATGAGAGGTAACTTGACTTGCAGTCATTTTCACCCAAGTACTCAGTACAGACTGAGCCAACTGAGACAGACTGCTGAGAGGTAACTATCAGGGTTGCTGAGAAGCAACTTCTTTGGACTACTCAGGAGCCTAGGTTTAGCAATCCTCAGCAGTCTGACACTACTGTTTGTCAGCTGAAAACAGTGATGTCTTCAGGATGGTGCTGAGATCCCATTTCCTGCTTCACAGGCTATCTGTCTTTATTGCCACTGCTGGGAGGGCAGGGAAATTTCATCACACAACATCCCAGATAAGGGATAAAGGCAATCAGATCAGATTTAGGAGAAGAAAAAAAAAAGTACAAAGGTCCCTAACTCTGTGAAATGACTCATTAATTATGTCTCTAAAATATTTATTCAATGTAGCCCACTGTGAGTGACTCACATGTACCAGGAAGCCTCCAGCAGAGTAGGAGACTGAACCCAGCTGATTCTTGCCCTAATCCCTGGGCCATTTAAGGAAGGGAGTAGCAGCTTTTGAAAAATATGTAGAGTGCAGAAGACGTCTTTACTCACCTAACTGTCCTCTGCTTCTTCGGACCATTTCCTGCCTTGCTCCTATGCTTCCCAAAATAGCCTCTTCAAGCTTGGCTCTCATGTCTTTTGACTTCTTGAACGTCAGACTGTTCATTCTTTCAAACACTTTCTTGCCCTGCAAGTTTCAAATGATAGTGAGGGAAGAGACTTTCAATTTGGATTATTTATTAAGTGCAACAACTCAAAATATCATTCCTGTATGAAGAGAGAAAGAAAGGAACATAGCTTTAGTTGCTAACTAGATAATCTACCCAGATCCGGCAACACTTCGAAAAGCTCTCTTATTGTTGGGAACAAGCAAAATGACCAAGAGATATTTCCTTTACAATGCTGCAGCTCCCAGATGAGTGGCAAGCAACACAAGCTACATAAAAAATGAAAGGAGACAGAAACACTTACATGACTGAAAAGTAAACATGGAAGAACGCCAGAGGCTGCACAGAGAAGTGCTTAGCCATGGGATTTAGATTACAGGAAATACTGAGAGAACAGGAAATGCCTTTCTGGAATTGTACAAAGGATGGGAGTGTTACATTTCTCTGCGAGCCTTAGAAGAAACTCCAGGAGGTTTAAATACCAGTACCTTGTATTCAAAACAGGATACGCAAAGATAAAGCAAATCCAGCAGGCGATTGAGCTGCAGCACTGACAGGTCTGTGAACCACTTCTGTAAGACACTTTCATCTGCATTCTTGAGCACCCACAAGAGACAGATCAGGAGGCTGCGGCTGGACTCTGTTGAGAAGGTGGAGTGCTGCCTGCCGCTCTAGAACAGATAGGACAAGACATCTGTCACACTGGATTTCACATCCAAAAATGCTTCAGTCACCACTAAAGGATTTCCATAAGGTGCTACTCTGGCCTAAATAATTGCCAGGTAGGAACAGAAGTGAATAGGGAGAAATGGAAGGGTCTGCTAGAACTGAGGAGATACCCTTTCCTGTGCAGAGAACAAGGGAAATGGCCCATTTACATCTTCAGCTAGGTAAGACTTGGATGTGGTAGGAATTTTTGCTTAGAACTTATAACAACCATTGTAATTCAAAGAGCTTTTATGCAATTGTTTCAGAAAGAGAGAATCTTTATCAGAAAATTCTTACATATTCTGAAGTTTGTTGATTCTCATCCCTGCCTGACACCCCAATGAGACAGGTACAACAACATTCAGTAGTGATTTGTTCCCTTGTCTTTCACCCTCTACAACACCCAGCCACAAACTGATACGAGTTTCTGCTGCTCACTGATCAGCCCTACAGGGCGTGCACATGTAAATATTTGCTTATTGACACAGGGTGAGGGTCAAGGAATAGGCAGAAATCGCTTTGTACCGATGAGGTGAGTAGAAAACTGCTGGGCCTGGTGAGCTGAGGGACCGATGTTCCTGCAATGGCCATGGCAACTGTCTGGCTTATCATGCTTCCACTCTCGCCTTCATAATCATCAGCAGTGACGCAGCTCGGCCTCCCTCGCTGATTGTGACTCTCTGCCAGAAACACACACATCCTAGTTAATCCCCAAACTCAACACTTTAATCCCCAAACTCAACCCCAGCCTCCCTCCGCAGTGCTTGTTTCACTGAACCATCTAGGAAGGCAAACTGAGAAACATCACACCCACTGATAGGGTCCTGCAAGTAAACAAGGCTTACTATTATTTGGGATTATGCAAGGCTAAGACAGTAACAGTTTGTAAAAGCAATCTATACAACCTCAGTATCTAGAACACTTTTGAAAATAAGACTTTTCACTCCTTTGAAGTCCCAACACCACAACTTTACTTTTTGCTTTACTGTGCCATTAAACTCAAAGGATGGCAAGGACTCCAAATCCCAAACTACTCCAGACCAGATCACCTGCCCTGAGCTGACACATCTCACCTCTGCTTCTCTGCAGGACACACCTGAAATGACCTGCTGATAGAGCACACACAGAAAGGAAGTAGAGGAACTCTGCTCCTTCTTTTTAACCTTTGAAAGATTGAGGGGTCCGGGCTTGTTTAGTTAGGAGAAGAGAAAGCTCCAGGGAGACTCACTGTAGCCTTCCAATACTTGAAGGGAGTGTATAAACAGGAGGGGGAATGGCTGTTTGTGAGGGTGGATAGTGATAGGACAAGAGGGAATGGTTTTAAACTGAGACTGGTTTAGGTTAGATATCAGGAGGAAGTTTTTCAGCCAGAGGGTGGTGAGGCACTGGCACAGGTTGCACAAGGAGGCTGTGGATGCCCCATCCCTGCAGGTATCCAAGGCCAGGCTGGATGTGGCTCTGGGCAGCCTGGGCTGCTGGTTGGTGACCTGCACACAGCAGGGGTTGGAACTGGATGAGCATTGTGGTCCTTTGCAACCCAGGCCATTCTAGGATTCTATGATTCTAATTGTTCTGAGCTCTGCACAGTATATGGGATGACTTTTGAATCAGGTCAGAGCAGAGAGACAGGCCAGCCTTACGTAGATAGCAATTAAAATGCACTGCTCACTTTTCACTTTATGCAAACAAGTGGCCAAATGCAGCTTTGAGTGTTCAGCCATTTTGAGGATTTTGCAAGTGCACTTTAGGAAACGGATGTGGAAACACATCAAAGTTATTATACTTCAGAAATACAAACGACCTCATCCACCAGTAACAGGTCTTGTTTTAGAACCAACAGAATTTGCTCTAGACAAGAAACGCTCAAACTTGGTGAGCAGCTGAACATATACCCACAGCACAGAACATGAAATACCTGTAAAATCATAGCACAGAATACAAAATACCTGTAAAATCATAGAGCTGAGGCACCGTTTCCATGATCACACCAATCAGAGGTAGATACAGCATTGCCACCCGGGCCTTTACCTGCGGGTCAGCGTACCGCGGGTCCGAGTCGTGACTGGACAGTAAGTTGTGTACCATATTGATGACCTTCTTATGCAATCCAAATAAACTGTTAAAAGAGAGTTGGGTCACGCAGATTAGTTAATGCCTTCAAAGCAAACTGTGTGTTGTAACTGAGTGGTTTCGGTTAAAAAAAAAGGAAGAAAAGGAATCCTAGTTTGTATTTTTAACTTTGCATAAACTGTCACTGCACATATTCTTCCATCACCCAAAGATTTTACAAATGGCTGGCTGCTGACCATGCCATATAAAAGGTATAAAAACATCCTGCTGAGGTGTACACTCAACATGATGCAAGCACTCTCACATTTTCCATACAAAGCCCCAGCTTTGCAATGCTGCTGTACCGAGTCAACTGAAGAATGCTAAGAGAGATAGGGAAATACAGAGGATGGGGAGAGAAACTCAAGAGTAGGTTTAGTGACATCACTTGTAGTGCTCTTTTCTGTTTCTATTTAACTCCATTCACAGAGAGAAAAGCCCTCCTAAAACAGAACATTGCTTTTATCAGATGATCAGGAAGATTCTGCCTCAGTTCCCTGAATCCCCATGCAATTATTCAACCGAAACAGACTACAGCTCAGTAGCTGAATGCAAACTGTCAGAGAAATGGAGGGGCAGAAGGAAAAACCCAGCAAGAAGTGGCCTTCCTCATTATTAAGCTGCAAACAATGGCAGGGCCCAAGCACCATTCCCTCTTGCACAACACTGTGTGTAAGCCTACTGGTGCTCATGCCTTATGAACATAAACCCCTTTGACTCCTGACAACTCACTCTGCTCCTCTCAGTCCCCTCAGCCACCACACAGAGGGCAAACTCTTCCAGAGCAAATAGCATGTATCTCTGTAGCTATTTGCTTCTGGAGGCAAACCAGTCCAATGCAACAACCCTACCCCATGCACAAAGCAGCCAAAGAAGCTCATACATGATGCAGTAGCAAAACATAAGCTTCAGTGTTCAGACCTGTGGTATTAAAACAAGGGCCGAATTTCAGGCAGTATCCACTTTACCTGAAAAGTAGAGTTAAGTTCTGGTTAAAAAAGACGAGAGGATCTGACTGGATTGTTGTGGGTTTAAAGTGGTTATAAAGACACCAGTACAGGTTAGGAAGGCATCAGGTAGGTGAAACTACATTTCTCTCTGTGTTTTTTACATCACACCAATATAAATCCTACAGCTGCCTTGTCATTATCAATGAGATCCTAAACAGCTAGGAAGGAAATGCTTATGTAAATAACTGGCAGCACAACCTTCAAATTAAGGTTAAAGAAAAAGCTTTATATTGTTTTGAAGGAGTGGCATCTAGGCTGCACTTGAATAGCTGGAAACAAGCTATCCAACAGGCAATGGAACTAAGCACAGGGAAAGCACATTCAAACAATGCAGTGTAATTAAAACCTAGGGCTAGATGGGTTTCTTTTTCCCTTTTCCTGAACAGAACGGGTACAGGATCAATCTGTATGGAGGAGGAAATGTGACCTGCTTATCTTTCTGTCTGATAACGCAATGAAGTGATCCTGCTGCCCTGCACCAGCCCCTCTGACATCTCAGCCTTGGATTTGTGACAACAGTGCACACGTCTGCAAAAACGGACTTTTGATGGTGAATACCCAGGGTCAAATCTGATTTTCTCATATCTGCCCTGTAATGTCAGTCAACACAGGCACTATGAAATGAGCAATAATTGTTGTTACCACTGAATAATCAAGACATGCAGTGCTGTCAGCAAAGAAAACCTGTTCAAGGTCTATCTGCCTGGGCTAACTCTCTAGCTTCTTTAATCCACATGCTGTCTCCTCTTTTAGACTACAGGTGCTCTGGAGGAGGACTGTGACATGTTGTGTTATTGTACAGCACCTAGCACAGGGGGATGTAACCAAACCTCTAGGCAACACAGCACTGCAGTCTTTCCTTTTCAGTGGAATCCAAGGAGCTCTTATACAAGGGGTGAACTAAAATGTAATGTATTTTACCAAGGGAACAAAAGCATGGAAGGAACAAATATAAGGCTCTAGATCACCTAACAAGATCTAATGCAAAGCTCTACTGGAATGAGCAGCTAAATGGGTGGGCATCCCTCTCCACTTCTGGGATCAATTGTAAGCTTTTTCCAACAGTGGCCAAAATACTTTAATGGTAAGCATGCTTAAAACCTCCATTAATCATCTGGTAATGATCCTCACACCTGACCATTAGAACTCTTCTTAGGCATGAGAATGATAGACCCCATGGTGCATCCATCAGGGCAAAGACAGATTTAATCCTGAGAAGAGCCAATAAGCTGCAAACCACAAGTCATTCTGGAGAACTGTATCAAATAAATGCTTTACTGATACACATCTTCACCAAAATTCAGGAGCCTTTGATTAAAAGGGATTTCCAGAACTGAACTGGTATCAGTGGGCTTTTGCTGTCTACAGAGGGCCCAGATAGGAGCTATCTTTCTAGTGGACACAAATCGTACTGACAGTACCTCTGTGCAGCTGGACAAAGAGGTCCAGCACCAAGGTCCAAGCTTAAGGGCTGAGAACATCAAGGTGACAGAGCTCAAAAAGTAGTATGTGAGAAAAGAAAGGTTGTGAAAATAAGGGGAAATGAGACCAGAGACAGGGAGTAGGATATTCCTATGCTACAAATAGGATTTCTGCAGCGTGTGAATGGGTAAAGATTTGCTGCTTTTTCAGACCAAACAAGTGGGACTACAATGTGTTATGCACTTATACAGGACAACAAACTCATTTATGGCATCACTTTCTTCTCCAACAAGAAACAGAATTAATGTTTAACTCCTGAGACCTCTTGGTAAAGGGGCAGAATTACCCATGAATCATCAGCATTCGTCGACTCTGCTGATATTTCTGGGTCCACCTTGAGAAAATGCCTGTGAGAGAACTTAGGACTGCAGAAGCAATCAATAATTTCTATTGAAATCCATTTGAAAGGAGCAAGGCAGAAAACAGCCCTAAATAATACAAGTAACAGACTGGATGTCAGGTCTACAGGCTACACTCCCACTTCAAAAAATTATTTGCTCCACAAGCCAGGCAAGTCACTGACCAACTCTGCACACTTGACTCTATTTGTCTATTTATGTAACCCATGGGGGTCTCACTGATGCATAATTTATGTTGAACAGAGGGGACTACAGGCAAAATGCACTGTAATATTTAAAAACACCAGCAACAGAGACTTCTTAAACACAAAATTATTTTTTTGTTATAGTTGATAAAAGCAGTTTTCCTGTTGGAACTCCACTGGTGCCCCTATGGAGCTGGGGGCTCCAGAGGGAATCTCTTTCCTCCCTCAGCTGGAAAAATATGATTGAAATCATGTTCACAGTGCCAGTGCTAAGGAACTGAGAAACAGAAGCAGCAAGGAAAAAGAGGATTCTCAGAGTTAAAGGTCCCTTACCTTCTCAACTCACAAACATAACTTAATTCTGGCCATGCCAGAATTTGCTTGCTATCCACCATTTACTTGGAGCTACAGAAAATTCTTGAGGAAAAAAATTGCAAAGATTTACCCTTCTGCATCAGGATCTAAAATGACAGCCAGTTCTGTTAACACAAGCCCAGCCAAGTAATGCTGTTGACGGAAAGGCACAGACAATTCAAACATATTTGCAATCTTCTGGTCTTGGACATTTGTGGAGAACCCAGAACTCTGGAAAAAAAAAACAAACAAAAAATACAACTAAGTTTCACCAGCTGCATCATAAGGATCCTTGGAACACAGAGAGTCAAAGCCCAGGAAACACAACAAAAGCAGTTTCAGAATTAAACACGATCCCAGGTGAACTATTTTTTTCGTGTTTTGTTTGGATGTAGGCACGTTTAACTACAATATATCCAAGCTTTCTACTAATTTTCTTAATTGTTTGTCATTATTGCCTTCTCCCCTGCAAGACAGCCTTAGAGAAGTTAAGCCAAAGTACCTTGGAAAGTGCATTAGTTAAACTTTCAACTCAGGCATGGATCGTTTCCTCAGGCTTAAGAAAGCTTTAATTTGAGTAAGTTTAATTAATTTTTCAACTAATTAATCTACCTGAACAAAACACTTGTTACTCTACTTTTTCTGAGCAGGTTGGGACAGCACTACAGTATACAGAAAGTCCCTTGTTTTATAAGAAAAGGCTAACAGTGTACAAAGTCTTTTTTTAATGGCTCATTTATGCTCATGCATAACATGGAAAGAGATTAGGTGCCTTGAGACAAAAGGGTGTGTGGACACTATGGGGGCACACATATGGGCTTCTTTTTTTTTTTTTTCCAATTATACAATATCAAAACAAGTGAAAACCAACACAGCAGGAAAAACTGTTACACTTCCCTCCAAAGTCTGAATGCGAGAGATGCTTCCAGGTTCAAGATGTTGCAGAAAGAAGTAAAACCAAAACTGCTGTAGCCAAAGTCACATCATCACCTGAACTGCCTGCAACCCTTGCATGGTTCCCATAGCCCTCATCCACCCATTGCAGCCTTTCCCCAGCACATCAGTGGCAAAGGGGGCCTTTCAAGTGAGAACTCTGTCTGTGTGCTTTCCAGCTGTTCACCCGTTCTTTCCTGAATGAAGTTAATTTCTAAATAAACATTTCCAACAAATACTAGCAAGCAGAGACTGAAAATATGGGTTACACATCTTCTGCCTCATGTGAATCAAGCCTCAGAACAAAGCTCAGCTTGAATTCCCACAAAGGGCCCTTGTTGCAGGGTACCTGGGAAGTTGCTGAAGACACAGACGGTGATGGAGACGCAGGCGGTGTGAGCAAGCTGCAGGGTAAATTCAAGGTGACATAGTGTTCATGGCTGCAAATGATGCGAAGGAAGTCCAGCCTCAAAGATGCCAGGTTACTTGGGTTTGTTAAGGAATACAGCTTTGAAGACACCTGGCAAGTTTAATCCGTAAGACTGCAGTTAGCACCAAAGCAGATTACAAATGCAGCACTGGCTCTCCTGCCCCACTACCGCTCCCAAAACTGCTTCCAAAGCAAGAATTAAACAACCTGACATCATTACATGACCCCATCCGCATTACTTCTCTGTGCTACAGATTCAACTTCTGAGGTGCAGGAGTCACACGCCTCCCAGCCAGTAACAGCACACGTAGCAGTACAAGATGTACATACAAGTCATATTTTTACAAGCAAATTAAGTCCATACTTCACTGTCTGTCTAAAAGAAGAGTTATGCCGTGGATCACAGCTAAGTCACAACATTTATCTGCATTCACCTGTTTGTAGCAGGTCTTAATAAGAACAAAAACAAATCCTCTGTCCATGATAGACAATAGATCATTGAGGAAAAATGCAAGACTGGTGTTGAGCCTTTCAACCATTTCTGTATCCTGGAGAGAAGGAAGAGAAAAATGGAAAATGACAAAGAACACGCTGAGCAGTAATAGAGCAATACAGTGAATTCAAATGGAAACTCCTGCTCTAGGCATCAGCAAAGAACACACAGTAGGGTCTGGTGCCTGAGCTCTGATGTGAGCTCACTTTAATTGTTTGTCATTACCTTCTGAAACCGAGAGACTATATCACCAGCAATTGTGCTGACCAAAGCAGTTACATCATCCATGAAACGCTCAGGAAAACGATTCTTTCTTGAAGCATCCAGTTTGTCAGCAAAATACAAATGATGCACCATGCTCTTCACCTATAGGAATATAAATTACAGTGGAGTCACTCGTGGAAATGAAACAGGATGGAGACTCGGTTGTTGCTGTTTGTGTTTTAAATGATGAATGTTAAAGCAGTAAGCAAAGTGCTCCCAGTTTGCTCACCATCAGCTCGAAGAAGAACCAGGCCTGCTGCAGGGCTGCCTCCCGCACACTCCCACTGCACACGACCCACTGTAAGGCCAGCTCTTCATGGAAAAGCTACACAGAAGCAAATCCAGAGTTAGTCCAAGCCTCAGCAGCAGCTCACAAAACAGTCTGCATGAGAAATGGGAGCACGGTCCATGGAAAGTATGGCAAACAATGAGATTAAGCAAAATAATAACTGAGGACATGACAGCAGTGGTGGTTCCTTAAAGAAATCCCCAACTAACAATGAAAGATGATGTCATGATATGGAATGTGAGAAACGTTCCAAAGCATCTCGCTTCAAAATTGAATTTCAAGTGTCAAAAGGATTTTCCACCCACCCAAAAGGAAAAAAAAAGGTTTGGTGCTCATATTAATTTATTTTAAAAGTCTACCTTTCTGCCTGGTCTGATTTTTGCAGGAAAAAGGAGTAAAAAGTGGACATATAAAGCAATTTGTACAAAGATAAACATTTACTGTGAGAAAGGACTTAAAACAGTAAGAAAGAAACGTGGGGCTAAGAATCAGCTTTTAGATTTCTTTTCTTGGGAGTACCAATCCACAGACTGGACACTGTCAGCGACCACATTTCCCTCACACAGAAGTCTGGCATTTTGCCTTTCTGATGTTGTTCAGTACAATCTCATCTCCTTAAAGGGAATGCACTTCCAAGGCAACTCCCTCCCACTTTCCGGAGTCACTCTAGATTAACACCTACGTCCCTGAGTTCAGAACACATCTGCAGTGCCAACCATCAAACACACTGTAATTTTGCACACAAGGATGTGTCATTTACATGTCTAGACAGTGCTATCCGTAATTTAATGTAAAGCCACAGATACTTTGGCTCCAAACAGCACGGACATTAAATCAGACAAGCTACTCCTGATGATATTATTCTTCCCAATTTGGCTCTGTCAGAATACCTCACATTCACCACAGCCTGGATGTTCAGAGGTGTTAAGCAACAGCGGTTCCTAACGACCTCAGAAAGAATCAGGCTATAGATAAAACAGATGTTTTCAGAATGACTTGACCTCCCTGCCCCACAACATCAATTGTCTTCACTGAAATCTACCTTTTTAGTTGGTAACCGTCCTGTTAATGTTTGTAAGAAACTTGACGTCTCAGTGTGCGAAGACATACGATTACAACTTCGATCCGTAGCCTACGGAGTGGAGATGAATGAATGATGACAGGACATTAAAGTTTGCTGTGGATGGGTTTTGCAGCTCAAGGACAACGTACGTTTACAAAAATACTGTTCCAACTGTAGGCTTTTACTGCCTTTACACCTTTTTATGCATTCTCAAAGTCTTACTCATTTACAGACCTGCTTTAAGCAACATGACAGAACTTTTTACTGTTTTAAGACACATAGGCTATTTAAATAACTGCGTGTTCTTATGCACAAGGACATTTAGTGCTGCAAAGCATGAAACCTTTTCATCGCTCTATTTTATCAACATGCATATGTCAAGGAAGTAATACTTGTAATTTCAGTGCCATACCTCTCACTCTACCAGACCAAGTACGTGTGGATGTAACACTGCTACTGGCACAGAGAACGAGAAAATCACTTAAGTTATTTCTGGTGGCAATAATTGGCAGGAGTACAAGTGACTGGGTACTTGTAAAAGTGGCAAACTTGAAAGGAAGTACAGTTGAGAGGTATGTTCAAGGCAACCATGCAGTGGAAAGCAGCAGGCAATGGGGGGCTAAAATAACTTAAGTCTTTTTGACCAAAGCTGCTATAAAGTTTTCATACTTTGCAACATGGAACAGATACAATTGGACCCAGAGAATCACTGGTTCCAGCACTTAAATTTACACCTTCCAAGAGAGAATTTTACATGTGTATCAATTTTGGTTTAATAATATTCCACTCAAACAGACATGAAGGATTACTTGACTATGAATACTAAATGCTTGATGAAAATGGCAAAATGGTTCACATTAAAAGAAATGGCAAACATGGACAAAACTATGAGGCTGTGATTGATGTTCCCATTTAGAAATGTGCTCCACCTGAAGCTGAAACTAGTGTTAGAGAGAAAGAGAGAAAAAAGAAAGGAAAAGCAGTCACAGCATTTACATTTCACAGACCAGCAACCACTGAAATGAAAGAAGGGGACACGTTCACAAGTTTTGGGGTTTGTCATGCAGTGCAGTGAGGTGGTGGGGGAGAAGATGCTGATTTATACAACGAAACTCAAAGTTTACAAAGAGCAATTAAATAAGTAAGTAAATAAATAAGCAAACCACCAAAATCAGAGTATGCACTGAGGATATTCTACAGGGAAACATCAGAGAAAACAAAGCCAGAAAAACCTCTACCGAAGACACCACCTGTGTTGACTCTGCACTTGGGCTGGGGTTGGATCCCCATGGGGCTGCTTTTGGACCACCAGTGTTTACCCAGGAATTGGAGCGGTCTAAACCCTGGGCATGTAATAGAAAGCAGTTGGGAAAGGAAAGAAATATTACATGTTGCATGCCATACAATAGTCAAATCTTAGTCCTCAAAAGCAATCAAACAGGTGCACTGCAAACACATCGCCAATTACAACTGTTAAAGCTGCATTTGTTGAGAGGCTTACTTTTGTAACTCATCACACATGTACACCACATCAATATTCCAGTCCAACCTGTTCTATCTGTAATGCTTGACATTCAAAAACTATCATCCTCCTGAAAAATCCCACTTCTATCAGATGAAATCCACTTCAGTAGATGGAGCCAGCCCAAATTTTTTATGTGACAGAAGAAAATTGGTGGTCGGATGTGAAAAACAAAGAATGCTCTCAGTTTTTCCTCAGATCTTTTTCATAAGGTAGACTACTTGCTAGCCCACAGACTATAAGCTCTACAGATCCCATGGAAATGCTACGGAAACTCAAAGAGATCCAACTGTCAGCTCTCACAGGTTTTCATGGAGGAAAAATCCTGCACCATTGGTGGAGTAACCTGTGGAGAAGCTTCCACGTGGACTTTTGGCCATTTCCTCTGGGCACTGTGGCAAACAGAGAAAAGAGGACATACCTTTTCTGGAACCAATCTGCTCTGCCAAAAAAAACATTTGAAAAATTACCTTGCTTTTTAAAAAGATTTATCTCATTTGTACTTCAACTTTAACTCTCAGTGGATCATATGTGCAAAATTACTGCAGATCCCTCCTCTCCCTCCACTCTCTTCTCCTCTCAAGAAACTCAGAATGAAGAAAATGAAAAAATCAAACTCGTGTTTGTCATCCAGGCTGTTCCCATGTCAGGAACTCTCAGTGGGATGCAGTGGACATTCATGGGTCTCAGGATCCAGCTCTAACGGAGGCAGTTGTGCAATGCCACAGACATTCCCTATAAATGTCACACATCATTTTTGACCCTCACCCGAGAGAGCTTTTATCTCAGCTCCCATGCCAGCCCAGAGCTTTTTTCCAATATGTGAGGCAAAGGTGCAGACTATTTCATCACAAAGATTATCAACTGCAAAGTCCATCACGCCTAAAAGTTTGTTTCTCTCATGAAGACAAATCTACCCAAGGATTGAGCCTGGGATTCAAATCATTAATACATCAAGCTATCCTCTATGCAAAGTATAGCCATGCTGTAATTTTGCTTAAGTTGTCCAATAAAAATATACTGAAGAGACAGAATGAGTGCTTTAATCTCAATTACTTTTTGGAGATAATAAATCAAACCTCTCCATCTTGCGTAGATCCATACAAAAGATCTCACAAAAGAACTGTGCAGAATGCTGAACTAAGTTCACCTTTTGTAAAGCAAGGTTTAATTCTGAAAATGCCTTTCTCCCACTTCCTTTTTCATTCCTATGCTTTCTGATCACAGCTCTCTGTACATGTCTAGCCTCAGAACCAATGTTGGCAGAAGCAGATTTTGTAAAAATCTGAAGAGATTCCTTCATTTCATACTTCTCTGGAAGATAAAAGAGTGCAAGAGCTTCTCTGGCTTGGTAAGTCACTTCCAAGTGCACAAAACTCTTGTTAAATCCTGTTCTGTTTCTGGGTTCAACCTGCAGCTGGGCACAGAATGCACATCTGTGAACATCCATCATCAGAGCCATGACACTCAGAGTGTTCTCTTTCTTCCCAGCACATCCCCAACATTTCAGGAATACTTTAAGCATAAAAATCTCAACATACTCTTTTTAGACAGTTAATAAATCCTCTTCAGTAGGGAATAAAATTTACATGGCTTCAGTTCACAAATGAAGGCAAAATAAGTGACAAGACCTAAACCCTCCTCTATTATGCAAAACCACAGAAATCTTCTAAATCCTTTAAAGGGGATGACTGCTTCAATGCTCAGAATTAAACACAATGCTGATGTAAGAAAGACCAAAAGCAACTTTACCAAAACTATCAAATACATTACAATAAGAAACAACAGAAGACTGAGCTCTAAAGAGTTCCACCACACATTATTTTTTCCTTTTAAAAGCAGAAAGACTCCAGATAGATTCAACGTGAAATATAAGTTCCTTGTTTGGGTGTATATGTGCTTAGATTTTTGCTTGGAGAAAGAGAACAGAAATTTATGCATCCTGTACTCCTTTCAGCATCTCAGGAAGTATTCGTGTTTCTAGTGACATCAAGGAACAGAAACAATTACATTAAACCAACATTCTGTATAGTCAGACCAAGCTTAATTTCTGATACTATCTGGCTAACATGGAAAAAAAAAAAATCCCCATCAGCAATTATGGATATATTTGCATATTTAAAGCCTGGAGTACCTCTAGAACAAAATTTCTCTTCATTTTGTACTGTGACATTATTCACTATGCCAGCACATGTAAAGCTTCTGATACCCTGTGTGAATTCCATGTGCACATTACTGCCTATGGCATTTCACGAAAGGTCACAGTTGATAAATTAGCAAGATACTGAGGTGGTCTTTAAAAGATTTTAAGCCTTTGAAGTCCAAACTTTGATGAAACAAATAACTATTTGCCTATCCATGTTACTTCAGCATCTTATTTGCTCAGAAAAGCAAGTCACCATTAATTTCTCAAAGATAAATTTCTTTCTCAAAGAGGTTTCCCTTATACAACCCAGGACTGTGTCAAGCTTGCCTGTTGGGGCTGATGGCTGCTATTTTGCCAGAAGGACCAAATCAAAAGATCAGACTCATCTGTGCTGGAAGGGACACAGGTGGGGAAAGTGTCTCATCTCGGTGCAAGGTGTCTCAGTTCAAACACAAAAAAAGAGCCCAAACTGAACTAAGGCACTCCTCTCAGGTAACAGATCTACCAACACAGGTTTGTCCTGCCTCATGTCACCTATTTTAGGCACAAAGTATTGGTAGCAGCTCTACATACTCAGAACTCACAAGAGTGGGACAAGAAGGAGATTCATACCTTGTGTGGCATAAATCATCTGCTGAGAAGCTTTTTTTCTCTATACTGATTACACAGAAAGCCCTGACAACCATGTTCCCAGAATAGACAACATAACTGAGGTTAAGAAAATCTAGTCCAAAAACCATGCCATAAACATGCACACATATACCCAGAGCACCTAAGAGCTGGAGTAAGACCACACCAGATGCTTTGTACTAATCTGCCCCCACTCCTTGAAAAGCCACTTTCAGCAAGTTACAAAGGCCATAGAATCATAATAGAATCCTGGAATGGCTTGGATTGAAAAGGACCACAAAGATCATTTCATTTCAATCCCCCTACTACTTGCAGGGTCGCCAACTAGCAGCCCAGGCTGCCCAGAGCCACATCCAGCCTGGCCTTGAATGCCTGCAGGGATGGGGCATCCACAGCCTCCTTGGGCAACCTGTGAACAGTGCGTCACCACCCTCTGGCTGAAAAACTTCCTCCTCATATCCAACCCAAACCTCCCCTGTCTCAGTTTAAAACCATTCCCCCTTGTCCTATCAGCATCCACCCTCGTAAACAGCTGTTCCCCCTCCTGTTTATATGCTCCCTTCAAGTACTAGAAGGCCACAATGAGGTCTGCCCACCATAAAGGTGGGGAGTCACTGTGGATGCTGAGTGAGTACATCAAAAATTCATACTGCAGCTAGACTGCAGCTCAGTTGCTAACCAAGTGAAATCTTTCTGGCCATGGAATATGTCTGATGCGTGCAAGGTACTTGCTTTGGACATAAGTAACACAGAGAGCATTTGAGCAGCTGTTAGTGCTGAACACAGAGGAGAAGAGAGAGTTTTGGTTTGGGAGGTAACACTGGGATCAAAGGGTAGCAAAGTAGGGGATGCAAGGTTTGGGGAGACATAACAGCTAGTCAGAGGATACAGCTGCTGGCCATGTGAGAAGTGAGAAGAAAGCTGTCCTTGTCTTACTGGTCTTGGGGAGGCAAGTCCAGAAGGACTCCAGCCCCAGCCATCATACCCATGGAAGTAATACTGGCAGGATG
The DNA here is from genome assembly GCF_019238085.1 of Lagopus leucura. NCBI lineage: Eukaryota > Metazoa > Chordata > Aves > Galliformes > Phasianidae > Lagopus > Lagopus leucura. The sequence continues at coordinate 26,794,741 of NW_024962266.1, forward strand.
GTCTCTAATAAATCAGAGACAGAAGCAGCAATTTTCAGGAATATCAGGCATGTTTTCCATAACCACCAGAATAAGCCTGAGATGGGGCTGCTAGTGAGGACAACTTTTGATAGGAAATAAAACACGAGAACTTCCCCATCATTACTTTAGATGTGAAATAAAAGACACTGCCATCCCCGAGCCCCTTGGCTGTGCATTTGTACCTTACTGCCAATGATCGAGCGAACTTCATCATCAGGTGAGGTGGGGGTCCCAGATATATCTGGGTTGCTGTTGCTGAGGCTCCGTGAGCGGTTCAGGTTAAGGCTTGCTGGTCGGACAGCAGATCGAGCCATGGTGGCATAATGCACTGATCCCCCTAAGCCACCGGGACCTACAGTGCCATACAAAGAACATCTTGTTGCACCTCCAGTCAAAGCCTCCATCCCGCCCTGCTTTACACCTTATTACTACAAAACCTTTGCATAATCAGTAGCTCTGGTCCATAAGGAAATCTCCCGTGCTTCCCCTGCCTGGTGCTCCAAGGTTAGCAGCTGGGAGATGGGATCAACATGCTGTTTTATTCTGTGATCTGTGGGAAGCAGGAAGCTCCCTGTGGTTTCAGGCAGCCAGCATGAGGTCTGCCTTTAGCCAGATCACAGACTGGAAACAGTAAAGCACTGAATTCTGAAGTATAGTTCTAAGCACACAACTTTTCCAGTCTCCTCAGTGGCCTTCCATTCCATGCAAGAAACAAGTGCTGTGAACAACGGGCCTTCCAAAGCCGGGTTTTCTGTATCTCTGTATCTCCATTCCAGTAGATGCCTTTCTTGTTCTCAGCAGAGGTAGAATCAATGTGATTCCCTCCTGTACACATCTGTATTTAAGTATTTCAGACTCCTATGCCAGCGCATCAACTTCTGCTGGAACTGAATAAAAGTCCTAAAGTACCAATGAAAGAGTCAGGGAAGCAGGATAGGCCACAGGGTATCCCATCCATTTGTCACAAAACAAAGTAAATAGAACAGCATTTTGTCATAATTTCACCTCAAGTTCTTTCAGTAATGGCACTTTGAGACCACTGAATAGTTAAATTCCTGACATGGCTCTAACTGTAATTAAACTCATCATTTAAATGGCAACACTGCATCGCAGAGAAAGTTAATAACAGGACTTGGCAGGGAACCAGTCATGCAATTGGAGCTCAGAGCATCTGCCAGGAAGCACTTTCTGCTTGCTTTTAACAAACTGTGACTTGAAATGAAGTGAAAAAAGAGCTACCTGGTGATGGCGAGTTGGGATAGGTATTTGGTAGGCGAAAAACATAGTAAATATAGGAAGCAAGAAGGCTGTTTCTGCCATGCTGGTCCTGGTTTCCATCCAAGTTCTTGTGAAGTCTGTTTATGATTGAAGCCATTGCTTCAAAAGATGCTTGGCCCAGGTTTACTGAAAAAAAAAAAAAGAAAAAAAAGTTGTTTTAGATTTCAGCAATCCCCACAAACAAATTCTGAATTTGCATTTCATCCACCTTCTAAAGGATAAATGGTGAAGCTTGTTAGAGTACAGCAAGCATTTCTCAAGAAAAACTGAAGCTGGTATTTGAAGTAGGGCTAATAAACAACTTGACAAGAAGGCAGGTGTTGCAGTGTTGCAGTTCCTCTCATTTTAATAACACTTGATGAATTTAGGTTTGATTTCTGGAATCAGACCAACTTTGGCCCCCCAGTTTGCAATGGTAACAATATCCTAGTTCACCTGATGCCCTTTGGATATTTGTCACGCATTTCTCAGTAAACTCTTGGCTCCATTTAAGTATCAGTCAAAATACAAAGTGAAAAAGAGCAATTCCATTCTGTTTTCAAGTAACATTCTGTTCAAAAAACTAAGCATAGAAATCCACACATGGACCTGGCTAGACATTTTAAACAAATGAGGATGAAGCAGACTGCAGCTGGAAACAGTAAATCTAACGTAAGTTGGTTCACAAAGTCCCCCATGTCAGTACATCTCCCTTTCCTCTCTGCAGTCAGCACCTCCCTGTATATTGGTGTGTTCAGAAAACACATCAGCAACTTCCTCACCAGTGTTTGAATTGCAGGCTTCCTTTCTGAGAAGTTTAATTAAATGCTCAGTTAGGCCATTTAGGCAAAACCCTAACAGGGAGCAAAAGAAGGGATTATTCATGCTGACAACATCAGACTAGAACAGCTACAGAAACTACAGCATCTACGTCTTCTTAATTTACCTACTTCAAAGTTCTCCAAGGTGACTAGTGAGACTGAAAGACTCAGTTTCTGAATGTCAGTACGGAGACACATTAACAGGCTCCAATGCTAAGAAAGCACTGGGCATCCAACTTTGAAAGTCAGGCTCCTTTCTGGTGTCTCAACTCGGACACCAAATTACCACCCATTTTTGAAAACCTTTCCACTGAATGTTGCTCCTGTGTATATCATCACTGGTCTGGATGCCAGAATGTTTTACTTTGAAGATGCATGGTATATCAGTGGCACTAAAGTAAAGGATAAAAATGGACTTATTTATTTCTACATAAATATGATAACATTGGAAGTGTCAAATTCTCAGCTATGTAATTCTCTATAAAACTTAAATAGAATACCTATTTGGCCTGCAATGACAGGAGGTCTTACTACCAGAAGAATCAGTTTGTCAAGCAGGAGATGAAGAAATCGCACTACCGGCTCCAGTTGAGAGGAATTTAAAGCTGAAATGCTGCTCTTCAGTTCATTTTCCAAGTTGTTTTCCATAATTCTCATGTCTCCTATTCGCACAGGGAACATGTGCTCATCCAGAGCATGGACAAGTGCAAAGAACTTGTCAAGATAAGGGTCCTACACACAAGCACAGAACAGAAATCAGCAAGAAGCTCCCACATGAACACCGCTCTCTGTGGACTTGTCCTCACTGATGGATTCTCTCTTTCCCCTCTTATATCTGGACATTTAATTCCACAAAATTACCAGAAACTCAACACTTGTGAGAGCTCTGCCTATTTAAGCTCAGCTTAAATCAGCCAGTTCAGAAAGCGTTCAGGCAAAAGTAGAGAACTCACAGACTGTGTTCTTTAGAGAAACAGACAGAAATGCACTGAAGTCATAGTACTATTGACAGCACAAACAAAATACATCAAAAAACCATCAAAAAGACACACGAGGAATTAATAAACTAAAAGTTGAAACGATGAGTTCAAAACGATTGCCATCTCTCATTGTGGATCAAAGACAGACAAAAAATACACATGGAAACAGAAGTGACAGGGAGGAAAAGGAAAAACAAGAAAACATCATATGCTTGGACAGCATGTTAGATCTGTTGTATTTAAAACAACAGTCAAAGGTCTGAAAACATTGTTGGCCATTCAACCCCTGTGAATAAAGGCCAAACCATTCATGTTTTTAAGCAGAACTTCTCAGATATACTCACAGCAGAACGTGGAATAACAGGTCTGCTGGCTCAGAACTGAAAATGAGATTGTAATTTCACTACTGTAATTGCTGTACTCTTCATTACAAACTCTTTGACAGTGTTTCAACTGCCAACAGATTATCAAGATTTTTTTATTAAAACGACAGATCTTAACGCTTACCTGAGTATGGAGGGATGAGACAGCAACAACTTCTACATTGAAAACTCCTTTGTGATTATCCACCCACTTCATTCCAGGAAGTGGAACCTACAGGTGAGCAGAAGGATGAATGGAGATGTGACAGAAAGAAAAGCTACAGTACTTCTCATTACAATTGCCATTTCATTTTACTGTCAGACCATACACGGTTTTAAACTGAGACAGGGGAGGTTTGGGTTGGATATGAGGAGGAAGTTTTTCACCCACAGGGTGGTGAGGCACTGGCACAGGCTGCCCAAGGAGGCTGTGGATGCCCCATCCCTGCAGGCATTCAAGGCCAGGCTGGATGTGGCTCTGGGCAGCCTGGGCTGCTGGTTGGTGACCTGCACACAGCAGGGGTTGGAACTGATGAGCGTTGTGCTCCTTTGCAACCCAGGCCATTCTGTGATTCTGTGCACACACACACAACTATACTTAGCATTTAGGAAATACAGATGCATGCACACACAAGCTTATAAGTGCACATATACTTCTCACTTTTTTTTTTTTTTTATTTAAAAAAGAAGTATTCTCCTGCTGATTTTCAATGTGAGAAACTACTCACCTCTGGAGAAAGCACTGAATATGCCTGTGGTGGTTTTTCCAGTGAGACAGGGAGACAGAACTGACCAGTCTTTAACCGTCCATTTTGAAGCATCGGAATCCACTTTAAGTAATTGAAGAACAAGAAGAAATGAAAATACAAACTTCTTAAGGCTTTACTGAAATCCACAAGCTTGACTGTCTCAAACTCTACAATGGTATACACTGACAGTTATGACTAAAAAAACTGCAAATAAATGCATTATCCATCTACAGAATATTATCCTGTGCTGAAAAAGAGATTGAAAGCCACTCACGGTGTATCCAACTGGAGTCTCCAGGGGAGTGTTTTGTTTTTGTTGGCAGCTGACATGGTAGAAAGTAAAAAGCAGATGGTGGTGATCGGTTAAAGTGGCTGGAAGCTTAATCTTGATTTCCTCGTGAAAATCAGGTGACCTGTGCAGAAACCAGACCCTTTGTTTAGTCATCAATATAAGCAGTGTGGTTTTCTATCTTGTGCTGCAGATCTTTTGAGTTAAACTATCTGGAGGGAAGGAGTTATAAGGAATACTCTAAGGAATTTAAAGCTTTACCTTCTAATCATCAAGGACTGGAAAAACTTCCATAGTTTATTTCCAGTCTACAAAAAAAATACAAGCAGCATCCTGGTGGGCTGCAGTGCAGCCCCTCCTCACACAGGCATTCTGAATTGTGTCTCTCCCCATGAGGCAATGAACTTTTCCCTGATGCCACAATACCCAACCTGAAGGACAAGATTTTCTCTCCAGAACAGCCACAGAGACAGACAGTATGTTAAGGTCAGATTCAGCACTCCTTACCTGAGCTGCTCTGACATAAGTTTCAAGACCAAGTATTTCTAATCTGTAACTACATCCTAGAAAGCTCTAAATACCTAATTACTCAACACAATAGCAAAGTATTTGCTAACGAGTGTTTATATCCTACATTTTCAGGTCTAACTTGAAGCTTATCCTTAGAGCATCTGCTGAGTTGGGCTAAATGCTCAAGATCACAGCCTGACACAATGTTCTTGACACTGGTGAGCTCCACAACTGTTTCACTGGTAAACAGAACAATACTATCCTTAGGGACCCATCTCCATTTACAAACTGTCATAGATTTTACCTGTTATGATATACTACAGCAGTGTATGCTTCTTTGGAAAATTCAGGACAGCTAGATTTGCCAAAGATGACCTGTAAAAAAGAAGAAAAAAAAGCATACAGAGAGGTGCCACGAGTCTGTTCCATAATCCCATTCACAGCTCTATTCCATGAAGCTGTGTACAACACCAACTTGTTACATACTCCTTTGCTTCTATGCTTCTATTCTACTCAGTCACTGAAGATTTACAGTTTTAATAGTCCTGCTCACACATGCACACAGATAGAGCTAAGGAACTGATGATGCATGTAACCATCCCCAGACAGAGCCAACAAAGATCAAGATGATTGAGAATTCAGAAGTCCCACTGCAAATATCTAAGGTCAAAATACCAAGTGCTATACTGTTACTTTGTATACCCAATACAAACACCCCCTGGGTTCAAAAACACTGTGACTCTATGCTTCCTGGAATTTATTTGGAAGTGTATTCCATTGAGTTTTCTTTAACACAGAGATTTTATGGCTGCAATGTGTATCCTGTCTTGTTGGCACGAAGCATTCACGTTGAGCACCAAGCACTCCCCTCACCGGCATAGCATTGCTTGGGTCCTCTCCATACATGAACTGGACTTTCACAGTGATATTCCTGGCAGATCCTTGGCGGTTGGCAAAGTTAAGGCTCTGAGGATAGACATAAAGAAGATTCCTGCAAGACACAAAAGCATTTCTGCATGAGAATAACGGGGTTCACACTGTTATTAATGCTGTTACTTCAAACCCCAAAGAAAACAGAGTGACAAAGTGAAGTGTTTGACATCTTCCATTAGTCAGGTGGTCCTCTCCTGATCAGAAATGCACACTCACACAAGTGACTTGATGACAACCTCTCCTTTCAGGAGACAAAAGTCACTTCTTTAAGCTGTGGTGATATTTTGAAATAGTTCCTGTTTATAAAGATGCTTGAAAAATACATCCAAAAATTGTTATTTGGCAAATTCAAGTGGAAAGAAAACATCTCAATAGGGTGGCTGGCTTTTGTTAAATAGTTGACTTGTTTTGACCTTTCAGTTTTTACTTCAAATCTCCCTTTATCAAGATGACTTCAGGTGCAACACCTCTCCCTCCAACAACAGATTGGATTAAATGAACATCCGCATCTTCAGCAGACACGCAGTCTTTGCAGTGACTCAGATGGGATGGCGTCTTCAATTCCACACCTGAGTACCACACTCTGGGAAGGACAGGGATCAGATAAAACAGATGGCTAAGAAGTGAGAACACTCAGTAGCCCTGGAAGCACCTGAGGTGACCAGCTAAATCATCATAGAATGGCATAGATTAGACATTAAACAATCTAGTTCCAACCCCCCTGCCATAGACAGTGTTGGCATCCACTAGAGCAGGCTGCAGAGAGTCCCATCCAATTTTGTTCTGACATTTCCAATTCCAGTTGCTCCCCGATACTCGTGAGTAATATTATCTGCACTGACACCAGCTAACACTGGTCCTAAGGAGTGCTCCAAGAGCCTCAGAAGATACTTCCCTGAGGTCAGCATCTGCACAGGGCAGTCCGGATGCACAGCTCTAGAAGGCTCTGTGGGGCTGCACTATGGAGACCGACTTCTTTCCACCTTTCCAGGCAGAGAAATATGCTTAGCTGGCACATGGGAAATTTCTTCCTTTTCAAGTCCTTCATGCTGAATTAATTTTTTGAATCCCATCCCCATTGTCGCTTTGCCTAATCAACGCTCTCCTACTATTTCAGAGAGGGCCTTTGCCATTTTTGTGACTCTACTAAATTACTTTGTTCTGGCATGAATACATTTGCTCCTTGATGTTCTTTTTCAAATGAAAATGGATATGAAAATTTACTCTAAAATGTACATTGCTCATAAAACTTTTATTAAGTATTATTAGTGCTCTAAGAGAAGGATTTAATGTATTTGGGAAGCCTGGCTGCAGGATCCCTATATTAAAGGCAGTTCTTATGCGTGAGACTGATTTACGAATAGCAGAGCTGAGCCTGAACCAAGCCTCCAGTTCTCCTATCACCTCTTCTGCTTTGGTTTGGGAGCAAAGACGACATTTCAGCAAATTGCTGTCACTCTATAAAGAAGGTGGAAAGCTATAAGCAGACACCAGACCTGACATTACATCCCAGCCACAGCTTCAGCTGACTTCTCAGTTTTACTGTGTTACCCTCTTTCCTTCAAGTCATTGCACTGTAAATCCCCACCCCACTATCTGTATGCACAAATACCAAAGCTCAGTAGAGTCTGGAGGACACTGGAGGTACAACCACCATCCTCTGTGATGGGAAAGGATCTGCCATGGAAATAGCACCACAGTGCCACAAACACTGATATAATACAAGGAGCACTAGTCCTCATGCTTTCAAGCAACAGCTACTTCCTGGTATTATTTGCAGATTTCTATCACTAAAGATAGGCCAGAAGCTTTAAACTCAAGGATTTGCATCTGGAGCACTTATTATAATGCAAAACATATGCAACGCTTACATTATTTTCTCAAACAGATCTCAAAAGTACTTCTACCTCTGTAAAATAAACGGCCAAAGCACAAAAGGCCAGGCCTTGGAAATAAACATAAAGACTTGACCTTAAATCTTAAAAGAGATGTCTATAAACATTATTAAAATTCCCCTTTCTGGTAAATCCCAGAGGCCTTTTTCTCTGCTTTATTCCCACTATCAAAACCATGCAAAGCCTACTTAAAGAAGGTCACCTAGGTGTATGAAAGATCCTTAGGACCATGTCTATTAAATACATCTTTTCTTGGTTAGGCCAGCAGAGACAAGATTCACCCTTAGGGTTTCTACAGCTCCTAAATCTTACAGTTTCATCGTGCCAAAGGGTTTTTCTTCTCTGTGCCTTCCTACGCCCTACTTTGCTTATGGACTCTGTGACTGTCAAGACATCTGAGAACTGGAGGGTGACATTTCCAAGCGCACTTATCACTGCTTGATTTTACTGGCACTGGCATTAACAGGGAGAGTTCTACAGCTGCATGTGCTCGGCAGCCACTTGTGATGTTGAGACATTTGACATCAGAGCATTCTGACTGCCTTTCTCATTCATGAAACGGCAGTGTCACGTCTGAGCAGCACTCAGGCACAAGTGAGCTCCCATTTCGTACTCAGCTACTATGCAGCAGGACATGCAGGGAACCTGCTAACATTCCTGACCCCAACTGTTTGGTTACTTGTGTAATTTTTCTGAAGATTAAGCCAAGAATAAAGATTTTAGGAACAACAGGGGCAACATAAATCAGAACTGAGAAAATATTCTTGACAGTAAGAAATAGCTAAGACAGAAGAAAACGTTTCCTCTGAAATCCTGTAAACCCAAAGCCATCCCAAGTATTCTGATGTGGACTGCAGGAAGTATTTATTTTAAAAAAATATTTTACAACCAATTCTTCAAGTTTTGCAGCCCCAAATTCCTGTGTCAGACACCAGAGACTGGACTTTGCTCCTTATCACAGAGCAGCGCCAGGCCCAGATAAAGACTTTGTCACTTGTGCAGAGGAAGTTCAGCTAATCTGATGATTTTCCCTACAGAAAACATGTACACGTTGAAAGCACACCTTTTATCTTCCTTTTTCAGACCTGAAGTGTCTAAGTGGGGTTACCACTCACAGTGTATCTCAGTCAAAGCTAAAGTATCAAACCTTTCATAGTTCAAACTGTTAAGGTGCCCAAGAGCTTCCCACACAGGCACAAGACAGGACCAATTCCTAGGATATTGGATCCTGCACATCCTTGGGTTTTTTGAATAGCTCTTCATACGTTTCCACTGGTATTAACAGATGAGCAAATGCTGCAGAAATGATGACTCACTGCAACCCTTACAGGCTTATCAACTTCCAATGAATTACTCTAATTGTTCTGACTATTTTCCTAACAGATTTTCATTAGGGCTGGGTAAATACTAATTTGATGCGTTCCTTTAATGACAGCCCATAACCAAACTCCCTGTTGCTCGCAGCCTTCCAGACTCCAATGAGCAATTAAATAACTGCCCTCCACCATGCCTTGCATCTGCCAACTGTGAGCAGATGCAGCCCCGTCTCACCCAGCTGGGCTCAGTTCTTGCTTTGCATGGGTCATCAATGAGCATTTAATTGGTAAAAACCTCTTTCCATACCCTTCAAGTGCACGTTTCTAACCTGACTTACGTAAGCTGTGTGGAATCGAGCAGAACTAGGAGAACCTTGGGGTATCTCCATATTGGCCTGCACCTACTACAGCTCTTTCCAGTTTGTCAGCCTGTCTCAAAAGGCAGAAGGATTGTATAGCTGCAATATCTGAAGGGCCAGAAGTACCTGTTACCAATACACTGCAATTCAAACAAAGCAAAGGCTATCTGAATCCTTGGCAGAATGCATAGCAGAGCTCAGGGCTGTCCTTGCCCTCCTGCTCCCCAACTCTTTGCAGAGCACAGCCAGAGTTAAGACCTTCAAGACAGTCTGTTGCAGCAGGACACCTTCCAGGACTGGAAATTACTGGACTATTCTTCACAAGGCAGCACTGCACGTTTGGGTTGTGAAAATGCAGTGCTGCTTCCCATTACAAAACTCTGATTATTGACTGTATTTAGGGACAATTCCCACATTTGCTCCCAATCTATGCCTACAAATCCCTTTGAATAAGTCCCCATTCTCTCCAGTGTCAAGACTGCTGTTTTTGTATGCATTGTGCAGATACTCCAGTAAGTCTGATTCAAGTCATGCTGGTGCAAACAATTCACCAACTAATCAGAGACACTTTCATGTTATTTAATTATTAGGGAGGAAAGCGCAGGTTAACTGCACGTTATCAGCCCTTCATCAGACACTAAGCCCAGGCCAAGTTGAGCAATGACCTAAAAACCCTTCAAAGTAGAGACTATATTATGCATGGACTGATTTCTTGGATTGCTATGAGAAAGAAAAATACCTTTCATTCATACTGCAATACGCCCTGAAAAACAAACACTTCCATGCAGAGACCCAGTGCAGAGCTGGACATTTATTTCAAAGCACCCGCAGACTTGCTTGGTTCACTGCGAATCTTAAAAAGCAAAGGGAATTGTAAGGTGAGAAATGAAAGCAGGACATTATTTATCTCACCCACCTCTGGAAAGCAGCTCTTAAAAAATAAGCTTTATATGGTGTAAATTACTGCACAAACCTTAAGATAGTAGAATCACATCCAGGCAATCTCTGGACCTAATTCCCACTTTCTCACTTAATCTGAACTAGCTGACAAGCAAATCCACTGCAGCACGATGAGTTACATCAGAAAATGGTACAAGATGAAAATCAGATTGTGTGAATCATTGGAGAGTATTTTGCCCTTCCCCAGCTTATCTAAAAGCTGCATAACCTGAAGTGCAGCGTCCAGTGCTCCTAAGTAGGGCAAATCCTTCTACATTCCTAAGGGAATAAGAAAAATCACACAACACAAGAAGCAATTTGGGCTCTTTAGTGAGATTATGTCTCACAATTAATCCATTAACGAGTGCTGTGTCAGAAACGCATCCTACATCATCAATAACATTTTAAAACAGACTGTTTGGCAGATGGAAAAGTTCAGAGCCAGTTTTATCAGCAACGTGCCTGCCTCTCAGGTTTACCTTCCCAGGCATCAACCCAGATTCGAGTGGGGTTACAATTGTTCAAATTTGTTCAGTTTAATGATCAACTTCCTGGTCTGCCTCTTCTAAAATGAAGAGGAGTATATATAGATTAAATTCTTCAACAGAGCATTCACACAGTGAAAACTATCTGGAAAAGTCTCTGCTGAACAACCAAAGCATATCAGGAATAGAAAACATGAAAATCATTCTACTCCTTCTATTCATTGCCCCATTTGCTCTTTCAGTTAGGGCTGAAAAGGACTTCTCTCTCCTTGATTCTGCTGCATCTCCTGAGACAAAATCAAGATTTGCCATGCTAGATGATGTCCGAATCTTAGCCAATGGACTCCTCCAGCTCGGGCACGGTCTTAAAGATTTTGTCCACAAGACAAAGGGACAGATGAATGATATCTTTCAAAAACTTTACATTTTCGATAGGTCTTTCTATGAGCTCTCACTGCAAACCAGTGAAATCAAGGAAGAAGAAGAACAACTCCGACAAACTACTGCGAGACTGCAAATCAACAATGAAGAGATAAAGAATCTCTCGCAGGAGATGAACCTGAAGATTGAAGACCTCATACAAAACAAAATCCAGCTGCAAGAAAAAGTATGGGGACTGGAGGACAAGGTCACAAAGTTGGCCATTATCCAGCCTACAGTGCAGGAGACAAATGAAATTTCTTCACTCAAAGTAAGTAGATTTGTGAAAGTCCTTTACACATAAAGCCAAGTAAATTGCAATGCTATTATCTGTCATTATACATTAGAAACTGATGTTTTCCCTGCAACTTCACTGCAGTATTACTGTGTATTGAGAAACAGATCACCACAGTAATCCTAAAGAGTCAGAGAAAATGGTGAAATGATTGGGCTCTGCATCATTTCAGTACATTTTGCAAATCATTTTTAAGAAACTGTAATAATAATGAGGATATAAAATTAATTGGGAAAGTGATTTGCTTATGAAGTCCAAAGCTCCATATGTCATTGGCTCATTATGAGTCAGTGCACTCGGGTCTGTCTGCTCAGCATAAAATTAGGAAGTTTTAACCTTTAGAGAGGGATATTTATAGTTCCTGTATGACACCTAGAACAAAGAATTTTGTATGTGTTAACAGTTTTAATGTCAATACATGCAAATACGAGGGTGGGTATAAAATTTCCACTGAAAAAGGAAGTATGAAATGGATTCTGCAAAAGCATAAAGTGGTCAAATAACTTGTCTTAGAAAACACTGGATATTCATGTGAGAGAAGAAAGAAAAAAGAAACCCCCAGCTAATACCTTGAACACCTGCCATCACTTCTCTTTATGGTCACTGCCATATATTTACTTTGAAGCAAGGACCAACTTCACAGAACGTAAATGTTTTGCACATGGACATGGAAGGAAAGTGACAGCAACAGTAAAAGCCTACGAAGCTGCCAGCACTTTTCCTCCATCAAGCATTAAAATAACCTGGGTACTCATTTCAGTGGCAAAGAAATGTGTGCCTTTAGAGCAAAAGCAGACAATCCTATGGAGAATGCAACGTGAAATGGTTTGTGCCTCTCACAAGTAACCCCACGATGTGTTAGGTTGGCAGTGTGACAGCCTTATGCTGCCTTTCTCTAACTGCAGCCTCCCTCCTTTGCTGCCCTCAGGCCTTTGTGGAGCAGCAGGACAATCACATCAAGCAACTCCACAAAATCGTGGAGGACCAGCACGTGCAGCTGGACAAACAGCACAACCAAATAATGGAGCTGGAGGACAAGGTACGTGAACCATCACATTCCTCGCTTCTGACTTTTACATCTCTTATGATGTTTTGGGAGCATAGAGGATGCTAGACATGATTCTGATCACAGCTGGGACCTCTTCAGTTGAGAGCCTGCTGTGCTGCCAGGGTGGAGGCCAAGGCCATTGCACACAGCAATGGAGATCACAGCCTCAAACCACTGCCCATCAGTAATAGGTTGTTCTATTTCCTGACTGCTGTTTGTAGGTTTTTTTCCTCATTATCTATTCTGTTATTGTTCTTCCCTTGGTCTTCTCAGCATCATCACTTTCCATCTCTTTCTCCTTTTCCAATATTCACTCCAAAAGGGAACCATGTTCTGCAGCCCCACATGTGTAACCAAAAAAATGGGCGTAACTGACACGCTCATATTTAGTTTATTCCTAAGAGGAAGCTGTAAAAGGGAAATGCCTTTTACAAAAATAACTGTGTTCTGTGCTTTTCAGGTGTTGCTATTATTTGTCTAAGTAATGAGAAAGTAAGCTAATTATATTTACTCATTAACATGCACCTCATGAGAACTGGTCACATACCTTGTGAATCCTGTGTTGTTTGGGCAGTGGAATAGCTGACATATAGAACTGAAGTCCACCAGTGTGCTTCTAAAGTACTTCTATGTACTAAGTTGGGTATTTCAAATGCTTATGTTCATGTAAAAAATTACTATCTGTACTACGTTGCTCAGTTTGATACATGAATCCAATAATTTCAGAGCCTTGGGAAATTAACAGTCTGTAATTACGGTTCTTGCCAGCTAAACCACATTGAGCTCCAGGAACTCACAGAGAATTCTTTCACCGAGGAGCAAGCAGAATCAAATGAGGGCAGCCCCTTCCTTGGGCACAACTCCACAGCCGTAATGCACAAAGTGGAAGGTGAGACCACATGCCTTACGTGCACTACAAAACACCTTGCTGGGTTTTAGTAATCAAGGGCTCTTATGTTACACGCAGCACTTCTGCAAGGAGCTGCATTTTCTGCTTTGGAAAACACATCATCTGTTTAGCCACTTCATGTGTATACTTGTCTATGGGGTGACATACAAACAACATCCAATTGTGCCATCATCCTCAATCTTTAGCCTCCATTCACTCCATTTCAATACATGCTGTGACAATCTTTGCAATCCACTTACTGATGCCTGTCTTGGAGAGTATGAGCAGCCAACTAATTTACTTCAGCTCATTACAGGATTTGGAAGACCCTTTTTTGAAGTTGAGATGCATTTCCAAACTGCAGCAATGGGAACAGAATTTATTGGGAAAGTTTTAAGGTGTGGCAAAATCCATTTGCCAGAGTCCAATCCCAAGCCTTAAAAATTCTGCAAAATTCACTTAGAAAACATACATCAGCTGTATTATCAAAGCAATTTGTCCATTTCATGACATTTATTGTAATAATGACCAAAAAGTCTCTTTGAGTTTCTGTATCTGCCCTGCCTTATGAAAAATCCAAGTTACAAAGCTGAATTAAAACTCACCACGTCCGAAACAGGATTTGTAATTGCCTGGTGTTTGCCTTCCTAGGTGCCACTCCTGACTGCACTGCTCTCTACAACAGTGGCACACGCTCCAGTGGTATTTACACTATTAAGCCCAACAGCTCAGAAGCTTTCGATGTCTACTGTGAAATGAAATTTGGTAAGACAGCTGTGCTAGCAACAGTCTAATTTTCTGATCTTCCTATGAGCCAAAATACTGTATATCATCCAAAGTGCATAAAAACTTACTGTCTTATGCATCGTTTTCTCTTATATATATATGTGTGTGTGAGAGAGATGTGTCTCAAATATACTCACGCTATTATAATTCTCAGTAGTATCCATGCAGTTAACATGAGCACATTAATACTAAAAAGTCAAGTACTTTTTGGTATAAAGATGAAAATGGCAACTATAAATGTCACTACATTGCAACCATGAATTAAGTTTTCCAAATAGAAAACAAACAGTGAACAAAACTTGGGTTTCATAGCATGGACTGAGACTCAGCTGTATCAAACTAACCCGACGAGGTGAGCCCAGGAGGCAGGATTTCTGTACCATGTTTAGGGGAGCCATATATGTGCCTGGAACTGTGGCTGCACCTACCCAAGCTCTACCTTTGTAAGAAACTCACTCATTTGCCTGTTCCCTTTGGCACTGCCCAGAGATAAGAGATAAGAGCACCCTGCAGTGCTGCCCTGTGCGTGTCCTCTGCAGCTTCCCTCCTGAGCCTCTTGTCAAAGCCAGATGGGGAAGAGGCTGATGCAAACGTAACAGAGCAACACAACATGTTTGTGTGTGTAAACAGAGTGACACGCAGCTGCCCTGTGCAAAAAACTGCTTTGCTTACTTTTGCTGAAATGTCTGCCATGGGGCTGTCATGACCTGGGCAGGAGAAAGATCTCAGAGCAGCGCTAGCCAGTAGCAGCCTATTGGCTCCATTAAACTCCATCTTCTCTCCTGTGTTTTAAGAACTTAAGCCAGGTTTATGATTTATTTCCCTCTGCATTCACAGGCACTTCCTGGACAGTAATCCAGAACAGAGTGGACGGATCACTGGATTTCAACCAAACCTGGGATGCCTATACAAATGGTTTTGGTGATCTCAATGGTAAAAAACACTTCTTTTGCTTCATTTCTTTGTACAAATTGATTTTAGAAGGTGAATCTTCTCAATGAAAGGTGTTCACATGAGAGCAGACAAAACCTACACACAAACTTAAGCAGCTTGCCTAACTATTGCCACACCAGGAAGAATAATTTAGTAAAATTCTCAATGCCGCATCTTTGGATGCATGTACAGAAGCTCCTGCTGAATCAAGGCAAGGATGTGCTAAGTGCTGTTTTAATAATTAACAAAGCAACCCTAAGCATTGTGGAATACAAACACAATGCCTCACCAAGATCACTACTTTCTCCCAAACTTTCTGCAACCATGTCTTCCTAACAACCCCCAGACCGAGCTGCCCAGCCTCAGGCTGTGTGTGCTCCCTTACACAGCATCACTGGCTGCCCACGAGGTGCCCAATGTCCTCCCCCCTGGCTGGGCAGGCTGAAGAGACACCTCTGCTCACCTATTAACCACCAATTCCGAAGAATTTCCAGCACCAAGAGCTGCACATCAGCCCCCCTGCTTTGAACACTTCCCCTGTTTTTCTTTTGGTTTAGAACATATTTTTAACTTTCTAGGCATAGATTAAAACTTCACTAATTTGGGCACCACAACTGACATACTTTCACCTCATTTACAATAAGGAGCTGCAGTATCTCAACGCCACCCCAGTTTGGGATAGCAGCTCACAACTGAGGTAGACTTTTGCCTATGCAGTTTGTCTGATGCTACTGAAAGCTACGGTTGCCCCTTTATTGGTCTCCAACTCTCATACACTAAACCAACATTAGGAAGAGGTAAACTCAGAATGCAGCAGGAGACCTCTGAAAAGATCAACAGTTCCCGAGGCTCATATTACCGATTTAATTAAAGCAATGAATAGATCCTTTTAAATACTGTATTTTCACATGCACCAATTGCAGGTTACCTGTAAAATTCAATAGCAGTTCGAGTGCTGTGGGTTTTCAGGGAACGTTCAACCCATTACACTAAAAACTCTCCTCCAATAACATCCAACCTCAAATCCTCACCTCTGGCATACACTGATTCTGACGCTGTGCTGCTTACTCAAACAAATAGTCTCAAATAATGCATTTTAAAAGTGAATGAGTTACCTGAGGTACGGTTTAGATATCTGAGAAACATTGTAAATGCATTCAGATTTGGCTCCATAATCACACCCACTATTTACTATGATTTCACAGAGGAATTCTGGCTAGGCCTGAACAAGACCTACTCCATCACGAAACAAGGGGACTACATCTTACGGATTGAGCTGCAGGACTGGAAAGATAATAAGCGTTACATCGAGTATGCATTCACCCTGGGAGGCCCTGAAACAGACTACGTGCTGCAGCTCTCACGGATCTCTGGGAGCATCCCCAATGCACTGCCAGAGCAGACAGAACTGCGCTTCTCAACTGCAGACCACGATATGGCCGTAATAAATGACCTCGACTGCCCACAAAACTACCTAGGTATCAGTATGCTGGGTGCACGAATGTGGATGTTCCCTTGCTAAATGAAGGATGGCAGTATGCTTTAGTGAGTGCTTACTGATATCTGGCTGGCTTTAGAAGCAGAAAAGAGACAATAGCTGCAGGAAAGAGTGGGAGATGCTTTTTGTTGGGCTCTACAACAATGAGGTATCACTTTTCTACTTTATAGAAGGGAAAAGAAAAGCAGAGTGAGGCTGAGTAAATAGCCAGAGTTAGAACCAGCAGAAGTGGCTGAAATAAAACCTAAAGCTGAGATAGTGAGCTACGGAGTACAGCTCCTTCTCTAAAGCCTGCTCTGCTGTGGCAGATTTCTTCCCTTCTTGCAAAAGAGAAGAGGACAAATTGACTCTTAGATCCATTTTGACTACAAGCCAATAGCTAAGAATAGAGGCAAGCTTCCACTGAAAGGAAGACTTAAGCTGCTTGTCAAAAGTGTATGCTAAAATTGCTCTCAAAAGAAGAAGAGAGGTGTGAGGCTAAAGATATATCTCTCCTTAAAGATGATTTGTTTAAACATTTCCTAAATTCACTGATGTTATGAAGCTTTTACATTTTGCTGCTTTGCAGAAAAAAGCAAACAATGCAAAAAGCAATTAATGATTAAACTGCAGGATACAAAGTGCCCTGCCAGGCAACTGCTTCACACAGCAAACATTTTGTTTCTAGCATTCTCAGTTTGAAAACTGGGGATGTCTGAAACAATGTTGAGTGTTATAATCTGTAGTGGACATAACACAGATGAACAGACTTTCAAAATGCTGTACTTTTATATTTAGCACTGAGCCACAGCCAGTCCCTTACCTCTTGCCAGCTGAACTGGACTTCCAGTTCAAGATGGTGGTGAAGGACCTTGGCCAATAAAAAGTGATTTGTTTACTCCTGTAGATGCAGTACTTGAGAAAAATATCAGTAAATCAATAAGTCTGTTGTGGAGCTTTATGGGAAACTATATGGAGCAGACCCAAATGTCCCAGTTCAGTGGAAGCATTTGTGTGTGAAGTTTTCTATGCACCACTACTTCTACGTGAAACAGCCACTAACAGGTAGCACAACATTTGCACAGTGGCCTTCAAGTGTCAAGCATCAAGTGGCTCCACATACAAGCAACATTTCATTTGGGTACACTGGGTAATTGTCACTTTTGCTGGAACTGGCCTAAAGATTGATGTTGCTAATGGAAACTGTGTACTCAAGCTGAGCACAATAGGTTAAGGAACAACTGACAGTAAATGATATTACAATATTTTTTTCTCAGGAGGCTGGTGGCACAGTGAATGTGAGGAAACCAATCTTAATGGGAAGTATGTCGCACCAAGGTCAAAAGGAAGACTAGACAGAACAAGAGGCTTATACTGGAAACCTAGGAATGGAAGATACTACCTGCTCAAGTCAACCAGAATAATGATACACCCAACAGATTTAAAAATTTTTGACTGAATGCTCAACCGGATGCATTTCACAGCTAATACACTGAGCATCAAAGAAATTCCTATTATGTTTAATATCAGATGTGTGTCCAAATCCATACACTGTATGGTGCATTCTCCAATGACATAAACCCTGAGGCACATATGATGGTCTTACTGTATGTTTGGTGAGTATTCTCATTCATCCTAGCCCAAATGTCAGTGTGCTAGAAGTTCAGAAGGGCTTTCATCTCTCTAAGATCAAACCCCATCGCCTAGGGAACAGATGCCTATCTATTTATTAGATAACACTGCTTGGGGGAAAGGGTTTTATGGCTGCTGCATTAACTTCTGGGCAGTGCAGGAGGGTACAGGAAGTGTTCAAGCAAACAGAAAGTGCTGGCAAAGTACTACAGAGGACCTGTAGGTATTGAGACCGTGGGAAAAGAAAGAAATTGTGTTTCATACAGTAACTGATTAAATGTTTGGTTCAATTCACTGCTGTTGAATGCTCCTATGAGGAAATGAAAGATGAGGAACTCCCTATTTTAGGGTTCTATGTATTTCCAGACAAACTTTTGGCAGTGTACATTAGGCCAATTTTTGCTGATGTACTGTACTCACGCAGCTGCAGAGATGTACACACACATCAAGTAAGCCATGGTGTAGACCTAATCTCTTAGATATCACACTTCAAAAAGTAACTGAACCACTCTTTGAAACTGAAACTTAAGGGCTAAACTTCAAAGCTCACTGAAAGGAGTGGGAGATTTTCTCATTTGAAACAGCTTCAGACCCATCCCTTTGTGACCCTTCAATACACCTCACTGAGAACTTAATAAGACTAAGAGAGCACAGGACAAAACGACTTTCAGAGAACAGCTGAGTAACCTGTGCCTGTGGAGTCCATGGTACCATCCAACAAACCCTGCAGGCCAACCTGTGTGCTGCTGCTCCTGAAAACATTCATATTTGTTTAACTTCAGCTGCAGAATCCTCCAAGGCAGTAGGACTGTCAACATGTTTACAGATGGCTTGATGTGGAACCGTTTATTGACAAAGACCTCAATTCTACACTTACACTGAGTCATATTGACTTGTCTATTCTACCTTGTACAGCATGGATTTTCTATGTCAACATTTGCAACCATACAAACAGTGGTTTTAATACGTGATTTGTCAGGGTAAAGAAACTGTGAACAGAATGTGCTAATCACACAGAAACTGCAAGGATGCTACAACTTCCTATGGATTTACTGCAAAGCAGAAAACACACAGTGCTGCGCATTTGTACTGGAGTATTGTAGTGTATAATTACCTAGTTTCCACCAAAAAAAAAACCAAAATCCAACAAAAACCACAATAAATTAAATTTCTGAAAAGACATGAGGTGTGGAACTTCAACTCTTTCTTGTAAGCTGTTTTCTAAAAGCCTCGTCTGTATTTATCCAATTTCAACAACAAGAACTACTGATTTTGCAAGTTAATCTGGTGAAATTACTCAACTGAAGAAGGCACTGCCCTTCAGAAGTGTATCATCTTCAGTAATACAGTGAAAAATCTTTAAATTAATAAAGGAAAATAATGAAAAGAAATTTGCTCCTGCCTGCAGGATAGGAAGGTTATTGTTTTCTGAAAATGCTCAAAGACATTCTTCCAGATCTTTATTTTGTTAAAGCTTTGTAAACAAGGAAATTGCTTTTAAATCAAAGTGGAAATACGAATGGATTATTCATTTCCCTCACTTTTTAACCTCCACTGTAAATGAATGAAAATAAGCCCCGGAAAGTAACAGAAAGCAGCAAAGCCAATTAGAGAACATTGCCTTTAGCACACAGACAAAATGAAAAAGATCTGCATAAATGTGAAAAGAACTCCACCAAGTTTGACTTTGTATCTTGAGAAACTGAGAAAGCTGTGCCACCCTCCTGCCTACAGCCAAGTTTTACGCAGCTATGTTAATCCCTGCACATCTGTGTATTTTCTGCTGTGTCAGTCTGGACCCTTCCTGTGTCTCTGGCACAGCACACCAACTGATGCAGCAAGTTTTGCAACAAACCAGCTGATAAAGTAAGAATCTCTGGACCTGCCAATCTGAGGCCTTGAAATGTGAGACGTATTTCAAAACTAACCTGTATGTGGTATTTGGAACGTAGACATCCCTGGCAGGAAACTCCAGGATCTCTCTTGTAGGTCTGACTCTGCTGTCTGGGTAAAGTTTCACTTGCAGCAACTCTGGAGTTAGGCAGTAATGGGGATTCTCTGGAGCTGGAGATATGTCTATCTTCAATTGAGCTGTAAGAAGAAAATGATTTAATTATAATAAATAGAAGTTAAATATAAATCAAAAAGCAGAGTCACACTTTCTTTTGCTACGGTTAATACCCAGACTTCATAAGTAAACAGATTACAGTTTATGTGGATTTAAGAAAACAACAACATGTAATAGTGAATCAAACTGGTATCTAGGAGAATCAAAGCACTGCATGGTAAGAACCAACAGAAAAGAGACATCTTAACAAATCCCAGATGCTGTTCTCATAGCTAAGTTAAGGAAAGTCTAAATAATGTTACTATGAAGCCCATCTAGCACTAAATCTTGGGAATCTTGCTTATCAAACTGAAAAGGTGTACTAGGAGTCAATGAAAGCTGATCTGCAAGAAGATTATTGAATATCCTCCTTAACAAGTCAGCAGGCAGTACCAACAATACACATTATGTGCAGATGTCACCGAGGTTGGAATGATTTTTGAACATTTGGAAGACAGGAGAGGTGGAAAAATGGCATGAAATGATGAAGGGGAAACACAATAAAGAGTGAAGGGCGAAGAAAGAGAAGCTAAACATATAGATTAAAAAAAAAACCAACAACCAACAATTGGCACAGATCAGTTCTGTAGAAAAGTGCTGGGTGACAACAGACAATAAGGCAGTGTCCCAGAGAAAGTTATAACCATTAGGGAATGGCAGAATCTCCTGAGTTGGAAGTGAACTGCAAGGATCACTGAGCACAACTCCTCAGACTTCAAAGACACTGGAGACAAATTCATCTGCTGTGGACAGATGAAGTCTGAGAAGGAGGAGAGCACTCTGCTCAGAGCACCAGACTTAAAGAAAACCATGGACAGATTCAAGGAACTCTAGCAGAGTCCACCAAAACAACAAGCAATTTTAAAATCACAGCCCTTGAGAGAAGGTTGAAAAAAAGCCCCAATGGCTGCAAAATGAACGCAGGTAAGAATGAACTAATAAAAGTATTTGAAAGGTTGGGATAACTGCCCCAAGGGCATGACATACCATGGTCAGGTTACATTTCAGAAAGATAATTTTGGGAGGTTTTCTTAATACCTAACTTCACCACAGGGACTGGTGAGTGCTGGGAGATAAGATCTAAGGAAGCAGCAGAACTGCTGTCACAGGGGATTTTTAAGAATGGGTTAAGTAAATATTGTCAGGAATAGCACAGGTCAAGGACTGGTGATGTTTCAATGCTGGCATGCTAGCATTTCTACTTTTCTTTCTCAAACAGAGGTGGAGCCAGTTCTTACTGACCAACTGGAAGCCAACACACACCTCTCAGTTGGTGAATGGCGTTTTATTCAGAAAAAGAGAAGCTCTTCAGCCCTTAGGGGATTCAGGGCTTTGGGGTTTTGTGCCCTCTGCTCACAGATGCTACTCTCAGTGTGGCAAATGCTGCACGTGCTCATACATCAGTGAAAACACTGTCAGATAAAAATGCTGTTGGTCCACCAAGAATTATTGCCAACAATCTCCTAGGGCTTCTTTCGCACGCTTGCTTTTAAGAACTGGGTAGGACTAACCAACATGCTTAGTGAGCACAAGCCAGAAAGGTCTTGTTCAATACCTGTGATAGGTCTCAATCTCCGTAACACTGATGACGGCCGTCTCATGTCAGCCAGGAACTTGTACAGATCTTCATCACTCAGGCGATCACCCTCCTGTCAAAGAGATTATGTGCACAACTCTCAAGGACTACAGAAATATGAATAAACCATCAAATGCACACTAGCCTCTTACCTCTGACATCAAAATGTACCTTCACAGAATGAGGTGCTACATTAGCATGCTGAATTACTGCTAATTTCTTCATCCCTTTTCCTTTCTTTTCTTCTTATTAATCACCATGACAGCTGCAGGAGCTTTTCATTGAAAACCTTTTGTCTCCTCATCAATATTATCTTTTTTAAAACTGAGAATGGTTGTTAGAAGATTTCCCTAAAATATCCATTTTTTAGCAAGTATAATAGCTTGAAAAAATATCCATCATTCCAATGGTGATCCTCCTTCCTTTTCCTCTGCTTTTCCCTCAGTATGATTCTGAGAGTCATACTTGACAAAAGCATTGTTAAGAAAGGATGGGAAGTGAAAGGACTTTGTTGTCAATCTTCCCTGCGTCACATTCTAGTAGTTCAAAATTTTGTTATAACATCACAGAAAATGTCACCTTGCTACCTTCCAACTCTCCAAAAGTAGAAGACATCTGATAATAAAGGCAATAAAACACATAAAGAAGAAAAAAGCAACTGGAAAGAGAAAATGCTCAGTGGTATTTGGTTAATTGTACTTGAAGGTATTAAAGGATACAAGACAGAACTAGAAGTTGACATCCTTCTAAAAGGAATTTCCTGGGCTGTTCTGTGTCACTGAGGCTCTAAAGATACCATTTGCAGAGCCCAATTTCAGTTATGCTGAGTTTCATGAAAGCACTCAGCAAAAGAGGCCGTTCATTTACGTGCTTTCCGCCAGCATAACTTCAAACCCTGGATTACATTTCTCCTTCTTTACATTACTGAATTTAAGAGCAGAATGTGACTGGCTTCCCACAGTGAAACTGGCATACAACCAAAACAGTCAGAAAAAAAAGAGAGCTTAATCAGCTTTCAATATATAGAACCCACATCTTTGTAATCCCAATGACCGAGGAATCAGTCCAAAAAATATCTGGTTGTACACTATTAAATCCATCTTATACACGAAGGTGACATTCAAATAATAATTTTCCTTAACCAGATGTGGCATTAAGCAAACCTTAGGGAAAATTAATGAACTGAAACCATTTTCTAAGCTTCACTACAGATTTTATTCTGTTTAATCATATTTTCTACTGTTTTTCAGGAAAATCCCAAGCTCCGGATAAGAAGAACTGCCAATCAGCAAAGAAGCATGAGAAATGTTCTGATGTTTTGGGCATCACTGGATGTGCCGACTGCAAATTACATTCATGAACCTGTTTCTGAGCCCTCCAATGGGACTGGAAAGGATTCTCTGTCATCTAATGAAACCAACAGCATCAAGCAAGCATCAGGACAGAGACTATGCAACTCTTGGACTAAGGACTACCTGGAATACTTTTTGTGACATACTAACCCAAAAAGTTATCCTCAGCTTTTGTGCACTTGCTTTTAAGAACAATTTGCTAAATATGTTTACCAAAAGGCCAAACAGTGATTTTCCCAGCACACAGTAGAACAATCTGGAGCAAAACACACCAACATTCTTCTGGTCATTCTTCTGGACCGTTTCTATTAGAGCGGGTAACTCACTGTGCCATAATGATGGTTCACTCTTCAAGCAAAAACAGCAAATAGTTTCAAGTTCTGTAATGTAAATTACTCACAGTACACTTCCTGAAAGAATCCACCTTTCAACTGCAGACCTGCTGGTGGCAGGATGAGCACACAATCTAATAAACTCACAGTATGTTGCTCAAAGATATGCCACGATGAGGAAACAGACATTACATACTGAAAGTATCACAAAGAACTTATTCAGATCTAAACTGATTCCTCATGATCCAATCACTCTGTACAAGAAGCAACTTTTTGCTCAGATGGTTTCATACAATACCTGCTTAAAGAAGTTTGTCACTGTCAGAGTAGCTGGCCTAAAACTGGTCAAATTGCAAGCCTCATCACCGCTTGTGGTTCTCTCTAACGAACGCCGCCCAACGATACTGGAATTCCTTCTCTCTGACCACGAGCCTTTGCGTTCTTCAAAAAACAAAATAGAAAGGGAGAGTAATTTAAAAAAAAAAAAAGGAAAAAAAAAACAACTGTCCAAGAGCCTACCTTTGTTCCAAGCTGGATTTTCTACACAAGAAGATAGCTGCCGCCTTTGGAAATTATGCAATAAGCGTGATAGAAGAGGTGGTTATGCTAAGACAATCACACTCCTGAGGCATCAGGAGGCTATGAAGCACAGCCAACTACTTCTGCTCCTCTCACAGCAACCTCACCCCAGTGCCTTACTGCTATTAAAAAAGTCTTTATCGTGTGGAGATTTATGTGTTTCCCTTGCTCTGAAAGATGATGAAGTTGGCAGTTTTGGGGATGCTGAAGAGCAGTTTCAGATGAGCTGTGTGGTTTGCAAAGATTAATCCACTCCTTTGGAAAATGTTCATCAGCCTGTAACACTCTCACACTTAGAAGCCTGGTTTTAAATAATATAACAGATGGTTTGCTTGTAAAATCCTTGAAAGATAAATCCATTTGTTACCATGGACTTCTCTGTTTCACTTCAACCATGACCTGAGACTATCGGAAGGCCTAGGGCAGGGGGAGAAACAGGATTAAAGGAGCAATGGCAGACACAGGGTGTAAATCAAGACTTCCTGACACTCTGGATTTGTCCACGCTCACTTATACAGATGCCACACACTTTACCTCCTGTGCCAACTTCTACTTCTGTGGAATCTCTTTCCAAACTTCCAGCACTGCTCACAATGTTCATTAAATGAATGGCTGTCCACGCAAAAGGCATCCGATATTTGCCCAGTCTTTGGCAAAACTGTTCTGCCTGGCATTTCAGTTTTTCCAGCTTTTCCTTATTCTGCGAAGAAAAGATTAAACCAAGAGTGTTAAAAAGAGAGGTACAGAAACAAAGGTTCATTTCACAAAATCACTACATAACAATGGCATCACTATGCATTATGCAGGCTTCTGCTTCACAGAACTGCAATCCAACCAACAGCGCCAGGTACAGGACAACCTGACATCCAGAGCAGCTGACTCTGTGCTCTTCAGCTTCCTCCATAGCCTGCACAATCCCTGTGAGCTCATCTGGCCCACCACCCTTCCAAAAAAACCAAATTTTACTCTATGAAGTCTGAAATGACCTCTCTTAACATGATTTCATGCAGCAGGCGCCCAGATCACCTGGAGCCAAATGGGAAGCAGAGAATAGTCCTCAACTAAGCAGTACCATATTCATGCCACTAAGAAAAAGGGATATGAAATGACTGCCACAATTCTGCATTTTAAGCAGCAACTTTTTGCTTCAATTTGTTAAAAAAAATCCACTGACAGAGAGCTCAATAACAACAGTAAGCTGTGCTACTTGCACCCTTGTAGTTCAGCACGTGCTCACGCACCTCGCTGCAAAGGAGACCTTCATTACCTTTTCACCTACATTCCCTGCAAATCCAAAGCCTAAATTTCACGTAGGCACATTCCAACTTGTCAAACACAGGAAACGGAGAGGTTTTAATTTCTGTTTGCTGAATACCTCAGGTGAAAGATAGATGTTTTTTTCAGTGTGGTGCAGTGACATAGCTTCTTCAGCTAAAGACACGTTAGAACTTTAGCAAGGCACAGCTTTTTTAGTGTTTCAGGGCTAGCCCAGGCTATCCACTGCACTTTAGAAGCCAATGCCCAAACTGCCAAAGAATTAAAGGAATGTTAATGAAAAAAATAGAATACTAAGATACAGATTTTCTTATCTACCCTTACTATGTGTAAGAACAAAAGCTTTACCCTGCTGTTGACTATGGACCTTTAGAATATTAACAAAAAGAAAAATCAAGAGAAAATAGAGGAAAAACAATCAGAACTGCAGTGTGACTCAAAACCAGATTTGATGGAGAATCCCCTGTTGATGTATTTTATCAGTTTATAACCCTTCTAGAGCAAGGGAGAGGTACTATGATGGAGATCAGCAGCAGACAAATTGAAATCTTGCTGCACATTCACATCCAAGCCTGCCTAAACCACAAAGACATCTAAACCATCTGACCAAGCTAAAAGCACAGAGCTGATCCTTTGGGACACAGAATTACAGATGACTGAGCTTGATGGTAACCACACATCTCCTCTGTCACCTACAAAAACTGATGACCTTTAACTACTCTTTCCCTGTGTGGCATCAAGATTCAAGGGTCCTTGACTCTTAGCTACCGTTTAGAATTTGACAAGTTCCTTAATTAAAAATGGATCTTCTTAAAATAGGAGCAACATCAATGACCCTTGAGATCAAGGTGAAAGAAAACAATGTGACAGTGTGCAATTTGTTAGCAAGAAAATACCTGAAAATGCTCATAGCCAAATTTAATCAAAACATGTAAGAAAATCTTACCTTTGCTGCATCGGATTCTTTAAAAATCATGTAAGGCTCAGCACATTCACCAATATCTCCCTGCTGTAATACTTTTTCAAGCTGAGAAGGGAAAATGAACCATTATAAGAACATGTATCCAGCAAGCATTGTTAAATTAAACAAACACGAGGAAACAAAAACATTCTTTCAGAAGAGTTGAAGCTTGATTTCCCTTTGTGTGTCAGGAACAACCACTGCACTCAATCTGTTAGAGCCATTAAGTTCCCACATTTCCAGCTATAATTAAATCAGAAGAGTAAAATAGAGTTTCAGAGGGAACATATACCAGTTCACTTCAGTTTAGTATAGTTCTATAGTTCTAGAGCCACTTCCAGCTCATTTTTCAGGTCTTACAGACAGCCTGCACTGTCACCACCATCATCATTTACAGAAGACTGTTCTTATTTCCTTATTAAGGAACTCCTGCAGCATCACAAGAAGGTCACTTCCATTGTGTTAAGACACATTGTGTTAAGACACACCATTCTAAATCAACGTGTTTTCAAATCAAATAACGAATTATAGCAGCCAAAGAGTACATATTTTCTTCTGAAGCCTCTGAATAAGTCAGTGCCCACTTAGCAAGAAACCCAGCTTTTGATAGAAATTCCCTCCCTAGCACAAGCATGCAGACTGCTTCTGTTTAGAAGCATCCTGGTACTGCATTCCATGCTTGCTACTGTGCACATGTTATTGTTATTGTTTGACTACAGCAGCCTTAATGCTCTCCCACACTCAAGAAGTGCCATTTGCACTCATCAATCACTAGAGGCACAGCCACACAATATGAAGAACAAGACCACTTCCTTTCGTATCTTACACTCTAATGAGTTAATGCCAGCAATAGTATCTGTACAAAAACAGGATTCACAGTAAATAACAAGAAGACCCATGCAAAAATTCACCTGGATAAGCACACCATGCATCTGTCTCCTTTATCCTTGACTTTATCTTTTTCATCATCAAATCAAAAAATCACTTAAGTAAATCACTACCAGCTCCTCTTGGATCACTGGTTTTACAAGCACTGATGTGCAGTCACAAGCTCTTTTGGACAGATCTCCATTTCAGAAACACAGGGTTATCTCAACCTCCTATCTTGTGAAAATCAGAAAATCATGTGTGTAAGACACGATTTTGAGAAGAAATTTAGAGACAAAAAAAAAAAAAAGGAAATCAAATTATTCCCTGAAACACTGACAGCTTTTTTCTCATCTGGGAATTTTCTGGCACGCTAGAAAGTCTTACGTCACCTTCAAAAGCTTACACTTCATGTAAGATGCAGTTCAAGAAGAACTTGTACAAACTCATCAAAAAACGCTGCTAGAAAGCAAAGTATCCACTGTCTGTGAACTGAAAGTATGCATCAAAATCCTCATTAGGGTAGGATAATATTTATGCAGAGACAAATTCAAATGCCAGTCTGACCTCATAGCATTTCTGTGCTCTTTCAAACAAATGAAAAAAAAGAGAAAACGTCAATCTTTGTATACTTTATTCCAGGAGTGACCAATGTGGTATTTAATTTCAGTTATGGATCACGCTTTCTCAGCAATTCAAATCTGTAAAGATATTTCAAAATCTGACTTAAGGGCATATACCTTTCTCAAAGGAGATTCTGATTGAGATATATTTTTAAATGATTCATTTCTCCATCATTTTAAGAAGGCTGCATGTCATTTCACCTGAAAACCAAGGTCAGATTCCAGAAAGCTGCCCTGTATCAAGCAAAGCTATGCAGTTTCTGCTCTTTTTCAATAATAATAATGTATACCTCCACTGAACTGCTCCTGTTATTAAGGAACTCTATGTGCTAAGTGAGAGGATTTGAAAGAAAACAAAAATGTGTTGTTCCAATGTTTATACTTCTGAGAACAAAATACTGCTTTGCAAGTGGAAGTAACAAGCTGGGGAGTGACCCACACTTGGTTTTACTTTAATATGAATAGAATTGACAACAGTAATTAAAATTTCTCAAGCATTTCTTACCTTTATTACCAGAAACACATCTTGAGAGGGATAGGTGATTGAAAAGATGGCAGACCTGGCCAGCGTGGATATAGCAGCAGGGGGGACATGTGGACGGAGCATTCCCTTCATTTGTTCGGAGTTTAAATCAAAGTAGAAATTTTCTGAAATCTGAGGAAGAAGTTGGGCAGAGTCAGCATCAGTTCTTCCTATTGTCTGTGAAATCCTCACCAACATCACGGGTAATTCAAGACACAAGTGAAAAAAAAATACCTACAGCATCTCGTTTCTAATCCATGCATGAAAAGATAAGTATGGCATTAGAGCGGGACAGTAGGAAAAGAAAAAAGAAGAAGAGAAAATTAATATAAGTTTTGTCTTCCTCCTGTAGGACATGCAGTTCCAATCACAGGATGAGGAAACAACTGCTATCTGAATTGAAATATCAAAATATTAAAATAGAAAATGATCTTCTGGAGGAGATCATCCTGCAGGAGACAGAGAGATCTTCACACTGAAACACCAAATCCTCTACAGCATCAAGGCTTCGTTCAAGGCCAAAAGGAATGTGAGCTGGTTATCAACACCAGAGGTCACTAAAGAACTGACTAAGAGAAGGGAAAAAATGGAGTAATGAAATGATAAAATTGGCTTATGAAATGTGATTTAAATATTAAACAAAGTTCACATAATATTCCGCATGTTCTCATCTACACAACTTAAAACTCAATGCATTAAATTCAAGTCTCAAAGAGATAAATGTCAAAATGCATATTTTTAACATTTTTCTCTCTGCTATTGCTAATATCTTGAATTAGGAAAACTAAGAGACTCTTTAAATATTAAAGATAGAACATAAATAGGGAATAAATGGATTTTGTATCTCCTAGAGCTCAGACACTGAAGACTGCTGAGTTTTGTTTCAATTTTAGCACATATAACTTTCTCGTGCATTATTAGAACGTTACTTGGACACACAGCGTGCTGAACCTCAAAGAAAAGAAAAAGAAAGTCATAAAAACTTAAATAACTGAAACCTTTTATTGAGATTAAATTCTCTCCGGGGAGAAGACTTCTGAAAGCCAAGATTGGAAAATATATATATACTGATTTCAGGCACTCACATATTAAATAACATTTTTAGAAATGTAGTTATACTTCAACTGCTTTGCTAAGCAGAAGGAGAACACGTAAGGAAGTTCATGATGAAATGCCCTCATCGCTCTTTCAACCACTTGTATCTCACTGTCTTCCTGAAGTGTCTGTTTTCAGAAAGAAACCCCTCTGTTTTATAACACAATCTGTAACACCCAGGCTGAAATGTAAAGTAATAAGAAACATACCTTTTTCTTTTCTTTAACATCATACAAAGCCAAACTTGCAAAAATGGGCTCAATTTCTATCTCAAACCTTGAAAGAAAGAAACATATAGAATCAAATGACTTGCATTTTGTACCAAAAAACAGCAATCTACACACTTCCCAAATCCTGCCTGGGTAAAGCGACCACCAAGCACTGTTAGTTCAGATATCAGGAGCAGCAGAGCCAACCTAAGGGCTTCCTGTGTTGAAAAGAGGGAGGTCTCACTCCCCTTTTCTCCCCCACTCCTCACCTGTCCTCGCTCCTATACAAAATTAAGACTGAAATGCAATTCTGCCTGCACAGTCAACCTATGCAACTAATGTTGAATCCACAGCAGCATCCCCCAGCACCTTGTGTTCAGAGCTCTGCAGGCTGGAACCCTTTCTGCCATCAGGCAGAACAACATATAGGGCTGTATCATCAAACAGGTATTTTCTCTAGTTCTAAAACAAAAGTGAGATTAACTTGAAAAGGAGCCTGCTGATGTAATTTTACATTGAAAAGTAATCTTTCTCTTTTACCCACATTTCTCTTTAGACTGAAAAATTCCCTGGGGAAGAGACTACACACTTCTTGTGTCATTAAGACAGCACAACCTTGGATGCTAGCTATTAAAATGATAAATAAAGTTTCAGAGATTACTGTGGTACACAAACAAGCATGTATTTGGGCAGATTAGATATAAATTTAGAGCCAGCTCAAATAGCAGAAATCATAAATTTCCAGAATTTAACTTATTTGTGCTACAGACACCATCCTTTGGAGAGGAAGCTCCACTGCTACTGCATATTATGTTGTTCCAGTTCATAAAAGGCTGCAAAATCAGTTCATCTCTACGGCTATATTAGGTCCTGGATTACTCTACAAGCAGGAGATACGTCCCACACATATATCTCAGTTATGAGCTGCAATGTAGTCTAACTGGGGCTCTCTAATAAGAAGGGTTGACCTAACTGAGGACACAGAAGATGAATACAGCAGTGTGGAAAATCAGTTTTGTACTTTATTTCTCCAAGGGAATAACAGTAAAATTTTACCTTGTGTTATTAGAGAAGAGTTATAGGCAATGAACCAGCTGCAGGTAACCCTACATTCAGGAGCTCCACTTCATTAAACTTGTTTAACAGGTTTCTATTCCTTCAGTTAATGCTTGCTAAGTATATAAAGTCTTCACTCTTAAAGGGACACAGTCAAGGTTGTTGAGCCTAAACTTTGACGAATCTTTGATTTTCTAACACTGTAAAGTGTTAACCTTATGTTTTTAAGGCTCAAGCACTTTTAATATGTTTTTCTTGCCCCACTTACATATCCTTGTTACACAGCTGAATACCAATGGGTGGCCAATTGCAGAGCCCTACACAAGCACAGCCAAGATGTATGCTAGCAATATGGGACAGGTATAACTACAGATTGGCTGAAAAAGAAGGCAAAAAAAGCCAAGTCGAGTGAAAATCTTCTATGTCAGACCAATACAAAGGAAGTCTCAAAGATAAAATCATATGATGCACATTACTGCGTATGGTGCACTTCAGAGAATTAACCTTTAAGCCCATGACCAAATCAAAGTTACAATGTTTTAAGGATATGAAACAAGATGGCAGAGTTATCCCAGAAGCATCTGGATGTAACAGACTTAAATTCTCAATTTCTATAGCGTAGCTCTTTGTTGGAGGGATACTTACTTAAGAGACAAACACTTCACCAGGAGTCTTTGGCCAAAGTGCTCTTTGGGTACTTCAGGAATGCTAAGTCGTTCTATAGGCTCCTCCTGAAATGTACACAGGAACAGTTTACAGACAACACTTGTAAAACCACTAATACCACTGTGACACAAGTACACGTGGTGCTTTTTCCTTCTAAGACACTAGCATCAATCTAACCCAAGGTTTACCAATGTGATGTATGCAGCAGCAGCCTCTAATACACTAAATTAAATCCCTCTAATGTTTCTACATTACAGTGATCAGATATCCATAAGGGAAAATGAATCTTCAGAAAGCAGCATGTATGTAACATACCGAAAAACTCTCAACTCCTGCAAACCAGCTAAGGTTCTCATGGAAATTTAACAGAGATGATCTTGACTCTTTGAATCATTGGCAGACTGACAGATTTCACATTCTCTATATCCTCCACTTTTTTAATCTCACCCACATACATATAAAAATACCTCATCTGGAGCCGGGTGTAGTGCAAAAAGCTCCTTATGCCTATTGGACTTCCTCTGATCTTCATTGTGGTGGTCAATCTCTTCATTGGGGGTTCGGTCCAGCAGGTTTGGGAGAAGGGCATCTGGAAGGGAGTTCTTCAGATCAAAAATACTGCAAGCCCAGCTGCCCCGAGGAGTATCGTCAATCGACATTGAGCGCCGCTTAAGGTCATCCTGAGATTCAACAAATTGAAAGCAACTTACAGTGGGAAAGGGATTGCACTTTTAAAATGCAACTCTACATTAGGTTTTAGGTGGCAAGGTTTGAAAGGTACATTACTTGTTCATCGTGGTAACTGTTGCCATCTGGAGCTTCATCAGACTCAAAGACCTGTTTGGGGAGCCCCTTTTGCCTCTCCTTCTGTTTGTCTAAAGTGTTGGGATTAAATCCAGTCCCCAGTTTGTGATACCTGAAAACAAAGCATTTCAAGCGCACTTTTAGCATTATTTTTGATCCCAAACCCAGAAGCAGAATTACAGAACAAACGCAGTATTAGCAGTGCGGATCATCTCAAAGCATGAATTGCTCTCTGCAAACAGTGTACCCACTGTAGCTGTGTAATAATCCAACAACCAGTATTCTTGTACTACAGTGTGACTTTGTTCAACTCTAAAGAAATGCTGGGTGATGTCCAAGGAATTATTATCAATGCCCAATTAAGGGCATCATAAAATGAGCAATTGTGATGCCAAGCTTAAGACAGGACAATAAGGAGAAGATGGAAGGCCAGTGGTTCTGTAGGAGCAGGAATTGGCTGGGAACAGACAATATTAACACCATGCAAACCAAAGCACCAGCACTAGGCTGGACTGCAAGCAGCACTGAGGTTCTGAGTATGCTGGAAAACATTTGAGTTTCTGACTCCAAATAAAATGAGCATCTTCCCAGAGCATCTTTATAAACAGAACTGGGTCCTCCAGAGCATTCCAGAGCTCAAGAGCACTTGCTAGTAAACAATCTGTCTGCTGTTGCTAACAAGATCACATCTCTTTGACTAACAAATTTTAGGATACCAAATGGCACTGTGTCTGCGTTCACACACATATGGCCTGAGCCATAGCCTCTTTACAAAACTCAGTCAGTCTGACTTAAGTTAAACGAAGTCAATTTCCAAAGTAGTGCTGGGATTGCACCTACAATCAATTGCTTATATCCTGCCCTGCTTCTACAGTTACTACAGAAAGCTAAACAGACATGGCAGGCACATAGATGTGCAAGCAGTGAGTAATGAATGGAAGGTGAAAGAAGAGGAAAGCAAAGGCATATATTCAGTCTGAATACCATTAAACTATTCACCTAATGGACAGATTTCGCTGTCCCCAAATATATTTTGGTAATGAAGAACCATAGAGAAAGATTGAAATAAAGACTATTTCCCCTGGTGTGGAGGAGAAAGAAGAATAGCACGGCAGAAGTCAAGCTCTTCTGAAGCTCGATGATCAGGATGTTGTACCCCCAAATCTGGCCAACCACTTGTAACCATCCAGTAAGAAAGACCAAGAGAAACCAGCTACCATCATCCAGTAACAGATTCCTGATCTGGTAGACAAGACGACCTTACTTGAAAAACAATTCAATTCTTTGCAGTCGTGCTTTTGGGCTCCTGTTCTGCTACAACAACAACCTTCTTGTTTCTATGCAGTGCACTGCTGTGATTTTATCACAGCAAAAACTGCTAGGGATGCTTACGGAACTGCCTCTCCTCTTCCAAAGGAGCAAGGCTTGGGCTGCAGCTCAGCAATCACTCAGCACAGCCTCGCCCCACTCAGACAACTCTAATGCCTTTAGCTGCATGCCTTCCTTGGCACTGACCACATCTGCACAGGACAGAAAGCTTTGCTGTTTCCAACCAATCCAGTGCAGGAAACACAGCCAGGTGTTAGAGATTCCACTAAAAGTCATTGAGAAGCTGTGAGGTATGCTTGCTGAGTGGGTCACACCACCCAAGCCTATTGTGCAGTCCTGGCTCTGCCCACAATGGCTGGGAGTTAATAAAACATCCTCTCTCAAGTTTCCTTTTTTTTTTTTTCGCTAAGAGGTTACAAACCACATTTTTATTAGGTCATCTTAGCACTGCAAAGCATATCTTCAGCATCCTCTGGAGCAGTGCTCTGGACAACATTAAACCAGTGAATTGTAGCAACTACTACAAGGGCAGAGCTGTAGCTGTAGTCAAGTCATTTTAAGGTGATGCACATCACATGGATCACTTATTCCTCGACAATAGCTTCTGAAGTCATCAGACCTTCAATCATCTGAGAGAGTATGTTCAACCTAAAGCTACTTAGAAACTTCCCAGCTAATTTGTATAAATTGGTGCATATTCTCTAAACAGTTAGCTCACTTTGTAAAGACTGTGACAGCTCAAACACTAACAGGCATTTGTTTAAACTGTGCTCATTCCAAATGTTTCTTTGTGAACAAACAAATGTTGCAGAATGTTGCACCTTAAGGTGCTTGCATCTGCATATGTAAACCTTACATCTTATAGGAAGGACTAAAAATGTATGAAAGGGAGCAAATGCTGACAGTTACGTTTAAATCCCTAAAGTAATTTTACATTCCCCAATATTTTAAAGGAGCTGCAGTTGATGGAAATGGCCTAGATTTTCAAAAATGCCCTAAGGGGTTTTGATGTCCATGAGATCTAATTTTCAAAACAAAAAGCATCTTTTCAGTTAAAAACAAAGCATCAGTTCAGCTCAGCGAGGCAAATAAAAGCCAAGGCACACGAAAGCAGTAGCCAGGAAAACCATTTTCGAGCTTCCTCATAGCAGCTAGTCACCCTGAAAATAACCTGAAATCAAGCTGACAAACGTCACAGGGAACTCACTTTCTGTTCACAATTGCCCAGTCTTCCGTGTAACTTCTCACACAGTCCCTCACGTGAGGGTCCATCTCACTGTAAAAGAATAAGGAACAACATCTTTAGAGTGGTAGACGTGCAGACTTTCACTTCAGGCACATCACAGACAAGAATTCCAGACTTCACCCTTGCAGATTTTCAAATGCAGAACAACTGACTCCCTTG
This sequence comes from Lagopus leucura, assembly GCF_019238085.1. Taxonomy (NCBI): domain Eukaryota; kingdom Metazoa; phylum Chordata; class Aves; order Galliformes; family Phasianidae; genus Lagopus; species Lagopus leucura. The sequence goes on from NW_024962266.1 coordinate 26,829,896, forward strand.
GGCAAGGTGCTCCCCTGTCTCCTCCTACCTCTCTTCAGGAACAGCTGACACAAGCGTCCGACATTCTCGGGGGGTGTACACAACCTCAATGTCATCGGGAGGAAACTCGAGCAAGTCTCTCAAGGGGCCAGACTCGACTGCAATGGGGTGTGTGATAAGGTAATCCTCCAAATCAACCGGGTCCACTGCTTCTGTAAGCGGCACCTGTGGAAAGGCAAGCAAAGGAAGGGTCTTAAAACAAGGACAAAGAAAACAAACCAATCCATCATTTTGCTTCTAAACCAGGTATTACATTTTACTTGCCATGTAAGTGACTTTGGATTTTTTTTTTTTTTTTTTTTTTTTTTCAGTTGCTGGTCTGATCACAAAAGGGACCTTCATCCTGATTGAAAATGCAAAAAAACCAAACCCTCTCACACTTCAGCACAGCCTGCGGACAGGAATTCAAAGCATGGGCTGATTTACCAGCAGCACATGAAGTCATAGAGCCCAGAAGACTAAAGCTATTTCAAATTAAGTGACTTTTCCAGGGAACACAAAACACAACATTTCTCTGCACACTGAACAATCTCTTCTGATACTGGGGACCTTTGGGGCCCAGATTACACAGCCCACACCCGAAGCAACTCTGCTCCAACCAATACAGATCCTTAAAAAGCATCTTTTGAGGGCACAGAGCTTTCCCATGAAGCACAGGGAATGACTGAACAGTCACCCATGCAGAGGAGCAGCAGGCTTCACTGGAAGCACTGTTCCCACCATAATGCAAAAAAGTGAGCTAAAAGGGCCCTTCCTTTTAAATGCATAAGCTAGACATTGCATAACTGTGTATTTTAACATATGCATGTTATATAATACATATATATTCTGATATGAGATCACCATACTATGAGGCTGCATATAAACAGGTATTAAGAAAATGAAACATTAAGAACACATTTTGAGGAACCCTTTTCTGCAACTGACACGTTTCCTACAATTCCCCAGCACACCCCAGTGAGGCTTCATATGAATCACAAAAGCAGATTAAAATTCAGCAGTTTTTCTCCTGCTGCTCTTTCCAGACACCCAGATGACTTCTGCGGGACAAGGAAGTTATCTTTTATTGGAGGTTATTTTAATAAGAACAGTCAGTACTCAAATTTTAAGCACGTTTCTCTAAAGCCTTGTTATCCCAACCGAAAAAAGTCTACTTTTTAAACTTAGGCTGCCAAAAAGTTCTGAAATAAATGGACTTTTTATTCAAGGCAAAGACTTGGCTGGCACAGCGGTACTGAAAGAATCACTCTTGCCACAGCCAACCTCGATGAATACTGCAATTTTCTTCAAACACAGAAGGCCAAACCTTCAGCAGGAAGACGGCACAATGCCAGTAAAGCCAGGTGAGTTAGACCAGATGACTTCATGCCAGCTGAGAATCTGAACCACACACACACACAAAAAAAAACAAATAAATAGAACAACGCATGTCCAGAATCTCAGTACTAAGCTCTGCAACTTACGAAAAAAGCAGAAATTAATTTCATGTATTTAACTCCAACCCTGGGACCTTTTTGTGGATGCTCCATCCCTGCAGGCTGGACGTGGCTCTGGGCAGCCTGGTCTGCTGGTTGGTAACCCTGCACACAGCAGGGGGTTGGAACCGGATGAGCATTGTGATCCTTTTCAACCCAGGCCATTCCATGGTTCTATGATTTTTTTCCCCTTCTAGTCCTTTACTTGGAAATGGAGTGGAGCTGTGGGATTAGCAGAACTTTCAAAAAAAACAGAAGTGTTAACTGCTTTTGCCACAGCAAATCTCACAGCAAGAATGCGTCACTGCTCTTTCCCACACAGCAGCCAACATGTCACCACCTCACACTATCTGTTTCTTAAATGTAGATAGACCGGCTCTGCTTGGCACTGGAGGACTGACAAAACTCACAGCACGGTGTCACAGTGCACTGTTGAGGAATTGCTAGAAGTCCAGGCTTTTTTCAGGAGAGCTGATGCATTAAAGCAAATGGGAGCACGCAGGACTGAGCAGGGCCTGCCACAGCCGCACCACCATTCCCACCTCACAGCACTCCACGTCTCAAATCTCACTTGCCCAACCGCAGCATGATGATGTGTTTGATGAAAGAAGACCCTAGCAGCCAATGCTCCCCCAGGACAGCAGTGCTGCAGGGCTGCGCAGGCTCCATCTGTGCTCTGGGCACCTCCAAGCCCTTCACACACCTCAGCATCTGGCCCAAGGTTAACGCTTCCCAATGTTCCAGTTTGTCTCTTCAGATAACTATTGTACCATGAAGATGTAAACACACATAAAAGTCAAACCCAGAAGCCTGTATTAGACTTGCCATCTGTGCAGCCAGAAATACTGTCTAGCACCTGAGTAAACAGGCCAAACATAAATTCATGGCTACGAAGAGGAACTACTTCACATCAGACTATTGGCAGATAAAAGGCAAGCACATTATTTTAAGCCTTAGATATTTGTGGGGGCAGAAGTGATGAAAGAGGAGGAGGAGATAGGAAGGAAGAGGTGCACCAAAAGGTAAGTGAACCCAAATGGCATCACAGCCTTTGAGCTGAGCCACCTCTTCCCTCCAGCTTCACACTCCTGCAACCCTCCGGAGCACCAGATGAGACCAAGAACAAAACCAGCACACAAGGGGCTATTTTTGTATCTGCAACCTGGCCAAAGCCTCAGCCACCTGAAATTTTCCAACAAATCCGTCAGATGTAGCGTGCACTGAAAGAATTGGACGAGTTCAGATGAAGAGCAGGTTATCCAATCTCACCACCCTGGCCTTGTTGCTGACAGAGGAGCAGAACCTGTTTTATCTCATCCCCAGCCCCTGCCTGCCTCCACACAGCATCCAGAAAAACAAGGAGCTCAGCAGCCGACTGCCACAGCCTATGAGGACTGTGGTTCTTCTTAGTCGGCAGGACTTTGGTCTTTAACATCACCCCTGACGTACAGCTGATCTCCAGATCATCACACCAGCAGCACATCCCACTGTCAGCTGCATGTGGGGAGGTTTAGAAATCTCTGCTGCAGAAACGTGGGGAACATCTGAAGAGTTGTAACGCTGTCCTCTTCCACAGCACTGTGTGCTGATGGGTCAGAGAGAGCAGCATCCTGCCAGAGGCACACAGCCTTCCCACTGCTGCCAGGAAATGCCTTTTTCACTTGTGCTGACAGCTCCTAGGAAGCAGGAGAGGTGCTTCCTCCACGTATGGAGATTGTTTTTCATCTTTGGGCTTCCAGCTGCATGGAGACAATCTCAGTCAAGTATCTGCAAATGTGCAGTCCGCCTACCAACCCACTAATGAAACCCAGGAAGGAAACACTGGAGTTCTGCCCTTAAAGAACTGCTGATGAGGCATCTTCATAGTCATTAGTAAGGCCCTCCAGAAACTGAATGTGTGCACAGGCTCTCATCATATCCCCAGCTAGGACTAGGGGATGCTTTAAACTAACAGTGAATGCACAAGAAGGAAAGCCTACTCTCAGCATTGTGATTACTGCTCTTATAGAATAAACCTGTCGATTTTGTACAACCTGTAACTGAAGATCAATTTTTGGACAGTCTTTCAGGTAATTCCTCAACACAGTTTTTGCTCAGTCTTGATCCTGTGGCCAGACACTGCCACCTCACTAAGGAAGGGCTTTTCTGAGGTGACAGAAATTAACAGGGAGAAAGAGGATCCTCAGCATGAGTAAGTGGGGCACAGTCTGCTCCCTTACCAACATAACCACCAGGTACAACACAACAATGAACTGATAGTACAGAACAAATCCAACAGGACACCCATTTTTTAAACAATCCATTCACGCCGAATCAAACACCGCTTGCAAGTCATGATTCTGCATACATCCTTAATCTGACCATGGATCCACACTCAGTCAGCTTAACCAAGATGCCATCCTCATTGATTTGCCTTATACAAGCTGTTTAGCACGTGTAATCCATAGGTGCATCTGTGCTGCTGCAGTTATGGCTCTCAGACGTTGCATTACAAAACCCTATTTCACAGGTTTATAACTCTCCTGAAACAGGGACAGTCAAGCTTTCTTCTTTAAGGCTGTGTTATTCTTCACTGTTATATCCTCTTAAAAGCCTGAAAATAAACTTTCGTTTCTTATCGACTTTGTCCTTCTCTAGACAGTAAACACAGTATTTTGCTGTAGTTTTAGTGCACCACTAGCCAAAATGTCTCTCCCTCCTATTTATTTCCTTTTCTGAGCACCTGTATCATCATCATCAGTTACAGAACAAGCATCTGCTCAAACCTGGCAACAGGGGCATGAACCGCAGCTGAAGGACAAGGTATAGCCCCGTGGAGACAGCAAAAACTCTCTCTTGCTTCAGCCCAGCAGCTTACCCATGAGCTGCAGGGGCAAAGGGCTGACGCAGGAGGAATGCTGCACACAGGGCACCACGCTGCAACGCCCACAGCCTGTTCTACCCCATCAAGGAAGCAAAACTAGAAAGCAAAGGGCAGAGGCACACCGTGGTGTTGGCTTTGTACAAGTGGCAGGGATGGGGTCAGCAGCAGCTGGTGCACATGGAGAGAGCAGAGCAATCAGAAATGTGCACAACAAGGCAATTCCAGGGACAGCGGGGCTGCCTTGCTATCACAGCCGTGAACAGGCAGTGGGTATGCTCTCCATAGATCCACTTCTCCATCAGGTTTAAGAAATGACCAAAGATGGATTTAATTAGGATACCATTCATTACCCATCATTACGTGCCCTTGTCTGAACAACCTCCTGCCCCAGTTTGCTTCCTTCATGAAGCAATTCATTAATCTAAACTAGTATCTAAAACGTAAAGCTCTGTTGTTCTGGGCAGTGTACAGAAGCCCAGTAAGGGATCACAGCAGCAAAGAGGGCAGGAAAAGGGACAATTATTATCTCCATCTCACAGACACTGACTTTGAACACAGAGAACACCCAGTGTACGTCACTGCTGCATGCCCTGACATCCACAGGCATTCTGACTTTTGCCTATGGGACTTTAATCTGTCCTCTCCCTCCACAAGCAGCTGTGCAGAGGGGATATTTCTAGATCTATTTGAAAGTTTGTTGCCTAGCTCACACACAGTACAGAGCACCACAAGTTCTCTGGAGGGACACGTGCCCTAAGCAACACAGACCTACAAGCTAGGATTCCGCAGATTTCCTGCTAGCATACATCAGCACAGCCACAAAAATCACCATTTCCTTCTCATTTCCTCCTCCCTGTCCTCTCAAGATGCTGATTCCCATGAGGGAATGTTTATGTTATCTAAAATACCCGAAGGGAGAGACTCGCTCTTTGCATTTGCTGTTGAGGATCACGGTACAACTCTGGGCCTTGTAAAAATCACAGTGACAAAGACTGCAGGGTTGTGACTCCTGTGTGGGAGTAAACCTCCCTGTGCAGCCACGATAGGGACCTTGAAAAATTAACCTTGCAGAACTCCTCATCAGGAGGATTAGGGAGGATCCTGATTGTTATTTTTAATTGGCAGCGAGGCACTTTTTCAAAATCAGGGTGATATTTCTTGCCAATTTTGAAAGTAGGACGAAGTTCCATCTTAACTTCAATACCGCCTTAAATATTAAACAGTTCCTAATGTGCTAAAAGTGTAACAGATTGTGCTAAAGCTTCAAATTCTAAATTAATACCAACTTCCCACCCACTGCCTCCCTGGGCTACATCTTGGAAGGACAGAAGAAACAGATTAGCATTTCAAAGCTGAGCCTCAGCCTTCTCTCAGCTATCTCTGGGTCTGCAGGGCACTCTGTCCTCATGGCAGCCACTCTCACAGGGACGCTGGGATGGCAGAGAGCTGCAGGAGTCAGCACATCTGGTGGGCCACAGAAAGGACTCAGAGTTCAGATATTTTATTTCACCTTAGTGCTTACTCCAGGAACAGTCATCGAATCCAAATTCTAAGGCTCACATATTCTAAGAAGCGCCCCTGTCATTGCATTTCAAGATGCATGCATATGTACAGCACGTAACACCCAGTCACAAAGCCATGGGAGGTTTTCTGTATGAACAGAACTAGGTTATTTGCTGTTATAACTGGCTGTTAATGCAAGGAGCCACTACGGGTATGGAATTATTAATTAGTAACTAATTCGTTATCTGAGAATATTAAAGCAATTTCTTACGAAATGCAGGAAGCTACAAGTTGTGCCTCCAAGGATGAGTAAGAAGAATCCTCTTTGATGACTCAGAGTCATGTAATTTCACCACAAGAAACTTCAAAACCAGAAAGACTTTGATAAAGGAAACGCGGGTGCTGAGCTGAGAGTGATCTAAAGAGACGGAGACCCCCTGATTAACCGCACTGAAACTGAGAGTGCCGAAACCGAGACAAAGAAAACATCAAAGCTCTCTACTGTTAAAGAGATTAAAAAATCAAATAGTCCGCCCAGAAAAATCACAGCTTCCCACTTTTGGCAGAAACAATACATCAGAGCAGCAGAGATGGATCCCTCCCGACCCTCAGGGTTCGCAAAGGCTCTGCACAAACCAAGCTGCAGCAGCCACGTGCATGCATGTGCTTCTGCATGGAGAGCACCTGGCTCTGTCACATCTCAACTACCAGTGGGCCACTCATCCACAGCATGGATTAAGCACATAACTCAGCACCACGAAGCAGCAGCCTTCAGCCCTCTGCTGCCTGCTGGGACCATGACAGCTCCTGTGGGAAGGGCACTGCAAGCACACCAACAGGGATAGGAAAAAATTCCCTTGCAATTTGAATCCAATATTAAGAATGCTTTTGCGATGGCGGGCATTATCAGCATTTCCACGGAACATCAGTTTGCTTCTGTGTTTTATTCCTGGATTTAATTGCATTTTTAGATGCTGACTATTTATTAGCAGGCCTGTCAGGAATGCTTCTGTTAAGTAAGAGAATTTACTCAGTATTTTGCTAAGATCAGTTATCTCTGCCAACATATAAACTGTTTAAACAGACAAATGAGACTCACTGACCATTCAGTGACTCCCAAACTCACCAACTTCACGTATAAAAAGCTTGATCTCTGCAGCAGGGTTCTACTGATTTCATAACTGGTACATAGCACTCCGAGCTGCTCACTAGAGCAAAGTTAACCATGAGCAGCCCCTGATGGGAGGAGGAGGGGAAGAGGATGTGGATGCCTCTCCCATCCTCTCCTGGCTGATGAGGACAGACCATCCAGGCAGGCAGGGCACAACCTCCAGGAAATCCACATAATGGGACTCACTATTAAGCCTTAATCAGCTTTGAGAGAGCATTAAGACTTGGCTCATTTTCCTTTTCATTTTAGTAATTTTGGTGATAAAATTACTTGGCTCTGAACACTTCAAAACGCCCTTTTCTATCCTGCATTTTTATTGTCAGGTTCTCCCTTGCAGTGTTTTCCATTCATTTGCATAAATTATCTTTTCCTCTTCTTTTAAGCAATGCTAAAATAAACAATGGAAATATATAAAGGAACCTATATTCTCTTATTTAATAATTAGATATTATCTCTGAACACAAAGAACAAAAGCGTGACATCCAATAAATCCAAGACAAAGCTTCAATTAGCCCTCATAATGCCCATAAAGCTGGTAGTGCCTTACAAAGATACATAAATGTCAGCACCTTTATTTTACGTGAAGAAAATGGAGCACTGAAAGCAGATGTGGTCAGATCACATCATGTCCAAGAATTCACACCCTTTCATTCCCAAACTAATTATCATCTCTGATAACAATGCTCATCCTCATAGCAGTGTTCAGCTATGCAATACTGTCCTTCAGTAGCATTGTCTGCTCACACTAAATGCCCACAAACATGGGGAAAAAACTGATCCAAACCTGAACTCTGCTCTTCTGAAGCCAAATGGGCACAACAGGCAGCCAGTAAAGCCAGCCATGCACATCAGGCGGTGGAGAAACCTCTCAGTCACTTCAGCAGCACTAATGGCAATCCCTGTGCTGCCCAACAACCCGGCTTCGTCCAGGTACAACTACTGCAGTGCTCTGCCACACCACAGTGTTTGGCAGCAATTACAGGGTCAGCAGACAGTTAATGAGCACCATAGCACGAGGAGAAGCTCAACAGAAAAAAAAAAACAAACTTAAATAGAAAAGAAAGTGGTTAGTCACAAGGCATTATAATAGAGCATAGTAAACAGTCCAGTTCATCAAATAAACAAAGTAAATGTCGCATGCTGCTGGGAATTCTCTGAAAGGAAGTGAGAGCTCTCTGTTTTCATAGAATCATAGAATGGCCTGGGTTGAAAAGGAGCACAATGCTCATCAGTTCCAACCCCCTGCTGTGTGCAGGTCACCAACCAGCAGCCCAGGCTGCCCAGAGCCACATCCAGCCTGGCCTTGGATGCCTGCAGGGATGGGGCATCCACAGCCTCCTTGGGCAACCTGTGAACAGTGCATCACCACCCTCTGTGTGAAAGGAGAATTCAGCCCCACTGGTCGTCTGAAGCAGCTGTTCAGTGGGAGCAGAAGTACAGGTTCCCACCAGGGAGCACCAAATAAATGCACAAAGCTGAGGGCGCAGCCTGTGGTGTACAGGCCCAAACCCAATGGCAAGGTGCAAACACATGCTCTATTTACCAGTGACTTGCAAATGTAGCTTCAAAAAAGAAAAGCTCCTTCATCTCACTAGGACCTTACAGGCTCCTTTTTCTCAGCAATAAACCATCAGTGCCTTCTGTTCTGGATTTCAAAAACAAAAGCTCCGTGCTGCAAAGGCTGCACCGTGTGAGGAGGGCCATCCAGCACAACAGGGTACACAGGAAAGGCTTCTGATGGCTTTGGGCCTGCATTGTGGTTTGGGGAACACACCATTAAAATCAGCTGCTCCTGAAGTGGCAGAAGGGCGGAAGTTGACAATAATAAACCACAAACACTTGTGCAGCCAGTTGAAAGCAGTGCCTTCTTCCTCCCCAGCATCACCAGATACAAAATTAGAAACAGTTCTGGCAGCATTTTGTCTGTTGCATATGAAGCAGAAGCGAACAGACTTGCTAAAATTCAGCTGACATCTCTTGCACTACTCTTGGGTTCAACCACATGCAAATGCGTCAAGTGCAAGAAGTTCCTGCCCTGTCTTCAGCCACTGAGAAGCAATGGCTCAGCACTGAGGCTACTCTTTCACAAAAGCATAGATTTCTGCTAAAGGATGTCTACACCAGACTACATATCATGAGACTTACAGAGGAGTTCCCAGAAGCAGCTGCTGTTGGCAGCAGACAACAGAGGATCAGCGTTGTGACTTCCTCTGGATCCTAACTAGCTGTGTGAGGAGTAAGATGCACTGCATAGGAGAGTGCTTTATCATTAGAAGTCCTCCAGGTCCATGCTGCACCTTCAGCAATACAACTTGCTGCCATTGTGGAGACAATCACATGAAATTCAATCAAAGAATTAGTAAAATATGGAAATCCACACCAGGAATCCTACTTCAGGCTTTCACACCAGCACAGCTACACAGCACTGCCACACAGATTCAGGGCCTTCCATTTCTGCACCATAATAGCAATATGACAGATCAACTTTTGAACTTCTCCACAGCAAACAACTACTCCAACTGAAAGAAGTCATGTTTCCCCTTTACTACCAAACAGAACAGACAGGAACAGCAGATTCTGAGGGATGCTTAAGGGAGAAAAACTAACCCAAAATTCCTTATAAGCAAAACCTCTGCCCATGTGATGCAGCCTCAGGACAGACTCATGACTTGCCTAAACACACAGACTATCTCCTATAAAACACCACTCCACGTTAATCATTCTTCTAAAAGCATCTCTGCTCAGCACAGAATTTAGGATGACAAACTAGCAGCTAATTGCATCAAGCGTCACGCAACACATTTTGAGGGAAAGGCTCAGAGCCTGCTTCCAGTTAGCATGACCTTATCTAGGATTTTAGAGATGCTCACGTAGATCTACCAAAAAAACCACACCAGCAACAGGATAATGAGAGACAAGAAGTAAAGACAGAGATGACAAGACGGTGCCCAACAAATCTGATCCTGTATTATGAATTGCATGTGCAGGCTGACAGGACTGAAGCTTTGAGCGCGTACACTTAGTATCATAGAATCCTTAGAGCTAGAAGGGACCTCTGAAGGTCATCCAGTCCAACTGCTCTGCAATGCACATGGACAGCACAGCTAGGTCAGGTTGCCCAGGGCCTGATCCAGCCTCACTCTGAAAGTCTCCAGAGACAGGGCATCCACCACCCCATTGGGCAGCTGTTCTGAGTGCCTCACTACCCTCACTGTAAAAGACTTTATATCTAACCTAAATCCGCCCTCTTCAAGCTCAAAACCATTTCCCCTTGCTCTGTCACAACAGAGCCTGCTAAAGAGTCTGTCCCCTTCTTTTCTGTAGCTCCTCTTTACGACAGTAGGCCGAAAAAACCTTAGATGTAGAAACAAAAAGTGGAAGAGATGATTCATATGGGCAACCAATGAAAAATAGTTATCACATACATGTCTGGCTGAAGAACAGCTTGGCAAGGTACACCAAAGAGATCTTACTTCATGAAAGCAAAGGGGAGCACAAGGGCAATTCACCCAACTTGTTCCTCAATGAAATCATGTGAGACAAGCGAGGCACAGAAAGCTGAGGGATGGACATCCAATGGGCCCTTCAAAAGCAGACATCAATCCTCAGCTATCCATAGCAGCAGGGAAGTGGGGGCATGACCCCAAGTGCTCCATCCAGTCTGTGCCACTAATAACAGGGGTGCCTCCCCTCCACCTAACTACTGGGTGCTAAAGATGGTACAGAACCACCGCATCAAGGTTTTGCATTATCATCCCACATCTCTACAGAGATTGCTACAATGAGGCATTATCCCTGGAGACGCCGTTCTCATAACCCCTCCCTCCTTTGTGCTCACTCAGCAATAAGGCCATGCACACAGCTGACCAAACCAGCCCTCTTCTCTCCCAGTACTTACACAGCTGATGTACAGGGAAATGACACAAATGCCAGTTCCCAGCAATTCTAGCACAGCCATATCTCTTTAAAGATGAACTTTCAGCCTGCAGCAAATCATTCTTTTTAAGGTAGAGGTCAATTTAGTCTTCAAGATCCTGTTTGAGATGGTACCAGCCCTAAGGACGCATCTGTGCTCTGCATAAGAAAGCTTTCTCACATTGCATGGGATGCAGAGAAGCATATGAACCAACAATATCATGCAGGACATTACTCCAGATCAAGAGGAGGACTCCTGAAAATTCAAGGCATATTTCCAGCACTGCCAGAACCAATCTAAACCTCTTTGAAGAAAGCAAGATCCGACAGTATTTGTTTTCTAAGTTGACGGCTGCTAAAGAAATTCCATGACCCAGGGCAATAATCCAAATCAAAGCAACACATCTGAAATACAGCTCCAGCCTGAAAAAGTTTGTTGAACTCTTGAAATTTGTACCACCACACTGAATAAAATTTGAAGGTTACTGAGAGTCCGTGCAAGAAAATCTGATTTCAGAAAGGGTGTTCCTGAAAACTTGGCCTACATTTCAACCACTCTTAGAAGTGGACTGTGAACACATAAATAAATACACATTCCTGAGGAATAATTGTATTCAAGCTTTCACCATAATATCCAAAATACATCTGAAGACCAGATGAGCTTTGTAACTGTGGTTCTACTCTTAAGAATGTCAAAGAAGACTAAAATACTGTACCTAAAGAGCACGAGCACGCAAAGAGCTCTTTGCAGACACCCAGACATGCGCGTGGAATTTAATGTCCCATCCAAGCTGCTCTGGGATAAAGCAAATACGAGCTGGTCAAAGGAGCCCCAGTGTCCTACAAAGCTTCTGCACGAACACAGACTCCCAGCCACACCAACTGATGTGCAGGACAGACATCTCCAAAATCAGCACTTCTTGCACAGAATTATTTACCTTAGTGTTATCAGTGTTAAGACAACAACATGTCAGTACTGCAGAATCACAGAGTACCTCAAGTTGGAAAGGACCCATAACAACCACCATAGGAGTCCAACTCCTGTGTGAACAGGCACTGCAATTTCTTTCTGAACAATGGTCAGAATAACCATGCACACCTCCTTCCCTCTTCCGTGTTCCAAGCACTACTTACGGTTGTGTGATGAGAGACGCTGCCTCCAATATTGAGGTTTTTGAGAAGCTGGGGAGACCCTCCATACTGCCCTGAGATCTGCTTCCTGACTTCAGCCGCCACGGTTCTGAAATGAGACATGGACAACATTACCACTGTAAAAGAATGACAGTGAAGACAACGAATCAAACGTGCTATACTCTGCTGCTGGAATAAAACCAAGCTCTTAGCATGCTAGCTGGAACAGGAATGGTGCTGTCTGGTGAGAATAAACCATGTATATTAAACTCCTGGAGAACCGCAAAATTCTAGCAAGGCTACAAGTACATTTTTTTTCCTTTTGTGAACTGCTCTTCAGTGCACATACGTGGCAATAGAATACATGACATATGTACAAACTTGTTCCCGGCAGGCTCTTTCCAGTTCCTACCATGGAAAGATCTTCTCCAGAGCTCTCCACATCCCACAGCAGTCCCAGGTTTGGTCACTCATCCTCCCCTGTGCTCTGCTCTCTCAGCTCTTGCCTACTTTCGGTTTTTGCAGCCATGGCAATGAGGACGGGCAGTCACTCTCTGTCCAACAGCCAGCCCCTCCAACAGCCCACCCCCAGGGCAGAAAAGCCATCCCACATAGGGTGGGCCGAAATCACACAAGGGAAACAACCAGCTGGGTCACAACAAAAGCATCTCCCCCTTTTCAAAGAAGAAAGGCGGCAGTAGGACCATGACATATTACTGTGGTGCAAGGGCTGCTAAAACCCTGCACATAAAGATGGTCAAAGCTTTCCTGAGCCTCAGGCTGCTCCTGATTTAGGGCAGGGGTGGAGGCACGTGGAAGCAACTGATGCTGGTGTTAGAGAAGGAAACTGAATGGGAACTGACTGGGACAACCAAGCCTACCATGAAGAGCAGATGTTTCCTCATGCTGGACAACGGCAGTGAGATTAGCCAGAGGAAGCATTATTTTGTCTTCTAAAAAAGTAGACTTCAGAAGGAAAAAAAAAACAAAAAGTTTTATTTATTGTGGTTACAAGAAGCCATTTGCTTCGTGTTTGCCTTTATCTGCAGGGGACTATGTTTTCACTTCTGGAGGGTGGCTTCTGAAAGCAGGGCAAACAGCTTCTGCTGGGGATGGACAGCACTCAGGGTGTCAGACTGCCCTCAGAATAACCATCTTCTCCATCCCCACCATGCACATACAAAACAAAGCACACATGCTGCCAGTATCTACAGGAAAAATTGAATGTATTAAGATGGCTGTTCGGCATGGAAAACATAAAGCATCTGCAGCTGATGGGATTTAAAAGCTTGCCCAGGGTTGTAGACAACCTCTGCTTTAAGCCTCATCTCTAACTCCACGCATATTCTGTGCAGAATGGCAGATCAGAGCCTGCATTTGGCCATGCAATGCAACACCAGAAAAACTAAACACCTTTCCCCGCTTCATGAGAAGTGCACTGCTCCCAGGTGGAAAGCACAGCCAGAAGAGGAAACTCATCCTCTGCTGGGAGGCCACAGGCATCCAGCACAGCACTCAGCACAGCTCCTTCTGGTTACAGCAGCTCTCCACGAGCCCAATGTGTGGCTGGTGCCCCATGCTCTGAGATAGGCTCCAGGGAGACTCCTGGTCCTTTTCTCCAGGTGATGGCTCTGTGTTGGTGTGAGCGTGGCTGTAGCTGGGATGAGCTGGCTGCACACAGACCTCAGGTCCCCTACAGGCCTCTGCAGGATCTCCTACAACTTGCTCCATGCCTGCAGTCTGGTGCACAGACCTACCTGGCTTCTGTACCACAGCATTCACAAACACAGTGAACCACTACTGGAAAGCATCATGCTTCGGATGCTACATAACCCCAAACATTATTTCTATGCCCACCAGAATCTAAGCTTCCTTAGATTAGAAAATATACTGCACCTAATATAACCAGAAAAAAAGAAAGAAATCTCAAAATAGTATCCAAATGAAAAAAATCCATTTGGCAGAAGAGGATTCTGCCCCTTGAACAGCTACCTTATATTCATCACGTCACCTGGGATCCTTAGACAAACCTTCCAGTTCACTGCAGCTCATAGCCTCATGAAGCCCAGGATCTCTGTGTTTAAAGTGCATCTTTTCCAGCCTTTTCCCTTCCGACCTCCTTCACTGGTTAATTATTGTTATGTGCATGTGGTTTACACAGAAAGAAACAGACAAAGGAGAGGGAAAAAAAAAAATCCCCTTGGAATTGGCTTCTAAAGCAAAACACAGCTGGTCATTTTCTAAGCGCTCGGAGCTGCAAACGGAATGCAGCCATTTGTTTGTACTTCCATCTTTCTTTATTACACACAGAAATACATTTTTGCTCTTATAGAGCTGATGCTACCAAAATGAAAAACCATTCCTTTTTGGTTTTAACTTAAGAAGCACACTGGAAATACCAATTCTTCCCAAGGAAAGGCTCGTGGAGACCTCAGAAGGAACTTCATACCCTTTTTGTGCAGGGTTATGTCAATTAAGGTTATAAACTCTTCTCCTTCTCAGAAGAGCCGGCTCAGGATACAGCCCAGCCCATCTACATCATATGCTGCATTAACACTTAGGGATGTAACAAATAACAGAAATGGAACTGGCAATCTTTGCCCAAAATGGAGCTTAACAAAGGGTTTCTATTCCTATTTCTGCTAGTACAATCTAGTTTAGCACCAAGGTACTCAGCACCACGCAGTGAGAGCTGCCATTTTTGGGTTCTCCATACAAATACTCAATTTTTCTTGCAATGCATTTCATAGGAGACATCTTACTTTTTCCATACAGTTTGAGGAAGTCTCTTTTCCACAGCCTGCCCCATTTTGAGAGAGTACGGCAAAATGTTTGATTCACCCCTCATGCTCATTACAAAATTATTACTCCTGTCTGCAATTTGTGTCTCAAACACAGGTCTCTGCATTCAGTGAGCATTTGCCTCTTGAGAAAGGCAGCCTGGTCCAGCAAAGCATCTGCACCAATCCATGGCAAAGACTTGGGTTGGAATTCCCAAAGCTGAATGGCACCAGTTAGTTTTCTGTCTTGGGCTGCAGGCGAGACAAGCTGTCCACGAGTGCCCCTCCTGTCCAACAGGACAGCACTATCCACACTTGCTCCATGGCATGAGTCAGTGGGTACGTGGTACAGCAGACAAGGAGCCCAAGTAAGATACCAGTGCAGGCACGCCCTGACCACCACCTTCCTGCAAAACCTCAGGTCCCACTTCCTCCCTTTGAGTGAAACGGGTTTGATTTACAACCCCTTGCTGAGGAAATACTCAGCCTGATCCCAACCACTGCAGGATAAGCGTGGGTTCTTAACACAGAAGATGAACAATGTGTTCCCTTCTTCTTTACCATCAATTAAAGCAGCAAACACCATGGAATGCTACCTGGGGTGCTCTTCTGACAGCATCTGAGTGCTAAGGCGGAAAGGGTCACCCCTGGCTGAGCTCCCAACATACCTGCCTGTGAAAATCACCACAGGGCTGGACCTTTCAGGAGAGAACAAAGGCACGTCTCACACTGAGGAAAAACAAGGAAGCCTTGGACAAAGTAAGCTGAGCTGTAGGGACGAGCTGTTCTCTTCTTGCTTTCACAGAGCAGTCAGGGATTCCCATACGCTTCTTGGAGCACTGCTGGCTCCAGCATGAGACATCCACAGGGCAGGCAGCACGACTTTTGGAGAGGAGGAAAAAGCTGCACCAAAGCTTGTGTTAAAAATACTTCCATCTATCTGTGAGAGCATTTTGACAATGCAAAAGGCATCTGAACACGAGAAGAAACTCCCTGAATACCTTCCTGCAACCACATTTCTGATGCTGGTGGGAGCCAGTGACAGCTTTGCTATCACTTTCAGTGGGCGCAGGCTTCACACCAGCTCTGTTTACCCCTAGGCAGGGTAAAGGTGTTTGTCAGTCTCCCTGGAACATTGTTCAGGCAACGCAAAGGGGCTTCAAATCAACACCAACACAAATGGAGTTTTTCCACCAGTAAAAATCAAACTTGGAGAGCGTGAGGTTGAAATGCACAGGAAAACAGAGGGCAAGGAAGGGGCATTATTCCAGGCCAGAAGAATCCTGTTCAGCTGCAGAATTCAGAAAGGACACAACTCATCCAAGCACCTTCCAAATGGTGATGGTCCCACTGAAGCAGCAGGATGGCTTAAGGACAATGAGAGGGCACAGACCAAGGCTTGTAGGAAAGGCTATGTTCACCTGTCCAAACATGTATGCTGCATGATGTTTATTGAGCATTTCTTCCATCTTCTTTATTTGAATTCTGACCAAATCTGCAGAACTTTTCCACCGTTTTCCCCTGGAAAGATGGGCTATGTGATACAACACAATTCAGCAGCTGGGACTATGAGCTCAGTACTGAGCTTCAGAGTACAGGGCCTCCACATCCCATTTCTCTGCCAAACAACAACATATCCTGAAAAAATATGGGGATACTTCAACTGGAAAAGTGCAATGCTCAGAGTTGAAGGGGTGAGCACGTGGCAGGAACCCCAGGGGGGCCAGATGCAGCACTGGGACTGTAGGCTCAGCCCCTGCTGGGAGAGGACAGGCAGTTCAGAGTTCCTCAGTTGTTACTGTATGTTCCTCAATGTATTACTGACATCTGTTTGGCTTTTATTGAGAGGTCTTAACACCTGCATTTACCTCTGCCAGCGTGGATCTCAGCTTTACCAACTCTTTTCTAGTCCCTCAAGCACCATATAAGCTGAACAGAGGCACTGAACAGAAACACAGCTCTTCTTTTACACAGAGATGGAAGAAACACTACAGCACTGGCACAGAGAGCCCAGAGACGTGATGGATGCCCCAACCCTGCACGCACCAAAGGTCAGGGAAGGGGCTCTGAGCACCTATGGAGCTATGGGCGGCCCTGTTTGTTGCAGGAGAATGGGACCAGGTGGCTTTTAAAGCCCTTTTCCAACTCAAATGATTCTATGATTCTGTGAGCACTGTACAAGCGACTACAGAAGTAGCACGATGCTACAGAAGGATGTTCCAATAGTTACATAGAAAAATGATTTAACAGTGTATTTTCAATTAAAAATTAACCATTTCAGATATCATTTACCACACTCTAATAAGTTTAACTCAAGAGCTTCTTCTGCTAAGGTCAAGAATTAGTAAGCGCATGTGATGGCCAAAGTTCAAGTTAAAATCTGCTGAAGCTTGAAGCCTTCCAGTAGAAAAGCAGTATAACCTGGTCAGAAAGACATCTTCTAGCAGGCAAGATTTTTCTGAAACTGCTGCAGCAGCCATTGAGAAGTGCCCACATGAGTATTTAAATGCTCCAATAGTGATAAACAGACTCCACAGGGCACAGGAGTTCTGTGCCTATACTTGAGGTGTACCACAGTGGTTGAAGAAAGCATGATAAATCAGTTCTGCAAAGACCACATCCGCGGTTTTTCTAAGAAAAAGAAGAGACAATGTTGTTTTTTTTTCCTTCCTCCCACTACTGCAACAAGCAGCTTAGAAACTTCTATCTCTTTGCTAGGTAAGCCTTAAAGAAATTCACATTTACAGATCTGAACTACACCCCAACTGAATTACACACAAATGGCCAAACCAAGAGCAGTGTGACCACTTCCTGTGTGTGAATAAGACAAATGGTATGTGTACCTCAACGAGCAAGCCAAACCGGAGGGCAGAGTGTGAATATGGGATGGATCTATTCTTCTTTAAACAATGCAGCCAGGGAGGGCTTCCAGCAGCCATCAAGACAGCTCGTGGGACTTCCGGATGCTGTTTGTTGTGACCAAATCCCTCAGCCTCTGAAACTCTAAGTTGCAGAGCAGCATATTCTGTGTTGGTGAAAAGGGCTACAGCTCAGTGCGAGCACCTCTGGGTACACATCTCTGCCCACAGGTTTTTGGTTCACACGCACTGGGTGTGCTGCCCATGAATTACAAACCTGAAGGCAACACTCCAACATGGGAAATCCCAGGCAGAAAGGCAGCAGTCATGTAAATAAGGATATCCTCCAGGATGAGGACTTGGAGATCACAGAATCGTTAAGATTCAAAAAAACATCTAAGATCACTGAGTCCACTGTGCCCAGGGCCACATCCCTCAGAGCCACGTCCCCATGGTTCTGACACACCGCCAGGGATGGTGATCCCACCACTCCATGGGCAGCCCATGCCAGTGCCCGACTGCTCTTTCAGGGCAGAATCTTTCCTAACATCCAACCTAACACACAGCAGTTCTGTTCCAAGCTGATGCCATTGCACGCTACCCAGTGTTTAGCAAGCACAGCATGCAAGAACATCCAGCTCCACAAATGAACCTGGCACATTAAAAAGACTGCCTCTACTTGCATAAAATGCCACCACTGGGTTGGCATGAAAACACATCGAGTGCATTAGATCAAAAGGTACAAAGATGGCACAGCTGCAACCCGTGCCGTAGCACCCTGTGAGATGAATACTAGAACCACCAAAGTGCATCTGTCTTGGTGGGTAAAATCTATCTACTGTGCCAAGCTGGTAGCTGGCAGAGGCAGAAGGTGCACCAGCAGCACTGACCCATCCTAGGGCCATTTTATGGAACTTCCCGTCACGCTGCTGAGCTTCTTCGGTCCCACTTCTACTATTTGTCCCCCATGTGATGATTTCTATGGCTACAGCCCGGCAGCAGAGCATTCCGGAGACGCTGAGCCCTGGCAGAGCGCTGAAAGGAGCGACGTCGGGGTGGGACCGCTGCAGCCCCAGTCCTACACAGCCCTTTCCATCAATTCCCTTCCTGGCGGCCTTTCTCCACCATCGGATCAGACCCAGCTCCCATACTCGCCGCTTTACCACGTACACACGACCCAGCCTTCGCTCCTGCTCTCAGCCCCATCGGCCGGGGCTGGGGAGGCGTCCGCTGAGAACTGCGAACAGAACCGCGAACGCCGTCAGACCCCGAGGGGACTCGGGAAGGCGCGGGGAGATTTTCCATAAATATTCCTTCGTTACTAAAGAAGTAAACAACGCACACAACGCCGCGATGCGGAGCCCGAGGCCGCCGGCCCCCCGCCCCGCGCACACAAAGGGCCGTACCGGCGGGCCGGGCCCATTGTGAGGGCAGAGCGAGCTGCTGTGGCGGGCGGCTCGGTCCCGCTGCCCTTCTTAAACGGCTCCGTTCGGTTTATCCCCCAGGGAAGAGGCACCGCGCGCACGCCGCCTCCACCACGCCTTTGTCGGGGGAACCGTGGCCCCCAGCGCGGCCCCGCAGCCGGCCCTGCCCCGCCCCGCACGCCCCGCCGGGCCCCACCGAGCGGCCCCGGGGCCGGGACGCCGGGCCGACCCCGATGGGCGCGGCGCAGAGCGGCGGTGCCCCCCGCCGGCCCCGTCCCCCCGCTCCGCTCCGCGCTACCTGCTGATCTTCTGCGCGAAGGCGCGGCGCTCGGCCATGGCTCGCTCGGCGCTAGGAGCCGGGAACGGGCGCCGTAATGCTCGGCGGAGGCGCGCACCCGCGCGGCGCTGCCGGCCCGGCTCCCCCCCCCGGCGCTGGCCGTGCCCGCCCGCTGCTCCCCCTGCTGGCGGCGCGGCGCCGCTGCTCGCAGACATACGGCGCTCGGAGGACTCATTGTCCCCGCGCGGGCGCGGCCGCCGCTCAGTGCCGGCAGCGTCCGCAGCCCCGGCGCCGGCCCCGCGCGGGCGCCGCCTCCTTCCCCGGCGGGCTGAGCCGTGCCGTTGCCGTTGTGAGGGCCGAGCGCTGTGATGCTTCGCTGTCCTTCAGAACAGCAGGGTTTGGCTGTTGGGAACAAAGAGAAACCGGCGTATCGCGCTAAGCTCAGCCCCAAAGCCCCAGCGGTGCCTCGAAGCGGCGTGACGCGACTCCCATCGCTCTGTCCTGAGGCTGTGCTGCCGTGCAACGCTATTTCAGTACTTCAAAGGCAAAGATTGAATCCAGGCCTCGTCCCCACAGATAAAGCAGAGCCAATGCTGCGCCGACACGTGCCATGCATTAATCTAAAGCAGAAGACTATTAATAGCAATCCCGGAAATGTCCCAAAGTTGCAAGTGTGAATTGGGCCGATGCCATCTGTGTGCGATGTGTGATCGCTTCCAGCACCCGTTACACGGGGAATGTCAGGCCCTGAAATCCACAAATATATGCATGTGTGAGCTGAGCAGACTCCGTGCGAGTACGAAGTGAATCTGGTGGCGATGAGGTTGTGGCCTGCTACACAACTGTGCTGGCACGCGCTACGCAGATGCGCACACACTGCACGCAGATGGGGATGCTGCAAAGCAAAGCCCCGTTGTATGCGATGGAGAAAGGGCTGCTCCTCACCACGGGGGAGGGGAGGAAACATCCCCAGCCTCTGCCAGGACAAAGAGTTCTGCTGCTGAACTGCTGCTGGCATGTGGAATTGCAGGTGGGATGAATCCATCACAGAGGGTGGGCAGGATGAGCCGAACAGCCATTCATTCAACTCCTTACATCTGAGTTTTTGTCCATCCTTTACATGCAGAACCACCAGATGTATTTCCTTGCATAGAATTTCTTTTCCAAAGAGCCATCAGTGGAGATGCAGGACTTGTTTCATTCTGCTTGAAAGGAGAATGTTGCTGCCCAACTCTTCTGTAGTGAAACTGAGAATCCTGCATATCTGGAAAGGAACATTTGTGTCACTGCCAGGAGGTGCCACAGAGCAATGCAGCCCCAAACCCTGCCACACAGACACAGTGTCAGTGGTTGATGAAGAGACTTCCTGGATTTTAGGTTTCATTCTCACCCCTGACAGAAGAACTTGTTTTGTTGGCAGTGCATGCAAAGTTGGCTCAGTATTATCCCCCAAAGCTATGTATCCCTTATTTGAAGCTTTCTACAGCTGGCTTGTCAGTGTGGGCTGTCAGAGGTCACCACCACTTATCTGTCAGTGCCCTGCTCTGCACTGCCTGTTCCTGAGCTGAAGCTTGGCCAGACGAGCTGCAGCAAACTTGCTTCCAGCAGCACAGCCACCTCAGTGCTGGAAGCAACCAGCAGAGGGGCAGTGGGTGAGACACAGATGTGCTCTGACATCTGAAAGCACAAGGAAGCAGAGCTCTGAACTTTTGGCTGAGGTGGGGACACCCGTCCTGCCCTGACACTCTTGCCAGAGAGACAGCAGCCTTGCTGGAAGAGCAGGAATATAGCTGAGAGCAATCAAGCTTTGAATTATGGCAACAGTCTCTCCTGTGCAGTGAAGGGCCTTTGTACAACTTGCTATATGCTAAAATGGGGCAAGGGGCAATGGGGCAATCATAGAATCACAGAATGGCTTGGGTTGGAAGGGACCTCAAGGATCGTGAAGCTCCAACCTCCTTGCTGCAGGCAGGGCCACCAACATCCACATTTGATACTAGACCAGGCCGCCCAAGGCCCCATGCAACCTGGCCTTGAACACCTCCAGGGATGGACAGGGCATCCACAGCCTCTCTGGGCAGCTGTTCCAGCACCTCACCACTCTCATAGCAAAGAACTTCCCCTTGGTAGTTCACCTTTCTTCACTTCACCCTCATAATGAAGATTTGTTACTCACCTTCTAACAGCCCAGCAACAGCCTACAAAGTTGGTGTCAATGACTTTAAATACTGAGAGATCTCAGGCTGGCCCTTGTAAAGAGATCCTGCAGATTGAATCCGAATGTTGCAGTGTATGGAGTACTAACCAAGAGAAATCAAGGAAAAAGAAATACGATGGGAAAAATGGGAGTATTTCACAAACAAAAAACAATGCCAGACACGAAAATTCATGGTGACAACAAATCCTGACTCCGTATCACTGACAGATCAGTGTGATTGACGTTGTGGTATGTCTGTATTATTTCGAGTGCTGTCACTGACAGGCACTGAGTCACATAACCTATCTGCCTCTGTTTTCTCATTTGCAAGTGAAGATAATTAATAGGAGGAAATGTTTTGTCTGAAGAAAGAAACTCATGCTTCATAAAGACAGTGTGGACAACCTGTGATGCGGGATTTCAGTGTGAAAAACACTTTTCTCTAGACATCTCTTTGGAAACAAGCAACTTCTGGTTCAAAAGCAACTGTTGTTGTGTGGCACATTTTACCTGGAGTAGAAAACAGAACTATTTTCTTTAAATTAGGGTGACATTCCTTCAGCACACTGTAATTTTTAACCCCATTTTAGAAAGCAAAAAAGGAGGCACTTGTGTTGTTTTACATGTGATTCCATAGATGGGATGAATCTGCCTTGGAAAGACCCTACTACATCCCAAAGAAGTTAGCCCATCTGCACAGCCATCAGTAAGGCATCTGCTGCTCCAGGTAAGCACACTTGTCAGTGAAAAGGGGTGATACTCACTTTTCCTGGGCACATTGATGCTTCAGCAGGACAGAGCATATGCTGAACTGGGAGGTGAGGGACACTGTGGACATTGATGAGGCTCCACTCTATCTGTTGCATTTCCTTTCTAGTCACCCCGCTGATGTGGGGGCTCAGGAGGAGCCCAGCAAGTTATCATAACATGGACTGCCACGTTGAAAGTCACTCTTCTCTAATAAACGTTGTTAAGAAAATGCAAGGAACAAATAGTTGTGTTTATATCTGTGAGCTGTGCTGGGTCTGAGCAACTACCCGTCTAAAGCTTATAGCCTAGACAAGGTGCTCTACAACACACGTGTGTCTGTGAAACATCTGCCCTAATGAATGAAGAAGCATTGCTGTAAGTTCAGAAGCATTCCTTCCCATAAACCACATGCATCCTTTAAAATAAGCGACTAAATTGGTTTTGGTTTTGTTTTTTAATTGAGAACAAATCTTACTTGGTTATAACGAAATTTGGTAAGTGCATGTTCTGAACACAGGTGCAACTCATTGAATCTGATAACTCCTAAATTAAGTTCTGCGCAAGAAAAATCTTTTGTGCTGTAGCTGCAAACCATTTTGCAAGAAGCAAACTGATCCCATGCTTTGTTTGTTAGCAGTCCATTTACTCAGCCAGTGCTTCCTTGTTCTTCTTACATAAACTTCCTCAAAGCAAAAACATTGGATACATTTTCCACCGCAAATGTGTCCAGCATTAGTCAATAAACAAAGAAGTAAACATGGGTCTGTAAATTCAGAGAGCCATCTACTGGCAGCTAAGTGAAACGAATTAAATTAATTAAGGGCCAAATCTCTGCCTGTCTCTTGAAAGTCATTTCTTTGAAGTTAAGGAACTAAACATGAACAAACTCATTTCAAGACTTGTGGCAAGAGTGAAGATGTTGGAGTTCTCGGAGCAGGAAAGTGCAGCTTCATTTGCCCAGTGCTCAGATTCTACTGGGTGAATGGGAAACTAAGGATAACAAAATAAAGGAGTGAGGACTGTTGGAGCACCTGCAGCCTTCCTCACATTCCTCATGTCGATGCTATTTCTTTTACAGACAGCTCAAGACAGGCATAGCAAACACTAATGGAGCCAAAGTGCCCTATGTGTAGTGTTTCAAAGATCAGTTTTAAAGGGAACAATATTCTTCCTCGCTGCCATCAGAAGATCACAGGAGTTACACACAGCAAGAAAGATACGCTGCAGTTCTGGGGACTGAATTCAAATCATGTCAACTTCTGCAAAACAGCTGTGCATAAAACAGCCTCCTGCCTAGAGCAAAATTTCCCTATCCCAGTGGAGAATCACACTTCCTTTCTTGGGAACAGCAGTCCCAGGCACTGGTGCTCTTCCCTGGCCTAATCCCAGGAGAGGGTAAGAAAATCTGTTTTTGGATGGAGTCAGTGGTACGAGCAGAATCACACTGGCAAAATCTGTGGAGGCAAATACCTAAACTGCAATCTCTGCAGGAGCCATGCTCAGTTTGTCCCTTTCATTCTGCAGAAGTGCTCTGAGGATGGTGCACATACTGCTGCCTCAATTGCACCCACAAGCAGACGGACACAGCAGGCACACGTGAGCAGGCTGACACTTGGTAGAAAGGTGGCTTGTCTAGAAAAGGACAGCTGGGCTGACAGCGTAGTCACAAAGTCTGTGCATACACCAGGGAAAGCAATACCAGAGAATCCTTTGTTCCCTGAAAGGTTTCCTCAGGTTTACATGTTTCTTTGTTGCTTTGCTGTGTGCTTGCACTAGCTATTAACCTTGAAGATTCCAGTTTCCTTGGGAAACCCATGACATTCTAAAGTAACAGGTTTGCTTCAGAAACAAAATATTCATCGCAGCGGTTATATTTTAATTAAAAACACTTGTAGTCTTTACAAAGCTCTGTGTTCTTTATCTAACCATTCTATTTCCAGTAGTGTTGCTAAGCACAAACAACCCTGTTACAAGCATGTCTGAGGTTTTCTGCTCCTGAATGAGTGGGAGTAACCTTAGAGTAAAATATTCTAACAAGCAGTTCTGAGAGCAGCAGAATTAGCGCAGCCTTGATTGCAGTCTTCCTCCTTTAACCCATCACAGTGTCTCTTTCTGCTTGAGCAGCTATTGCACAGAAACTGGAGGCCTGTAGTATCTTCAAGGCTCTACAAACCTGATTCAATTGCCGAGTGGTCTTAAAGCTTTCCAAAGGGAAGTAGATCAGAAATGGCTTACTTCCCTAGGAAATTAAACTAAAAATAAACGATGAAAAATTCTTTCCAGCTGTTTGACCTAAGGTCTGCACTGCTTACAAAACACACAAACAGCTGCTTATAAACATATTGCATATTATTGGTGGATGCTCAGATCCCAAAGGTGAACTAGTGGACTAGCTGCAGATACAGGAGCATCTTCATTCCTCTAACTGCCCAGCATTTTGGTGCTATCTTACCATTCTGCAGTGAATAGAAGTTGTGTTACCATGGTATCTCAGATATCCATAAAGCAGAGAGCATCTTCATCTTTTTGATGCTGCCTCTTTGTGTTACCTGTTTTGCTTACCTACTAAAAAAGGAAAGACAAATTACATCTTCCATAATCACAGATTTAAAATATTTCATTACTCATCCCATACTAATTTAGCACAAATGGATGGTTTGCATGGCCTTTATGGTATTAAAATGTTGCAAGTGCAAACTATGTGACGTTCGTTAGAATTCTGTTGAACACAATATGTTCTTTCCCACTCCTTCTGCAAATCTTTCCTACAGAGAAGGAATTAGTCAAGGTGAAGGAAACTCTCTTTACAGATAGTTATTTATGGTTGCCTGTGGAATTATTTTGCAATCAAAGCTTTGTTTTGCATGATCTGACTGATGCAAAAAGCAGAAAATAAATATCTTCATTCTCATAACCTGATTGCCTGAGGGATTTACAATGTATATCCAGATGGCATATTGTGTGGCCTATCAAATCAGGGCATGGTTATTAAATTTCAAAGCAGGAAGGTGCAGGCAACTAATTTCAGGCAAGGGAATAGTCATTTCATTTGATCAACTGAATAATTCTTTGTTCAATATTTACCCAAATCCAAGCCATGTGAGCTACTGAGCTCTCAATATTCGAGACCATACACAAACAGACAAGCACATTCATCTTTGTCTTTGAAAACATAAGCAAAGATGAAACTTTAAAGAACTATTATTGCTAAAATGGGTCATAACATTTGGAAGGCGGGAGGCCTGTCTCCTTCTGCACTGACAGATTACCCGGACTGTATGGACAGTCTTTCATGACTTTAATACAAACAGCAAGCGTGTTTTACTTTAAAATCTTTATCTTGGCTTGGAATATGCACAGGGCACGAGAGCAACTTTCCCTGCATCACCGCTCCTTTCTGGTTTTGAGAAGGAACAGCAACAGCTGCTGTGTGGAGATGCTCACTGCTGGAGCTTGAAGGATTCCCCCAAAGGACTGGGATGGCTGATTTATGGGTGTGCAGCGGTGAGCTGAAGGGCAGTAGGGAGCAGAGTGCTGAGCTCCTACATCCCGGCTCCAACCCAACACTTACATCCTTGAAACAAGGTTTGTCTTCTGCTCTGCACATTAATACCCAAGATCTTACGTGCTTATGGACCCGATCCGTACATTAAAAAAAAAAAAAAAAAAAAAAGCAGCCAACGTTAAAACCAGTTGTTGGTGCTTCTGAAGGTCACCTTTAGATCAGTACTATAACGTGCTGCTATAAAAAATACGTAAGCGCAGCCCGATGGCCTCTAGCCTCCAGAAGGCAGTCAAATCATGACATGGGAAAAAAAACAAAAAGCACGTTTTCCTCACCATCTCAAAGGTGTGCTGCTGCAGCGCCGAGTGCAGGGACAGCCTTACTCAAGGGCAGCAGGGATATGAAATGGGATATGAAATTTAAGCTGCATCCTGCAGTTTTTTTGTTGGTGTTTCTTTTGGTGTTTTCGGTTTTTCCTGGGGGGAGGGGGGGGGGAAGGCAGAGCAGCATTGGCTCCCCACACATCCAGTGGTTATTTTTAAGCTGAGAACTGATGAAGAACCGCCTTCATGAAACGCTACAACCAACCGCTCAGCAGGTTGCTCCTCTCAGGAAACTGAGAGGCATGATTCCTCCCTACGTACTTTCAGAACATCAACTTTAAAAAGCGATTTGAAGTGTTAACAGCGTTAGCGTGCACTTAACTTTCAGCTGGGGTTTTAAATCCCATCAGCCCCCACAGAACGTGAGGTTTTTGGAGCCCCGTCGCTGTGGCGCAGCTACAGCTGGTGCGCGCGAGGGCAGCGATGCGCCGCGCCCTGCGCCCACCTTCCCGCGGGCTCGCCCGCAGCCCAGCCCTCCTCCCGCCGGACCACAGCTCCCGGCATGCCCCGCGCGGGAGCGCCGCCGGCCTAGCCGCCCGCCGCCGCAGCGCCCTCTGGGAGCTGTAGTCCCTCGCGCGCCCCTCGCGGCTAAGCACCGGCGGGCCGCTCCTCGGCCGGCCGCGCCACGGGGCTCACCGCGCGGTAAGCGGCGGGCCCCATCTTGCCCGTCAGCCGGAGCGGAGACTCAGCAGAGAGCCGCTGTACAGGCCGCCGCCCCGCCCCCAAGGTACGGCGACCGCGAAGGGCCGCGGCGCTGCGGCGGCGCGAGCGGGGAAGCGTCGATCACCCCGCGAGGCGCCGGCGGGGGAAGAAAGGCGAGCGCGGGCAGGTGAGGGGGGCGAAGCGAAGCGGAACGGCGGCGGCGGCCGCGCGTATTCTCGGGCGGAGCCGGGGGCAGCGGCGAGCGCGGCGCGGGCCGGGGCCGCGCGGTGCCAAGGCTCGGGCCGGCTGGGAACGGCCCCGCCGTGAGTGCGGCGCGGGGAGGTCCGAGCGGGTGTCATGAAGTGGCGCGCGGTGTGACGGAGCGCGGCTACGCGCCGTTCTGCTTCGCGCGTCCTTTAGGAAATATCAGCCGGCCGCGCGCCTGCAGCTGGAAGGTCCCGTGCGGCCTCCCGGCCTTCCCGCGGGCGTTTACGCGTGGGTCGCGCTCGCTGTCGTTGCAAAAATTCCGTTTCTGTACTGAGAAAAAAAAAAAAAGTGAGGGCGGTCGTCATTCTTTAATTAATAAACGGTGTAGTCGCATTGAGAGGCTACTCAGCCTTCAGCGCAGCTGCTGGGCTGCTCGTACGTACGGGGAAAACCCCAACGAACAGCCACTGAGCTGCCTGCAGCCCAGCACGGAATCACAGCGTGGCCAGGGTTGGAAGGGACCTCAAAGATTCTGAATCTCCAGCCCCCCACCACATGCAGGGCGACCAACCTCCCCATCTAATTACTAGACCAGGCTGCCCAGGGCCCCATCCAACCTGGCCTCAAACACCTCTAGGGATGGACAGGGCATCCACAGCCTCTGGGCAGCTGTTCCAGCACCTCACCACTCTCTCTGTAAAGAATTTCCCCCTGCACGCAGCAGGGAGCAGCAGCCCATGAGGACGGAATTCACCCCGAGAGCCATTGCTGTCATCCAGCGTCCTACATAACTTTTGTGTGAGACAGCTCCAGTATAAACCAGCAGCTGTAGGTTTGTAATGGGTTGCACTGTGCCCAGTGGGCTCAGATCTGTATTCACAGCCATCTTCTCTCATTAATCTCTGGGGAACCGAAGCTCTTGTGATAATGGGAGGGCTGTATTTTTCAACAGAACAGATTTGGCTGTTTCATGTTAGCATTTTTCTTTGGAATCCTTTTCACATGTATAGCATCACACCATAAGGGCTGGAAGAAGGATGCGCACAGATGACAGCGCATTGTCTTTAAAGGAAAATGAGCTTTTTCTCATTTCATCATTTTTCCTTCAGCCCTTTTAGGAACAGTAGAGCTTGTTCCGTTCCTAATTTTAGCCAGGGGAAGCTTTTACAGTTACTAGCTTTTGTGGCAACCACTGGTCTCTACATAAATGGCCATCTCTGATCCATCACATGAGCACTGACCAGAGGAAGCACACCTCACCTCCTGCATGCATTACTCTCACCAGTTTGGCCAGCAAGTCAGTGCTGCTCATCTGTGCAGCCTTTTCTTCCCTAAACAAAAAAAAATGGGAGTGGGAGAGGTGACAAATCAAGTCCCATCCTTTAACTGTCTTTCTCTTCTTTCCCCTACAAAAAACCCAGCTTAATTCACAGCTAATCAAACTTGGCTTTTGCCAACTGTTACTTCTCAAGAGCAGAAAGCCATCAGTGTTCCCACATGTTTGTGTGCCTCTTGTTGGGTCAAAAAATTCTTGATGAATTTTTATAAAATAATAGGATAACAAATAACATGTTAGAGAAGGCCTGGGCAATAAATTGTTGTGTTCCATGCCCTACCTGCAGTGCTCTGAGCAGTGCTTTCACTTCTTCGGGCTCTGAAGACACTGACTCCCCAACATCTTTACTCTCTCTTCACCGAGATACCAGCAGTAGGAATCATGCCATCAGCAGTTAAATTTCATTTACTGAAAACATGCTCACAGTGGAAAGAAGTAATAATGCTTGTGTCTTCATCTGCTTTTGATCCCAGTTCGATGGAGAACAACACAGGGAAAGGTAGATGCAGCTCAAGATTCTCTGTTTAAAATAAGGAGGGTATGTATAACATCAATAAATTACACTCAGCAATTTAGAGCTAGTAAATACACGCATCCTTTCACACAATTTAAGCACTTTTCTACAAGAATGATCTGCACAGCAGTGCCTTTCACCCCCATTTTACCTCTCTCACTTTTGTAATACAGTTGAACTGCTGCAAAAAAAAAACAACTCCACAATTCAATCAGAAGAGAGCCTGTTTGCACCGCAGGTGGTATTTAGAAGGGATGTAAACTACACATGGATTTGATGGCAGTATTCTGCTCATCTTCTGGCAAGTAAATTCTGTTCAGAATTATGTCATTGCACACATTGTTGGTAACTATTTTCTGCCATGTGCACGCACAGCAAAACATGTTCTGTGTCTGTCAGTTCCTCCCACATACAAACACTGTGGCTTAGGAAAGTCTTGATCAGAAATCTAAAGCTAATGCAGTTTCTCATGCCAAGGCATGCTTGCTGATGCTCTGAATCTCTGACAGCAGAAAGAGATACTTCCTGTATTCTTCTCAATGGAAAAGAATAGTATCTGTTCTGTTCAGTGAAATACAGCTCTTCATTGCACTGCAAACTGGAACGAGCATACACACACACTAGCACAGTTTACATGCCCTGGATCAGTTTGTTGTGCAATAGAGAGTTGTTGGAGAACATTATATTTTATTTAGCTTTGTATGGTAATTTTACTAGTGTATGTTTGGAATTAAGTGTTATTATTATTTATTCATGGAACACGTAATTGCCTCTCAGCAACCTTATTACTGTTTCTGGTCATGTGCAGGCAGTGATACTACACCCTGCGTTCTCTGTGCCGTGGATACATTTATATTTTTGTTTTTACAGTAGCAGAATTTAATGTCTTGCAAGACAGCGATGGCTTTTCCTCTAGAATTTGAATATGGAGGCCACAGGGACAGATGAAGTGGAAAAGATCAAATCAAAGTTTATGTCAGCATGGAACAACATGAAATACAGTAAGTGAAATGGTGTTTGGCCAGATCCCATCCCCACTGGATGGAAGGAGTTTTCCCCAAGCAACCTAATGTTGTGATGAAGCATGGTTAGTTAATACTACAGGAAAATTGATAGTCTTGCACTTCCATTGATCATATGTAGAACCTATTGTATGTTATTGCAGGGGATGGAAACCCCACCAAATCAAACCACACAATAATGAACTCCCAGTCAAAACAAAGCAACTTGAACTCAGCTTTAGCACCTCTGTATCTCAACAGTTTCTGCACAGTAGCACAATTGCATTAGCATTCAAGTGTTCATGTATGGATAACCATTAAGTTTAAGACAGAACACTCACCTCTGTTTTGTAATATTACCCATTTTAGTGCATTTACTCTGTACTCCTCTTTTGGGGCTTACCTTCGGCTTAATCAAATGCCACTGGCAATGTCTTATGGAAGTAATTCACTCACAGATTTGCATTTGTTCTGCATTTATTTCAGGTTGGGTATTGAAAACAAAAACTTACTTCAGTAGAAACTCTCCAGTCTTTCTGCTGGGAAAATGTTACCACTTCAAATCTGATGGTACGTAGACATCACATAACACATTTCAGTCTTACTTGGCAAGATCTCTGTATATATTTTTAATCCTCTCTGAGGATTCTTCTTTCATGATCACTGAATTCAAAATGTGAATGCGAAAAGCTTAGAAGCTTTATATTCAAAATATGTTGACCACCACGACTGATGCAACCTATCCTAACCTGCTTCATCTGCATTTTGCTGTGAAGCCTTGTTCTTTCTGTAAATAGCAGCCCTCCAGATTATTCTTTATTTACCTATCAAACTGGCATTTTCTAAAAAAATGCATAGTGACAATTCTCATATGAGGAGTGACACCAAAACCTTCATTATCATTTTCCAGAATGCAGTTTTCAAAGTTTTTTTTTCCTGAATGTCTCTATTAGACTACTTACATTTAAGTGAATTAAGCAGTTGTTTCCTTGCAGAAGCAATTTCATTGACACTTGTTGGCTCTTATTTTTTTTTTTTTCAGCCAGCACACTTCTCATGTATTTGCTGTGCAATTTTCCCTCCTTGTATTTGAAGCAACTGTTGCTTTTTCCAACTTTGCCCTATCTTTCCAATTACATTGCTGTATATTGTATTTTCATCGCAGTAACAGAAGCCCCGTTCCCACCTTACAACTTAAACTGTGCTTTGCTTTACAGAATCTGGTGAACTCTCTACAGAGGGATCCAACTTTGATAAAATCAACACAGAGATTTCAGGAAACGTTGAGGAGTTTCGTAAAGATTTCATTTCTAGGATATGGCTGACCTACCGAGAGGAATTTCCTCAGATAAAGGGGTCTGCACTCACAACAGACTGTGGCTGGGGCTGCACGCTCAGAACTGGTCAGATGTTGCTGGCTCAAGGCCTTATGCTTCATTTCCTTGGTAGAGGTAAGTTACAAGCAAGGAGCTCTGTATTTGGTGTGATTAAGCACAGGCATTTTGGTGGGAGCACAAAAGTCTCCATACAGCCAGAATTTGAAGTTCCAGCTAGTTTTGGTTCTGGACTTCTTTTCCTTGATACTAGAATTTGTTATGTTGTGGCAGAGCATTGCTTTAGCTGACCTGCTCTTCCATTTCTGAAAAGGAGAGTAGCAGGGTGTAGCAATTGGAGAAAGCAATACAATGGGAAAGGTGTTACAACAAAGGTGTGATGATGGGAGGACTGGCACGATAGAGAGGTGCTATAAGGAAAGGGAGGAAGATTACTCACTTGTATCAGAAGATGCTAGGCTTGCAGGAAGAAGCTTCACTGAGGAGAGATCTCTAGAGATTCTTCCCTAGTGACAGTCAGCCCTTAAATGAGGTCTAAATGAGGAGCCAGGTTCCACCCCCTCCAGTCACTCAGCTGAATTGCCCTCACCTGTGCTCCCAGGACTGACTTTCCCCAGGTGCTCAATCAGTGGTTCAGGCTGTGACGCAACAGTTCCCATACACAGAGTTTGTCAAAGAAAGATGCTGGAAACTGGAAGTGAAATACAAGCAAAAATTGTGATCCCATACCTGTGTATTGCTATTAGCCCTGTAAATGTCCAATTCTCTTGAATCTTCCTCGTTTCTCGAACTGAAAATGTGGAAATGAGTTCCACAGCCCATAGCTGTGGGCTATAGCAAAAGTGATGTTCTTTTATCAGTTTTTAAGTTGTACATTATTCAATTTCTTCTAGTATTAATATATTGAGTTAATAGAAGGATTTTAATCTAACTTCCATAGATCATTCTTTGTGTTGAAATTTTCACTAGCTCATTTCCTCCCTTTCCCCATGTACTTCTCTTTTTTTTCTCCCCTCCTCGTCTATCTCAGAATACTCTTTCAATCACAGCTGTTTGAAAGAACTAGCTTTAGGAGACTTGGAACACATTTTGCTTTCAAAGGCTGAGCCTGCATTCCAGCCCCATTCTTCTAAGCTGAGCCTTGTCCTGCCCAGGGCTATTTCTGGATCTCACAGTTACCCACCTTGTCTTTTCATAGAATCATAGAATCATAGAATCACTAAGGTTGGAAAAGGCCTAAAAGCTCATCCAGTCCAACCGTTCACCTATTCCCAATAGCTCCTACTAAACCACGTCCCTCAACGCAACATCCAGCCTTTCCTTGAACACCCCCAGGGTCGGTGATTCCACCACCTCCCTGGGCAGTCCATTCCAGTGCCTGACCACCCTTTCTGAAAAGTAATACTTCCTCATGTCCAGCCTGAATCTCCCCTGCCGTAGCTTGAAACCATTCCCCCTGGTCCTATCACTAATGACACGAGAGAAGAGGCCGACCCCCAGCTCACTACAACCTCCCTTCAGGAAGTTATAGAGAGCAATGAGGTCTCCCCTGAGCCTCCTCTTCTCCAGGCTGAACATTCCCAGCTCCTTCAGCCTCTCCTCATATGGCCTGTGTTCCAGACCCCTCACCAGCTTTGTTGCCCTTCTTTGAACACGTTCCAGGGCCTCAATATCTTTCTTGCAGTGAGGGGCCCAAAACTGGACACAGTACTCGAGGTGCGGCCTCACTAGTGCTGAATACAGGGGAACAATCACCTCTCTGCTCCTGCTTGCAACACTGTTTCTGATGCAAGCCAGGATGCCATTGGCCTTCTTGGCCACCTGGGCACACTGTCAATCCACTTTCATCCAATTTCATTTCATTCAATTACACTTTCATCCTCTTTTCCTCAATCCCTTCCATAATCTACCAGACTGCCCCTTTCAAAGAACTGTTCCTGTCCTCTCTCACCACTGTTTGTTGCCAAAATGATCCAAGACAAGGGCCTGAAGCCGTCGAGGTGCATTAGTTAGGATACAACTTATTGTTGACTAGGCTATTTGGTAGTCCTCAGGAATATTTTAGTAGCAGATAGTTCTGAAAGCCTGTGTTGATCATGCTTTGTACTTACTATGCAAATATGATGTAAGGTGTGAGCACAGTCCCAAGCCAGCTGCATCACAAAGTTGTCTTTCTTGGCAGTGTCATCACTGAAATGTCAGCTTGCCTTACTGAGTGTCCTTTTGCTGAAGATATTTTAAGTCATAAAACATACATTAACATTATTCCTTTCAACTAGTTGAAAATATTTGAAAATCTTGTACTGAGAAATACAAATCCCTTAAATATAACTTTTTTTCTATACATACATTTAAAAAAATGCAAACCAAAACGTGAGTGGGGCTACCTGGGAGTATGGGTTGTGACGGCTCATTCCGAAATAGCTCAAAATAAAAAAGCCCCAGCTTTATGCTTTTCATGTCAATGATTACAAAGAGTTCCTTGCACTGTCCCCAGAGAGTCTCTGTTTAGAAAGTGATGTGGTGATTGCAGAGTGCCATATGGGGCAGTCCAAATATGTACAAAAGTGGAAGTGGTCTGCAACAGACCATGTATGGTCTTGCAGTATTTGTGACCATATGGAGCCCTAAGTTGGATTTTGGAATTAAAATGCAATTGTCTCTGTGCTTCCTTTTTGTTTCTTAGGCTTTTACATGGATACGTCAGCAAGAATTAAATGGAGGGCTGCAGTTCTTGCTCTCTGAATTTGAAAGGATTCCTCTTGCTGCTGTAATGGCAGCCTTGCTGAAATGTGTCTTGTTGGGCAAAAGCGCCTCGCAGAATGAATCACAGAATGGCCAGGGTTGGAAGGGACCTCAAAGATCATGAATCTCAACCCCCCCCACAGGCATGGCCACCAACCTCCACATTTCACAGCAGCCCAGGCTGCCCAGGGCCCCATCCAACCTGGCCTTGAACACCTCCAGGGATGGACGGGGCATCCCAGCCTGTCTGGCAGCCTCATCCATAGCGTTTGTTCCCTCCTGGCACACAGCAGCCTGCCCACCGCCTTCTGGGGCGCTGACTGAGGATTTCAGAATGGTTTTTGATCTAACAGTAAGGTTACTGTTGTAGAGATTTCCTCACATCCTCTGTGTTGCAAATAGTTGTTCAGACTTGTGGGAGAGACTTTCAGTCATCTGACAAAGGAAGCATTACTGCTCTCTAGATGTGCTGAACCACCATGATGTTATTAATAGGAACGAGACAGGAAAGATGCATTGTTAGAGAAACCTCTTACTAGAAATGCACACTGCAGATGCTGTGCTGAACATTTAAATGTGTTTGCCTTGTAGTCCAGGTAAACCTGGGAACTGACACATTCATTAACTAAAGAAATGCGGTGTATTTTTCTGCCAGTCTGCTTTGATGCTGCACCAAGAAGTAGCATTTGTTTTTACATGAGAATTTCCCCAGTCTTGCCTGTTTTTTTAATATCTGACAAACCATTATAATAAAAATCAGGGTTTGAAACTTCTTCTTTGACATGAATGAAACTGTTCAGATGGTACTTGGTAGCTAATTTCTGTATTTAAAATATGTGAGGCTGTTCTGTGCCTTGTAATCAGGTCAGTCTTTTATATGTTAGCTAAGTGGGATCACACAGTCTGACCTGTGATCTCAGCATAAATTGCTTGCCAAGACTTCTGATAGCTGTATTTCCTTCCTCCCATCTTCTAGCAGAAGATAAAAGCAAATCTTGTTGCATTTCAGTTCTTTGTTTACATTTTAGCACTGCTGGCATCTTGTTGTATGAAGTACACATTGTTGGCCTGGAGAACCTGTGGGGAGAAAGGAGGGTGCTCTGCTGATTATACCAAGAAGTGAACAGTAAGCCTAACGTGCATCTTCAAATTCCCCCTGCAGCCTGGGTCTGGCCAGATGCCTTGGACATTGAAAATTCAGATTCTGAATCCTGGACAGCCCACACAGTTAAGAAGCTGACAGCATCGTTGGAAGCATCGCTTACAGCAGAAAGAGAGCCCAAGATCCTGTCAAACCACCAGGAGAGAATAAGGAGAAACTGTGGCGATGGTGAAATGAGAAATGAAGTTTATCACAGAAAGATAATTTCTTGGTTTGGCGACTCTCCGTTGGCAGCTTTTGGCTTACATCAGCTAATAGAATATGGAAAGAAGTCTGGGAAAATTGCTGGAGATTGGTACGGGCCTGCAGTTGTTGCACACATTTTAAGGTAAAAGTCTGGTTATTCTTTGTTGTTACAGTGCTGTGCACGTTATGGGAGAAGCATTTCTGAGCACCATGAGATTACTTCGGCTTAATTGAACATCTCACTGATCATTATTGGCTTCACAAAATGTCCGTATCAGCAGCAATTGGAGAGCTTTTTTCAGAGGCAGGAGTGCAAATAGCAGCAGGTGCAGGAAGTAAACTCAGCACCGCTGTTTGGTCTCAATTCACAACAAGCCTACGTTCCTGTTTTCCTGTCCATTGGGCAGTAGGAGTCCCAAGGTCTCTCCCAAACCCAGGCTTTTAAGTAGAGCTTCATTTTAAGTAGAGCTTCATTGAGTGAAATGTTCTAAAAACTAACCACTCTTTCAACCTTGGAACATGCATAACATTATAGATTTTTTTTTATACTGTAACCTGGGGGCTGTAATGTACTGATAGTGTAATGAAATGTCAGAGCTAAAATTGATGTTTTCAGCATTTCTTTGCACATATCAAATTCTTGTGAAACTGTAAATGTATGGGACTATTAATATTATAATTATATCACAGTAAAAGTAAAGGGTCTGTGACATTCAGTGTGGCTTAAAAAAAAAGTGGAAAGTCAAATTTCTCCCTGCTGTGGTGCCTTTCTGTACCATTTCTTTGAATATTACAGGTTTTTTTTTATAATCTACGTTTATGTTATTAGATACCAGTTCACCTATAAACTACATCACTAATAAGTCATTGAAGCAGAAGAAGTCAAAGTCTGTGTGTTTCTCCATATGTCGATGAACAGTTTTGCTATTCAGTATAGAAGCAGACTCACCTCAGGTGAAACCTGCCCAGAAATGCTCTGGTGTGTGTGTGTGCGTTCATGCAAATACATGCAGTGATGTGACAGGTTAGCATTACTTACGTGTTTTCTTATGTGTTTTGAATTTTTTTCTTGGTATTAGAAACTGTCAGAATTCCTTCTGCTTGCTTTAAATTGCAGTTACCTATTTCCCTAGTATGTGGGGAAAAAACATCTGTTCCAGCATCCATCTAACAAACTCAGCAGTGCTCTGAAGCAGCGCCCAGGATTCCTTTCCCAGATCTCACTTCTCTTCTGGCAGTGCTTACAATGCACAGCACTCCCATCACTTGAGAACGACTGTATTAAACAGTTCTTCAGGATAAACTGTGGAATAAAGGGACAGTGAGCATTTAATGCAAGCATGTATTGGAAGCCAGAGGCCAATCTTGTATTTTGAAGAGTTTAGTTCCTTTACAAATGTTGTCCTTGAATAATAATCATGCTTCAGACTACTGACATATATTTGCTTCTTAGTTTCTAGCTGCATTACTCTTATCCCTCTGAGGGCAGCCTAATGCTGCAATGATCTTTTAGAAAGTTTTGGCAAAACCCTGTAGCTTTTTACAAGCTGGCTTTTATTTCAGGAGGGAAGGGGTGCCGATGTGTGGCTACTTGTATGAACTGAGGTCAGCTAAGGAGATCTATCAAGTTGCAAATAATGTCTTTGTCAGCAAGTTTAGCCTTTATTATGCCAGTGCACATGACAGAAAAATGTTCTAAATGGAAAGGTGTTGGTTATTTGAATGTGAATTTCACTGTAAGGTAATGTTGGGGTGTTCTTGTTGTGGGCTGTGCGTGTGTGATTTTCATTTTTTCCTCTAAGTAGAGAGGCAGTGCTGTCTCTGCTTGGAAAAAGCATTGCCTGGTACACTAGATCTGGGTTGCACTTGTATTGTTTGTGTGTTTTTGTTTGCTTTTTTTTGTTTTGCTTTTCTGATTTCTGTTTTTAAAAATCTCCCTGCATCTGTATTGACCAGAAATAGAAGGCATCTGGAATTAAAAAAGAAAAAGCACCAACAGTTGTAAAAAACCCTGACGTGTTCCTAAAAATCAAACAGTATGTGTTTATTGAATGTTATTTTTATTATAACCTGAGATGATAGTTTTGTGTTTGTACTTAGAAAAGCTGTTGAAGAAGCAAGAGACCCTGAGCTGCAGGGAGTAACAGTCTATGTTGCTCAGGATTGTACAGGTAAATGCTGTGACTGTAGATTCTTGCTAACATAGTAGATGCTCTTTATGCCTTTCATAAGCTCTCGACAATAAAGCCCTAAAGGAAGAAAAAAACTCAACAATGGAGCCATATAAATGAGATTATGTAGACAAAGGAGTTGTTGATACGGGCAGATGTTTGCTCTTTTGAGACTCAGACATCACAACTTGAAAGCCTCAAACACTGCTTGTGTGGTTTCTTACTAAGACAGTGAAATTCAGAATCCAGGAAGTCTGTCTGCCTGCAATTGCTTTGTATTTGGGGAGCCTGAGCACTTCTCTTATTAATCCTTTTTGTATTCTGCTTCAGTGTTGTTTGAATAGTAGGCCACTAACAGCTTCTGAATCTACTTTCAAGATGAAATTATCTCATTTCAATTAGAGTAGCTTTGCTGTTTACATTTTCTTTTCTTTTGCATCAAGGGTTTCTTTTTTAGCCATTCTCCTAGTGGGAAAACAAATGCTGAACCAGGACCTCAGAATAGGAAGAAGACCTTTTTGCTTTGAGTTCAGAGATGCGAGGAGGATAGAGAGCCAGTCAGGGGTGCAGGTAGCCTTCCTCGTGCTGCAGCACAGCTCTTGGAGTCAGCAACAACAAGCAGAGCAGCTCAGGGCTCTGGATGGCCAGGAGCAGAAAATGATGACAAAAACAACCCAAAACACGGTGAAATGTTACACTAATGCATGTAGTCTTTCAAATGTAGGTTTTAGTGGCTGTGTTTAGCGGCCAGAAATGCTCCGTATGTCACGGCTGATGCTGGTAGGACGGAGAACAACAACCTTCCCTGATGGGAAATCAATCACACCAGTTTTAAACAGAAACTGGTTCATCGTATGCCCTTACCTGACCTAAAATGACAGTGGAAACTTCTGTTTGTTTCTCATTTCTTTGCCCTGTGATGATTTTCCTGTCCCTCTTAATTTGGAGGGAATAAGCAGTAACTACATGAAGTACTTCCACTCATTGCTTTGTATTAACTTCTGGCAGTGAACATAAATATTTATTAAAACCAATTATTGATTATTATTATTACCAACACGTTTATGATTCTGCTAGTGTAGTGTTTCAAGTTTTAAATTACCTTTCTCCTTTAAATTACCTTTCTCCTAAGCTCTTCCTCCTGCATTTTCCTGGCAGCGTGTCTTACTTCAGCAGCAGTTGATTGCTACAAAATATTGCTGAAAACAGGGAAGGATAACATTGTCAGGAAGGATAACAATGTCAGGAGTTGCTCAGGAACTGTGTTTCAGGAGGACAGTGATACTTTCAAAGGGCTGCAGTTACACTTTGTCAGCCCCAGTGATGTCATTCTGTAGGTGCGCCTGAAAAGCTGTGTCTTACATACCAATGTTTTTGTGTCTCCTTTCAGTCTACAGTTCAGATGTTATTGACAGACAGTGTTCTTTTATGGATTCTGGAGAAACAGACACAAAAGCTGTAATTATATTAGTTCCAGTGAGACTCGGTGGAGAAAGAACAAACATGGACTACTTAGAGTTTGTAAAGGTATGAAATGAGAGTTCAATCATTTTTCAAATCGGAGCACTAGGAGACTTCACGATGGCAATCTTCTACCTATTAAATGTGTGGTGGTGATTTTACAGTTGAAGGTTGTAAAGTTTGACTTTACAGATTTTAAATTTCCCTATTACAAGATGAGACGTAATTGCAGAGCACTTGATGTCCCTTGGTAAAGCAGTGAAAACTGTTCTACTCCTGAAGCAGCTATCTGAAAAGACATTAACGCAGTGGCTCAAATTATAAATGATAATTTAGTTACATATGCTGCCAAAGTTGTGCTATAATAAGTATCAGCCAGCATTTTAAAATACAAACATAGCAAATACCTTATTCTGTTTCTTGTTTCCTTAAATGCCAAATGCCTTAAGGTTGTTTCCTGTCCTTCCCTTTTTCATTTTCTCCACCTTGAGAGAGGGGATAGAATTTTTTGACAACATTAGACATTACTTCAACTACTGCTTCACTGTCTGGCCAGTGGGATGAATCCTTCTGAGCGCAGTGATGCAAAAGTAGCAATTGGTTACCACAAATTGAAATGAACTGGAAGAAAAGTGAAACTTAAGGAGAAAGCAGAGAGGAGAAGAAAGTCTCTGGCAACCTGTTTTGTTTTTAGTGGAGGCTCCACTTACAGTGTTAACACTTGAAGATGGATGGTAATACAATGGGCAGTCCCCACTGAGCACAAGAATATTCATCTTAGTGAGGAGATCCTTCTCTTTGCCCTTCTGCTTTATCTTTCTCCATGATGCAGTAGGAAATGCTGTCTTCTAAGTATTAGAACAAGAATTAAAGTTGCACACCCTCGAGTCATTTACAAAACGTGAGAGTTGGCCTTTTCTGCTGCATCA
The DNA here is from genome assembly GCF_019238085.1 of Lagopus leucura. Classification (NCBI taxonomy): domain Eukaryota; kingdom Metazoa; phylum Chordata; class Aves; order Galliformes; family Phasianidae; genus Lagopus; species Lagopus leucura. Next base: position 26,869,855 of record NW_024962266.1, read on the forward strand.
TCCATGTGTTCTGACTCACATTTCTACAGCATTTCAGGAAATTGTGGCACAGAGGCAAAAAGATGAAGCCTTTCATTTCAGTGATGATCTACCAAATAGCTTTTCTTTCCCGATTCCTTTTCTTTCCAAGTGGTTTGGGAAAAGTTTTAGTTCATTTGTGCTTAATTCTGCCACAGTTAAGCTGTACACGTGATGTACAACAACCTCACTTTACTTCCAGCATCAAGTGCAAAAGTGCCTTTGGATCAGTCACGTCCAGGAAAATGCATGGGCCTTTCCTTTGTAAGCTAACAAACAGTTGCTTTTGCAACTTCCATAAGGTTTTCTCAGCTAAAGGAAAGTGACTCCAACTCTTTTATGTTGGCTTTTATGATTGATGGGTGTCTGTAGCCAGTCCTACCCTGCAGAGGCTTTCTCAGTTTAGCTATCGAAAGCGCTTTTTTGCCAGAATGAAATATGTTTGCTTGGCACTGACTTTCCAAGCACAGGCACATTTAGGTTTGCTTAGCAGCACCAGCCTCACTGAGGAGAGTTCTGTGCTGCCTCACCAGGAGCGGCGCTGCCTCTCACAGTTGCTGATAATGGGGACTGTGATAAGAGGGCTTTCAATTGAGTCTATCAGTCACCCCAGTCTCTCTCTTGGCTGCTCGCTGAACAGTGACTGAATTTCTTGGGATTTGGATTAAAGTTAAAAATGCAGATTTTAGAATGTAGTACCAGAGGTAATTTTTACAAAGGGTTTTATATTTATGGATGAAAATTGATAAATATTTCATAATTCAGTTTCACAAGAAAATGTCCATAGATTAAACAGTTATTCATTACTCTAAATAGCTTTGCTCTCCTCCTGTTTCACTGGCAGAGGATGTGTCGTTGTCAGCTGATGCAGCCTTTCCCTCTCCTCTGCCTACACCTACTGTAATGTTAAGTATCAAGGAACATTTTCTCAAAAAGCCTTCTCATTTATATTTTAAGTAAGCATTTTCTCTCAGGCTGGATAAACTACATTGAAGCTGACTTTGTTAGTGTCTCAAGTTAGGCATACAACAATTTTTGTCATGTTCCATTACTTTATCATTGTCTGAGTAAGGAAAAATTTATCTCAACAAGAAGCCTTGGCCTTAATAGAACAGGAAATATCAATCACTTTGTTGAGAGAAATTCTCCCAGCTTGGACAATGATAATGTAATGGTTATAATTTTAATGGGTGATATCCTAGAGGAGAGGATATGGGTATGATTGCCAGCTAATGGAGATTTCCTTTTAGCTCGGATGGTTCTCTTCTGGATTGCTGTCCCACTTCAGGCCAGCGTCCAAGCGGTGAACCCAAGGTTTGTGCAGTGCCACCAGAAAGCCACCATGATTTACTGATTTTTAAAGGCTGCTCAATTTTCAGAGTATTTAATGGTCTTGGGCTTCGATTGTGTTAGAACAGTTGAGCTCCATTTCCAAAGCACGCAGTGTTGGCAAAATGCAGCTCCTGCTGGAGCTGATGGGGAGCAAATGGAGAGCTGTGTTCAGCCAAGACTGGATGCACACAGTCCCCCAGTGAGCCCCACAGAGAAACAGAACCTTGTGAGAGGACCTCCACGCCGACTTATTTTGCTTTGTAGGTACTTATCTTAATAACCCAGGTTGGATTGGGAACTCTCAGGAGATGTGCAGGATGACATAGCCAGGAAAGTAATTCCTAATGTCAAGTACCTGGGGAGTTTGGGGGTGAAGAAGAGAAAAAATAGTGATTTGCCTAAAAGCAGTACAGGAAGATAAAAGATTTTGATTCCATTTGCTCCTTTTTCTGTTTAGCACTGTCCTAATTATTTAATGTTCTGCTTGTAGGGTATTTTAAGCCTTGAGTATTGTGTTGGTATTATTGGTGGCAAACCCAAGCAGTCGTATTACTTTGCTGGATTTCAAGGTTAGTACTTTAATATGTTATGACTCTTCAGTATTTTTCTTTAAGAGTTAGGAAGTTAATGTAGGGCCAGTGGGAAATAGCATGATTAAAATAGCAAAACGAGTACCTTATTAATTCATCATATCTACCAAAGTCCATTCATTTGTCATTCGCCTCATATAGTAATTGGATCCTGTAAAATGTACATTTAATTTCCCTTGTTGCATAAACAAGGCATAATTTATCTGTTTCACCAAACTTCAGGAGCTTTGCCATTCCTATCTGGCAGTTCTTATTTACGTATTTACTTTTGGCTCGTTTAAGTGCTGGTAGTTGATGCTCAGATGACAAGCAATATATTCTTCCTGTCAGGATGAAGCAGCGCAATACATTTTTCATATGCAAACTCCAGAATATAATTGTATGTTTGTAAAAGTAATTTTATCACCAAAAATTAGATGACAGTCTCATCACTTTATAAAAATTCTGCTTATACAAGCATGTTTGATTATGCAAAAGTTAATCTGTCCTGCAAAAACCTATGCTTCAGTCAATGAATATCAGCCTGGCAAGCAGTTACTCGCTGGTGTTTTTTTCTGCTGTTCTGCATAGAAATTGGATTGTAAGCAGTGTAATAATAAGGTGTTTTTTGAATTACTTGTCTTCTGTTTTGTCCTTGCAGATGACAGTTTGATTTACATGGATCCTCATTACTGCCAATCTTTTGTAGATGTCAGCATAAAGGATTTCCCTCTTGAGGTACTATGGATATAGACCTGGCACTGTTTTCTTCCCATATGAATCAAACACTAATTATTTAGAGATGTTCTAGCTAGCTGCATCTTTATGGTTTTACAGTTACGAGTTATTTATCAAAGTTCTGCCCTCCTTTATAGGCCTGTAATCAACAGAAATGACCAGAGGTTAAAAACGCCATATGAGGTTTTAATTTTTACATCGTTAACTTACATCTTTTTATTTTTAAGGATTGGAAAGACTCAAAACTAGATGACTGCTTTACTTACGTATTTTTTCTGTTGGAGAAAAGGACCAGCATTTGGAGATCTCAAACCCGATTAACTTGGATATACACTGGGTTCATTCATTTTTGGTTGTGTTTTCATAATTTTATTGTGTTGGAAATTCAAGCTGCAAGGTGCCCATAGTCAGTTTGGAAACAGAGTTTCTTCTTTAATGAGTTTTATTATTTTTAATCAAGCTGTCTGAAGGTGTTGGTACTGGGGTTGCTCTTTCTTTCCCTCCCAGCCCTTTTTAGGCTGTGACTTTCTTGGTGCCAGTAGGTGCAATGTGTCTGTGCCTGGGTGTTGCAAACCATGTTCTTTATTTTACAGTACTGTTTTCCCTTTTCTTTAACTTCTTTCCAAATAACTCGCATTGAAAATAGATAGAGCTTCAAGGAGGTTATTAAAGGACTCCATTTACAAGCACCATGGGAAAACATTATCAGCTGCAGAAGTTCAATAGCCACAGTACTCACAGTGAAAGCACTCAGTGCCATCTGTACAAACTCTCCTTGATCTTGGTCTGTCCGACTTCCTCGTGAGCTCCCAGACTCCTCAAAGCAGCTCCTATCAAGGTGGAAATGCACACTGGGTGCATGCATTGCTTAGGACAGCATCCAGGCTTCTGGAACAGAGCTGGTTATTAGTGCTAATTCCTCACACCACTGTGTTCTGGACTGAAGCACTCCTAAAGTGGAAATGCAGCTTCAGAAAAAGCAAGCTGCATTTAAATAAGGAGGAAGGGTGCATATGTATGCCTGTCACCCCCTGAAATACTCTCACTTCACATTGGATTCTTGAAGGTTTGCAGTAAAGTCCTGCAAAAATGGAAGTTTGTCTTAAGTAGCTCTTGAACTCACAGCTCAAAAACAGAATAGGTGTTCTTAAATTGGCTTGGTACACTGAGAATGCAAGTCAGATGGTGTATAATGAAGTTATATGGCTTCTGGTTTATATAGCAGCTAGGAGTTAACTTCAGCTGAGAGAGGACAATCGAATGAGTGTCAGCGTTCTAATTACTATCATGAAAAGAAATACCTGCTAACATACCAGTTCCAAGGAGGTAATATTTGGAAATTGATCACAATACCTTAATCACAACACCATTAAAAAGTATTAAGTATTTAGGGAAAGAGATTACATATATCAAAGGGCTAATGTTAAATCCTAGGGCTGACTTAAAGCAAACATATTTTTCAGTATGAGTGCTTAGCAAGATGCTGTAAGTGGCATGGCTTGCCAGGTGGAATTCTAGGGACCTCTGGAAGGTTAGAGGGTCCTGAATTCAGGAAGGGAACATGGTTGCTATTTTAGTTTCAGCCAAATGTATCGGAAAATATCTCTAAGAGTAATATAAGTTTCTGCCTGGGATATCTTTGGATTTTCCCTGTCGAGGTATTTGAAGGGAGAGATGCCGAGTCCTGGCTCTCCACCTATTTTGCTGCTGCTTTGTGGCAGCAGCCAGCGATTATAGCCAAGATCTTTGCCCCTTAATGCTAATAACTGCTGTAAAATACAGCGCCTTCTCTGAACATTTTACACTTTAATTGGGTAAGGCAGACAAAAGGTGGGGAGAGCGCAGGGATGTGGAGCTGAAGTGACTTCCTTAAGGTCGCACCGCAGCTCAGCGGCCAGCCTACAAAGCATACACATCTTTTTGTCTTCTGTTCCCGTGACTAATTCTGCACATTATGCTGCAGGCTGGCATGAATATGAATTTCCAAATAATAAGAAGGTTTTCAAATGTATTTTGAAGGCACGCAGGCTGCCAGCTTGGCTTGATCGCGCTGTAATGCTTTTCTGCAGACGGAAAATATATTGCAATTTAATGCTTAGTGCATTTAATAGCATTATATCTTTGTCCAGAAATGTCAAAAGTAAACAGAAATTGCTTTCTTAGTGTGGATAGTTGCTTGTTAGATTTATCTGTAGGGAGTATTTTCAAAATTGACAAATTGTCCAGAATAAGTTGGAAATCAATCCACTCTGTATTGGCTTCCAGAATCCATTTGTTTGGAGGAGTGGAAAAAAAATGCCTACCCACTTCTCTTTGTTGTGTGGTGATTTGTGTAGCATTAAGAATACTGCCCTGAACGGTGCAGCACAACTGCAGGCAGAATGTTGGTGGTGAAATGTGAGATCTAAGGCAGAATAAATACGTGAAGCATTTATGGATTTGGTGACTCAGGAAGGAAGATTCGGAAGATTCAGCCTTCAATTTCTGCTTTTGAAACCTGAATTGGGGAGAAAAAAAAAAAAGAGTCCAGGATGAATATTAATTCTAATCTTTGCTTAGATTGTTTTGTTGTTGTTTTTTTGTTTTTTTTTTTTTTTAGCAGAGGTTGAATAGAAACAGCTCTCAGGTTTGTAAAAGCAACTAAACAGCAGCACCCACCCCTGTGTAACACGCTGTCAGATGCTCTCACACCAGGTAACCGGTGCTGCTGTCTGCTGTAGATTGACTTTGCCTAGCAAAAAAAAAAAAAAAATTAAAACTACGAGATGGGTTTCTAGCCTAGGGACTGCTTGACGTTGTCTATCAGGGGTTGCTGTTGCTGCAGTCGAATTGCATTGCAGCAGCTGTGATTCTGTGCAGAGGAGCCGTGCTGGTGCTGCTAACGGAGCCCCGGCGTTGCGGTGTCAGCCCCGCGCTGCCCAGCGCCGTGCCACAGCGGCTCGTATTGAACCGTGCAAGGACACCGAGCACAATATGCCCTGGGGGATGCTGATCCCCTTCAGAAGTTGTGACCAAACCTGCGTTTAGGTCGGGCGGTCGCTGTGTTGCAGCGCCGTGCGGACGCGGTGCTGTTAGCTGCAGTGCCGAGCTGTGCCCGCCCTGTCGGCACGGGAGCCGGGGCTGCTGCTCCGCTGCCGGCGTGAATCCACAGCCTAACTTGTGCTTTACCAAGAGCACAGCTCCTGTGATCGGTGAGCACACAGCACCGTCAGGGTAAATGGCAGATGGGTGTCTGTTCTCTCAGATACTGCCAAAGAAAGAAGAGTGGCGAGGGTGCTTTGGGCTTGTTTGTTTTATCTTCTCTGCCACGGCTGCTGATAGCATCAGCTCCCAGGGCTGTCACATCATCATCTGTCATGGAAAGAGATTTTGCATTAAGAAAAAATATGTATTTATAAAGCAGAGCGTGCTTTTCTTTGGTTGTTTGGGGTTTTTTTTTCCTACTTGTGGATTACTGTAATACAGGTTTTTGTGTGTGTGTGTGGTTTTGGTTTTTCTTAACCCATTTCATTTACCAAAGGAAAATAGAAGAGGTTGGATTATGCCATTATGTGGCTTTTATAGAGGCTGGGGGAGGGAAGGGGCAATGGGCGGTGGTAGTAAAGCAGTAATTGTGAGATAGTGCACAAGCTGTTACTGATTCAATTTGCAGAAAAACATTCACCTCCTCTGCCTTGGGAACGTTCATAAAGCACTGCTCAAGCTGCGATAGATGTCAAACTGCCACGGTGCCACCAGCAACTTTGGCGAATGCAGCATCACTGCAAGGGGCTTTGCACACGTAAAGCGTGTGGAGAGGGGCAGAATTACTGGCATGTTGGGGGGGAAGAAATAACTTTAAGGATTTGCTGGGTTTTAACACACACGATACAGGGGATTGTATGTTAAGGCTGTTCATTAAGGCAGAAAAAGTGAACGTTTGGGTCTGTGCTATCCTGAACCTTAACAATCTATCTGATGGTTTTTAATCTTGCACGTTGCAGTCATTCCACTGTCCTTCTCCCAAAAAGATGTCATTCAAAAAAATGGATCCGAGCTGTACGATAGGATTTTACTGTAGAACTGTGCAGGACTTTGAGAAGGCTTCTGAGGAAATAACAAAGGTGGGTGTCGGAGCTGCAGCCCTCAGCCCAACTGCGCGTGTGCTGCGTGCGGGTGAGGCAGAGAACCAGCTCGGCCGTACCAAGCAGGAATCATTCTTTTCTCGGTATTTACTGCTGCTTTCACAATCAGAGAGATCTAGATTGGTTTTCATTCCATCTGTTTTCACCGGTACGTGAAGCTGGGGGTGATGGGCGTCGGTGCTGCCGGGCGGCGCCGCGAGGTGGCGCTATTGAAGTGAGAATATTGCCGAGCTGCCCCGCGCCCCGCGGCGCCTTCCGAAAGGCACCGAAATCCCTCGGGAGGAATTTTTTTTAAATGGAAGTGTTTGATCGGGTCAAAATTGTCTGTTATTTCTTGTTAGCCTAAGTGCTGTTTGTGATTGCATTGAAATGTAAAGCGGCGCCTTTGTAATTCGGTGACAATGTTTTGAAGTCAGGTATCACCCAGTAAATGTGTCTGCTTGGGTCCTTCCACTTGGACAGCACAGGTGGAGGTTTACTTAGGTCCAAAGGTAATCGACCTTTTTTTGTCTTGATTATTCCAGCGTATGAATGCTTGACTAATCTGTTGTATTAACGGCGGTAGCAAATAACAGTGTTCTGTGATGTAAAAAAAGGATTCCAGAGCAGCAGGACTGTTCATGATATTAATGTTCTAACCATAGCAGTTACCACATCCATACAAAGAATGAATGTTCGTGCAGCATTCTGATTGCCTTGTTAGGTGGCATTAGCATTACAGTTAAAACAGCATTTTAAACTTCATATTCGGTAGATTTTGATTGATGTTGAAGTTGTTTCTTTTGATTCTTACTCAGTGAGGTAAAAAATTTCATTACAAAATCACTTGCATTGGAAGTTCTGCTTTTCTTTCTCCTGTTTTGAGTTCGGGATGAAGCACTTTTGTTTCCCTGCACATAAGCTGTGAAAACAGTCACGGCTCACAGCTCAGAGACTTAAATCTGTGCAAGCTGTTTTCCTCATACTTTGGATATCCCTCTAATGTTAATGACATTATTTTGTATCAGTGCATTTCAGACACAGCAGTTTGGTAATACAGGAAAGTGTAGATACAGATGCCATCTGAAAAACATTCGGTGGTCTTTCAGTCCTTCACATGCTTTGTTTTTTCCTGCTCTTCTGCATTTCCTCTTGCAATTTGAGCACTGTAACTCCCAAACTGTTGGCACAGCGCACTCAGTTTGCTGTGTGCAGCCGAGGTTAACAAACTCAGATTCTTGCTGCATTTGTGGCTAATAAGAGATGGGAGAAAAGGGCTTGCTTATATTGCCTGAGGATAAACCTTATGTGCCAAGTACTTGGGGACAGAGAAATAAAGGCACTGAAATCAGGGGCCCAAATTGAGAAAGTGGTGAAAATCCATTCAAGTTGCCCTTTGTTTCTGTACTTGCCAGTTACTTAGCTGCTGTAGTTTAGTTTGGAATTAAATAGCTGGTAGATTGAGGGACAAGAAAATGCATCCAGACTTGAACAGTGAAATAGTAAAAATATTGGTGGTTATCAAAGCACTGTAGAAATCCCATCACAGTGGCATTTGAAGAACTTACAAGTAAAATAGACCTATCCACTGCCATTCCCCTGTTAGAGAATTATTGCAGCAATTACAGCCCTGGTCCCACACGTGCTTACTTTGTACCATGTAAGGCATGCCTGCAAAACAGAGCAGGAGCCATTTTTCTTGAGTTTGGCCACTGTCTTTGCCAAAGGCAGATTCAGCTGCAATAAGAATGTCCTACTGCTGGGTTCCTTGTTTTTCCATATTATAAACCAACCCCAGCTACAGATCTCCAGAACGGCTGGTGTGAAGTGCTCTTAGAAATGAGAACTTTGCAAAATGTACTCTTTGGTGCCTTTTCAAAGTCACGAAATACATACTTTGGCACAGTTTTCTGTTATAAAATAAATAAAACCCGAATATCTGACTTTACCTGTGGGCTCCTATCTGGCTGTGTGGTCTCATAAGACTTACAAATGCTTTGTTTCCTGACCGACTTTTTTCCTTTCTTCTGCAAATACTCATCTGTTACTCTTCCTTTGCTTTTGCTTGTTACTCAGCGTATGCCTTCGCCACATCTCCTTGCCCTTTCCCCAGCTTTCACTTTAGAATAGCCAGTGGCCATTATAATAAAATAGAATGAAGTGGAGAGTTTTGAACGACAGTAAAGAGAAAGGAATCAGAGTGGCTTTTTCACTATCACAAGAAATGGAAGGAAATGTTTGTTTAAAAGGAGGAGGGGATGTTTAGCCTGTGCAATGCGTTGTTCTAGTATGATAATTAAGATAATAAGAGATGCGTTGTCCATTTCACAGCCATAATTAGATTAATGTAACTGCTCACCGTATTTCTTCATTTCCGGTGTGACATCTTATATCTGGTGTTTTGCATTGTAGATGCTGAAATCTTCATCCAAGGAAAAATACCCCTTGTTTACTTTTGTGAAGGGTCATTCCAGAGACTATGACTTTGCTTCCAGTCCACTCCATGAAGAAAATGACCTTTTCTCTGAGGATGAAAAGAAAAGATTGAAGAGATTTAGTACTGAGGAGTTTGTCTTGCTGTAAGGACATTTCCCACCAGGTGATGGGCAGCTCTCCAGGAGAACACTTGCCTTCAGAAAAAAAAATAAAATAAAATGTGTCCTCCTCCTCCAAAAAGGCAAGCCGTGCTGAAATTGGTCTATTTTCATAAAGAGGATAATGTTTTATATGTCAATAGTCTTCAAAATGTCATTTCCAAATGTACTAATTGCTGTGGTTCACCACTAGCTGGATGATGTGAAGGTTGCCTGGCGCTGGTGCACAGGGGTGGCACTGCTTAGAGCCAGCTCTGCTGACGTGTGCCTGGCTCCTGGTGTCACCTCCTAAAGAGCTGCTCCCAACCCTGACCTGCAGCCCTCGCGTTCTTCAGTCTGGGACAGGTCCTGAGCAGAGCTCAGCGCTTTGGTTTTCTATCACAGGCACCCAGCCCTGGGTTTTGGGACCGTGGTGCTGCATGTGCTGAGGGCAGAGCTCTGACCTGGGTCACGTTAAGCCCAAGTAGCAGTTAGTGCAGCACTTGTGAGTTACCTTTCGTACACCGCGCTGCTCAGATGGGAGTCTGATACAGCAGTCGTAATTGTCAGTTGCAATACTGGTATAATTATATAGGCTCAATTGTGAGTTAAGATACTATTTAGCAGTATGATTTTATAATGGCTTCTCATTAAGCTTGCTTTGGAACCTTAATATGAGGAGTGAAGATAAAGTATTACCTTGCCCCACAATTTTTAAAGGTTATACTATTAAATTAACTGCAACCAATCAAAGCAGCTGAGGACAATTACTAGAGGAGTGGTGTTTGTTTCCTGATCCAGCTATCGCAGTGCTGAGGCTCCTTTCCTGCTGGTGCAGCTTCTAGATCGAAGCAAACAGGGCAGCGGGTGTTTAAATTTCCAGGTGTGATTATTCTTTTATATGTTGTTACTGTACAAATGACGACTTGATAGCGTGTGTTCTCAAACTGCAAACAAGTGTACATAAACAGGTCCATGTTTTAACAACGTAAATGCAGTATTTAAAACGTGTATCAACGCTGCTCAGAAAATAAAAAAGGTGTGAGACACGAAATGCGTGCGCCTTCCTCGTTTGTATTAGAGCCTCTAAGAGTGAATATAATCCTGCATCTAAAAAAATACTGTAAGGTGTGAATACTGTGTTTATTTGCAATAAAGACAAATTTTATTGTTGCGTTGTAAACCAAATGTTAACCCATGCTAAGTGCCATTCAGGCACAGAAGGCACAAATGTTGTCTCTCCAAATAAGCAGCACATGTATTCATTAAAGCACCTTTTTGCCTTTTATGAGAAAGAAATGACGAATAGTTGGGCTTCAGGCAGAGCCAGCTCGGGTGTGTGCACGTGTCAGGGCTGGAGCGTGCGTTTTCAGGTGCTAATTGAGTTAATATTCCAAGAAGCCAAAATGAGATTATTGGTGGTTTCATCGTTTTCAGAAACAGAAAACAAAGGCACACATCGTTTGTCTAAATTAGTAACCTCTGCACGGTTAAATCACAGCGATAATTGGCATAATATTTTTACATGCTGCATGTATGTGAGGATGTTTGGCTTGGATCTTACTTAATATTTTTCATTAATAGCCCAGAAGAGGGAGTAAACGACGTATTTATGGAATTTAGATGTCAAAATGAGGAGAATTGGGTATGTCACTGGGAACTGGAAAATAGGAGACTCCTGATTAGTGAGGCTCAGATTCATGGAGCTTCAGCAAAGAATGCACAACTGTCCCCTGGATCCTTTGGGTGACAGCAGGCAGGAATCAGGTGTGCAGTTGCATCGTGCTTTCACAGTGCAAGAAGTGTTGGAGGGCCGATGCTGGGCTGCTGCCAACCAAACTGGCCCAAAGGCCGACACACGCAGCAAAGAGCAATCCTGCATGCAGTGGATTAGCTGAATCAATAATGCCTTTTCCATTTACAACTTCTGTTGTTGTAGTCATAATAATAAAATGTAATAAGCTTTAGAGACTGTAAAGATCAGGAGCCTGCAATAGTAATGAAGTTGGGAGCGGTACTCAGCTGCATGAAACTAAGAAAAGGCAGAGCCGTGCAGTGGATTTGCTCCTGAGTGTGGCATTGCTGGTTTCTACATTGCAGGTACGTGCAGAGCATGGCTCAAGTTCCTGCAGGCCTACACCAGGAGCCAGCTGGAGCTAAGGGACAAATCTGCCTCCCGAGCTGCCCTGGCTGCGTGCAGCTGCCCACTGGGCTGGCTCTGACCTCGCACCAAGCAGAAAGGAGCGGCTGCTCCAGGCCTTTGGGTCGGAGGTTTTGTGCTGGGAATGGCCACACGGAAATAAGAGCTACAGTGCACTTGTTAGGAGGAAAAATGTCAGTCTGCCATCCCGACGGCAAACTTAAAGGGGAGAAAAAGTTCCGTTTGTCTCAGCCTTCTTGCAACGTGTTCATAAAGAAACGTAGTGTTGGAAACACGCAGAGTTTATTCAAATAGTCCTTTCAGGCTGAGGGCTGCCATTGTTCACTATGGTTCCTCGATCTGTTACCAAGCCCTTCTCCTCACCACAATGGTGTTTTGTGAGCAGCTGACCACAAGCAGCTATTAAAAACTGACAGCTATTTTCAGATTGTTTTTCCTGTTTCTCATGCAAGGCTCCAGCACTGAGAAGCCCACTTGTTGCCCTGGTGCTGGAGATCCATGTACAGTGGTGACACAAGTTAAATTACCATGTTACTAGAAATTAATGTTTTTCAGTAACTACAGGGGACTTTAATTGGAAACTATGTTAATTGCATAGTAATTCTCTTCACCTCGTCTGCATTACCTCCTGAAAACCGTGCAATTAATTTGTGTCATCACTGTTGCTGCTGCTGCCTTCAAACACAAACCAAAGGAGCATTAGTTACCCACACCCAGCAGTGGCCTTTTTCCTTAGAGGACTCCACGAACCCCTGCTTGGTGGCACCGGACTGCACAGACCACTAGCTAGTGAGAACTCATCTCTACACAAAGCAGCCTGGAGGATTGCAGACCAACTTCCAGAACGTCTCAAAAGCCACTCAGGACCATCGCCTAGGCAGTGCCTTGGGCTTACATACTTCTTCCCTTCGGTGGGTTGGTTTTTGTCCCCATCCCAGCCACGAAATGCTGGCAGTGGAAGCAGGTGAGTCAGTCAGTGACAGCGCCACGTGTTTGAGGATGCAGAGATGGATCTCCTATTTGCCATTAATTACAGTAAGAAAACGGACTCACTCTGGAGAGCTGATTTATTCCTGGAGATATTGACAATCTCTTAAACCAAATGATGGCATGAAAGGCAACCGTGAGTTATGAAAGGTCAATAATCCCACAAATGAATACGAACAGCCCACCCTGCTTTCTGCTCGTGAAACATTTTCATCCGCTGCCAAAAAGATGTAAAGAGACGTTGGAGTGAGGTGGGATGGAGCCCTGAGCAATCATCACTCGACCACATGACTGCTTATCTTCAGGAGACGATTTCTGCTGCCTAATTGAGGCTAACTGAGCTTTCTAAACAGTTCCCTTCCCTGTTTGTAAGCAGTTCACGGGCAGCTGTAATTGTTTGATTCCACGGTGCGCATAGTAAAAGGAGCTTTACTTAATGACTGCAGAAGCCCTTCTCATGTGAGAGCTCTCTGGTATTTATTCACACCAGAATTCACAACGCTTCTGTTTTCTATGAATGCTCCTGCAAATAAAAACTTGCTCACTCTAATGTTTATGAATAAATGTGGTCGTAAATGCCATCAAAGCAAGTCAGCAGGGCTTTATTTATGCAAGAAGATGCACAAATAAATGTGAGCTGTTTTTGCCTAGCTGTAGTGGGTGTGCAGGCACGTTTCAAAGCCAAGGCTTTGAGCACTCTCCCTTCAGCACTCACTCATAATTATTTCCCATCTACTCCTTCCTTACACTCTGATCCTGCCGGTGAATCCCCATGTCCCAAGGGAACAGTATTAAAAGTCAACGTTTTGGGTATTTATCCTCACGCAGCGGTTTGTGGGTCAGAGGATGAGGTCACCCAGGGCAGTGGGAGCGCACGTGATGCCCGGGATGGGGATGCTGGGATCAGGTGGAGAAGAGGCAGCAGGGATGGTAACTGCAGCCCCGTGCTGTCCTCAGTGGTAACAGATACCCAGAGCTTTAATGTGGAGCAAGGGGCTCAGATTTAGGCCTATATGGAAGAGGTGGGACAGGCTGTTGCCACCCCATCTCAGTCAGTGCCCTAATTAAGCATAAGAGAATTGTTTTTCTAAAGCCTGAGTGTCAATTCCTGTTAAAGAGAACTAAAATGCACTGAAACTGATGTGGCAGGAGCTGTGGAGGTATTTATTTATGGGAAGAGGAAGTAGAAAAGGAAGCGTTGTCTCTTCTGTATTGATGTTCCTCTACAATCAAGCCTGAATTTAGCGAAACACTTCATGCTATTGGTGAGAAAATGCAGATGCAATAACCAAAACCCGGTACAAAGGCATTAGGATGGGGAGTTCAGAGAGAAAACTGAATTTTTTTAGAGGTTCACGGAGAAGAAACTCAGCAGATCACAGAGATTCTATGAACCACCATCCCAACCTGACGGAGGCCAAACCCTCAGCTGTATTGGGCCTCCCCAGCGCAGGTGAGAAGATGTGCTGTTCTGTGGCAGGAGGAAACACTGAGAACAGCGCTTGTTAAATACAACAAGCTCACGTCTTTGCAAATATATCAAGTGCTTTGGCCTTCCCAGATCAAGCAGTGGTTTGTTGTTTTCATGCTAATACAAATTCTTGTATTAATAGGAGCATGGCCTCGGGTTTCTCCATCCGTATGGGAAAAAGTTGCTTGTCTGATGGTAAACAAAGAATAGAAGAATCAATCCACTGTCTTCACTTTAAAAAAGATGGTATGAAGCAATAGTGAAGCAATTTTAATTGTGACTGTGTAACACTTGCAATCAGTAAGATCATTTGTGTTCTGTTTTTAGGATTCAGGGCACTAAGGAGTACATACAGCATTAGAAATGCAAAACATGACCGCATGTTCTCAGGATTTTGTCAGCGCTACATGAAAGAGCACTTGTGCTGGGATGCTCAGCTCTGAGGGTATTCTCTGTTCAGAGTGTATTTACAGAGATGTATGAATATTTGATTAATGAGTCATGGTCTCTGGAGAAATTTAATAACTGTACTGCCGTACAAAGCCAGCTCCTCAACTGTTAACACAGCTGCCAATAGTGTCAGTGACACTGAAGCCCCTTCTGTATCTAATGTATGCCACGGAGTAAATTCCTTTGTTACAAGAGAATCCATGGGACGCTTGGCTCAGTTTTCTGTTCTGAGCTGTTGCTCAGTTTGCAGGCTCAGATTTGTAAAGATTTTTCCAGCGGAAACAACAGTGGCACACGAAGGGCACTGCAGCAGCTCCACCAGGCTGTGTTGTTACCCCCATTACCTGAAGGTCGGTTCTGAAGAACTGTTTTAATAGTTCTTGTGTGGAGTACTGTGTTCTGGAGTACTGTGTCCAGGTGTGGAACCCCAGTATAAGAAAGACAGGGAGCTGTTGGAGGGGGTCCAGAGGAGCCACAAAGATGAGCAGAGGGCTGCAGCACCTCCCGTATGAAGACAGGCTGAGGGAGCTGGGCTTGTTCAGCATGGAGAAAAGAAGGCTGTGGGGTGACCTCAGTGCAGCCTTCAGTACCTAAAGGGAGCCTACAAACAGGAGGGGAGTCAACTCTTTGAAAGGGTAGATAAGAGCAGGACAAGGGGAAATGGGTTTAAGTTGAGGGATGGAAGATTGAGGTTGGATGTCAAGAAGTTCTTTGCTATGAGAGTGTTGAGGTGCTGGAACAGCTGCCCAGAGAGGCTGTGATGCCCCGTCCATCCCTGGAGGTGTTCAAGGCCAGGTTGGATGGGGCCCTGGGCAGCCTGGGCTGCTGTGAAATGCGGAGGTTGGTGGCCCTGCGTGTGGCGATGGGTTGGAGATTCATCATCCTTGAGGTCCCTTCCAACCTTGGTCATTCTGTGATTCTGTGTGCCTGAGAGTGAAACAGGCATTACCACTGCCCAAATTGCTGTCTTCACTGACTATTTTGACTATATTCTGTAACAGCATATTCAGCCTGCCGATGAAATAAAACCCATCGAAGCTGTTTGTTGTGCATGTGCCTTACACTTGTGTGATCCAGTTTACAAAATAGGAGACAAACAATGGATGAAAACACTGCTGCACTGCAGACTGACCTGGCAAATGCTTCCATCCATAGCGAGAGAGGAGAGGCTGCTCGGAGCTACAAAGCCTGCAGGGCAGAGCATGCCCCCATTGCAGAAGTGTTCCTCATTTCTGTAGAGCCGTTTCCCTAAGAAGAATTCACCACTAATTGTGTCATCTCTCCATTTTTATTCCCCACACCCGTGAAGAGATCCATTTCCACTTCCTAAGTTCGGTGTAGATTTTAGTGGTGTTACTGCAGTTCAACTGCTTTAAATAATAGGGGGAAAAACGTCAAAAAAAGATAAATTTAGTGCAGAGGCTTTCACTGGAAGCTTTAACTGCAGGTGAGAATTATACATGCTATGCAGAATTTCCTGCAACACTTCTCCTTAGGGCCACAATGCATTACAGCAGACGTATAATGAAGCTGCTATAAAATCCGTGGTAATTAAGGGGGATTTGACAGTAATTGCAACAGTGAATCAACTTAATTATTACCTGCTTCAAAGAGAGCTAACCTGATGTTATAATCTAACCTTTCCTACTTCCAAAATGAGAGATTAAACAAGTATATGCAGTATTTAAGAATTAAATCTGTTGAGACAGAATTCTATTAATATACTTTTTATATACATTTTTATCTATATGTGTGTATATAGATACAAAGCAGCTGCAAGAACAGCACCATAACCCGACAAACTGCAGATACAAGGTTTGTATGCATTCATAAAATAAACAGAACCTCTCTGCATCTCCGAGGCAAGCCAGCTCCTCTGCTATCTGCTGAAAGCACTGGGACCTATTGCAAGGCCGCTGCTATAAAACGCTACGACACACACAAGCCTAGTTCCTTGAACAGCCTTGTAAAGGGGATGTGATGGATGTATTGTCTTCCTGTGCTTAATTTTAAGCAAACTATTCTGGAACACACCTAAGGTGTGCTGTAAAGCTGGCAGCACTCAGGTTGCACATCCTGATATGGCTACAGCAGCAAACCCTTGGCAGTGAACGCGCTGTAATGGGAGTCTCAAGTTTTACACAGCATATCTACTTCACCCAAAACTGGTTTGCTGGTTTTCAGTGATCTGCCCTTGAATGAGAATGAAGCTTCTTAGGATGCCTTTCAGTTGTTTTGAAGCTGAGGCCAGGAGCAGAGAGCTCCATAGATTACAGAACAGCCAAGTCCAAACCTCCAGATGCTTCCTCACCCTGTGCCTTCAGACCATCAGCACCAGGCTGACAAGATGTTGGCCTATTCACTTCTACCATGACCAATTCAGCAACTTCAGCTGCAGCATCGTGGAGGTGAACCTCATGCCACCCTCCCAAGGCCTGTTAGGTGAGCCCATAAGTACAACCATTGCCTTTGCCTGTCTTTTCAGAGCTTTTCCGGATGCATTACCTGAGAGCAGGGCAGGCTGGGGGCCACTGGTCCAGCTCTCCCCCGGGCTGGGACAGGCAGCACTACAGGCACTTCAGTAGCAGCATTCTAGAAGATAAGAGGTAAAATAAAGCACTGCCTTCAGAAAGTGAGAGGTGGGCATCAGCATCGTGAAAACAACACAGCAACTCTCACATGGGGTTCATGTGCAAACCTGACAAGACTGCTTCAGCTCTGCTCTGAAGAAGGGCTTCAAAGCACAGGAGAAGCACTGACCCACCCCTGCCCTTACAATAAATCCACCCACGTTTGCTTCTTCTTGTTATGTTGAGAAATGATAAATTAAAACAACCTCCTGTTTCTTTGTTTGTTTTGGGTCTCATAGCCCATCTCATGCTGCTATTAATAACTAATTTTTATTACTACAGACCTGTTTTCAAGGAGGTAACAAGCTGACAGTGTTGAATAGACAAATCCTGAAGAGAGAATTAATTTTTTATTGTTATTTTGTTGTTGAAGATATCATCTCCCTGAAGACATAATTTAGCAAGAACAAAGCCTGCCATTACATTAAACCAAAGCCAACCCATCTTTAGGATGCACTATAAGGAGACTACAGCTGTTGGATGGAAACTTAAAAGCCTGCCAGGCTCCAGCTAGTAGTGTACAGTAAAAGTGGTTAAGAAAAAAAAAAAAGCCAACTCAGCTTGATAGTTGCATCAACCTTACTCTATTGCTCACCTTGTCACTGGAATTTAAGAAACCTAACCTGCAGAGGAAAGCTGACTGATTTCTTTCTGCCAATAATTAATTGCATCTATAAACTACAAAAGCACCTGGGTGCTCACCTGGGGACAGGTGCTTCCCACCCACAGCTGGCACGGAGGCTGCTGCTTGGTGAAGGTGCCCCTTTCTGACACCAGCAAGATCTTGTCCAACCACCAGACTCAGGCTCTGCCGTAAGCTGGACAAACTAAATACAGCTGAGCACCTTCCATCAAACCAGCTCATTTCCCTCAAGAAGGAATCCCTCTGTGCTGGTAGAGGCTATGTGCTTCAAGGGGGGGATTTACCCACGAACCGCTGCTTCTTATGGTCATTAACTGCCTTCAGCTGCCATATATAATTGGCATTAAGATACCCAGATAAGCACCTGCACCTTCCTTTTTGCAGTCCTTGAGCAATGATATACTCTTGTTGCTGACGCCTAGGATGTTTTTCCTAGGGATTGATACTGCTCTCCTTACTGGAGCACGTGGTGAGGTGCTGGGGCTGTCATACTGGTTGTAGTGGTGGATCTCTGCTCCTGTGTGAGTAGAGGAAGTGGTGCAACTTAAACAACAAACTTTTGCTGGTGCCTTTTGTTGTCTTTACAATGCATTTTAAAATAAATGAGTGATTAACACAGGAAGCAGTGCTTACGGTGCATGCTCAGTAACTATTTTTTCATAACGTATTAATGGATTCAGAGTTGAACTCCACTAAAATCTGGATTTATTAGAAACGCTCCATGCATTTCAATGCAGTTTTCCCCATGAATCTCGATATCTTACATTATTTCAATAGAGCTGACCCTCTGATTCATTAGAAATGCTCCAATATAACCAATGGAGCATTTCTAATGATTCTGGTTTTACAGCAAATCCAAGGGTCAGCTGTACTGAAAACAATAGTGCTAACCTCTAGGTTTATTAGTAAAATGCGTCGTGTCCCAGTGGAGCATTTCTAATAAATCAGATAAATAGGGATCTCCCAGAAAAAAAAAATACTGGTGAAATAGACAAATGGATTTCCTATTAGTGGGATCGTTTAAAAACAAAGACTGATTTTAAAATAGGCTTTTTTTGGTTGTTCATTCTAATGTAATCCCCTCCTACCTGGAGTTTGGCTTTTCGGCACTAAAGAGTTGGTGAATGTTCTTTGTGTGACAGTTGTTGGAGTTGGAAGGGACCTTTAAAGGCCATCTGGTCCCACACTCCTGCAATGAACAGGGACACCTACAGCTCCATCAGGTGCTTGGAGCCCCGTCCAGCCTGACCTTGTAATGCCATCTGGCTGAGGAATGAGCACTGCTGTCTCCAGCTGCCAAGCGCTTCATCTCACCAAGGAAGGAGCCAAGGTGTGGCAGAACTGATGGCATGGGAGCTGCAGGATCTGGGCTCAGGGTTTTCTGCTGGGAGCTGGGACTGCATCCCTTTGCTCTCTGCTTGCTGCCTCCCTCATAGCAATGGGGAGGAAGGGTGAGTGGAACAGCTCAGTCGTGGGTGAGAAACTTACCTTCTGGAGGTCTTCCAATTCTAAAAAGCTGCCACAAAAGGCGTGGGCCACCACGCCAAGCCATGAAAAAGCAATTCTCATACATGCCACCACGACAGGCCCATTTCAACAGAGCAGAGTCCTGCATTGTTCTGTGCAGAAGCTGCGTTGACCCTGGGAGGAACACATAGTGCTTCATGGTAAGCTGAGACTGTGCTTCCTGCATAAGAGGTAAGGGGTTGGAGAAGTAATTTCAGTGACTTCAGATGCGGGTAGAATCCTTATTTACTCTGTACTGTCTGGATAACTCCCTGTGGTGCAGCTCCTGCACATAAACCACAGCTACAGCATCTGGACTCCCTGCTCCCTCTGGGTGAGCAGCAGCTCCTTGGCCAGAAGCCAGCCCATCTCACTTGGAACACTTTTCTTGTCCCCTTCACTGTGCTCCCCAGCAACTTCAAGAAATCTGCTGACCAGTTCCTCTGCAAACCTGAAAATAAAACATGCTGCAGCAGTGACAAATCCACAAAAAACAGAAACTCCACTTTAAAAATGATTGGTGTCTGAGTGCGTTGGGCTTTTTTTTTTTTCCTTGGTGTTTTTCTCTTCCCTGAGTTAGAAGCTTTTAGCTAGGAATGGAAACCGAGCAGTTCACATAGGAGTCACACCAAAAGGAGTTTTCCCAATGGGATGCAGGATGTCTGCCTCGGCGTAGGGCTGTTTTGTTGCCTGAGTGTGGGGAGATGCTGAACCTATCAGCACTGGTTCCCATAAGCACCCCATAAGGATGAGGGATGTATGTCCACCATGGATTTCCCAGCGTAGCGGTGCTCCTAATGCAAGTTCATGACAGCAAGGTTGTCCTTTAAATAAGAGAAATTCCAGGTTGGGGTGGAAGCCCGCTTGGTCAGGGGGATGCAGTGGGAGCAGCAGTGGGACTGGATGCTCTCTCCTCGCCCAGAGGCGCTGGCAGCAGCAGCAGCTCCTGCCCCTGCCCACCTCCCCCTGCCCACCTCCCCCTGCCCACCTCCCCCT
>NW_024962266.1:26890041-26897541 GCF_019238085.1 Lagopus leucura
CCCCTGCCCACCTCCCCCTGCCCACCTCCCCCTGCCCACCTCCCCCTGCCCGCTCCAGCACAGGCGGCAGTTTGTCATGTCAGGCCCTGCTGCTGAGCGCTGCGTCTGGGGCCTCTGGCTGTCAGAGGCAGGATTTCATCTCGGGGTCCCTCAGGCCATACAGAAAGCCTCAAATGTTCATTTGTGTTTCTTATTGTCTGGCCAAATCTGCGGGCTTAAAAAATATCCGTGAGTTTTAAGGCTGGATCCCCTCGTCGTTGCGACTTAGAAATTTGCTGGGTAATTTTAAAAGCCTTCAATCCGTTTTCTAAGAAATAGTGCCTTCTTCAACCCTTCAACTGAGTTATTTCACACAAACTGTTTATACACGGAATGTTTCCTTCTGCGCTGTTAATTTCCGAGATCAATCTCTGCCATTGCATTTTTGCAAAGCAGCTCCATTAAGGGTAAATATTGGTTTGCAGGTCTCATTCGCAGAGATATCCGATGTCTGTGTGATACGTGAGAATTTACACATGCAGGAATTAGTGCCTGTTTACCAGAATTTACATGGGCTTGTGTGCATCTATGCCACGGATGGCATTCCTATAATAATCTCCTTGTTTGCAGAGCATAGATTTATGCGCTCCGTATACACGCAATCCATCTGTAGAGCCATAACTTCATCCGCTGCTCGGAATTTATTTTGGCTTTCCACATCAGCTCCTTCAAACAACGCTAATTGTTGCAGAACCAAAGCCGTCGATGATAACTCTTTCAGGAATTGTCATGTTGTCTATAAATATTTAGCGACTGGATTGCATTGCCGATGCAGCCCCGGATTACAGATGAAAAGGTAGCATCTGCTGAAATTAAAAGTGGCCACGTTTTCGCTGTAGCTTAATTAAATGCCAAAATTTATCTACATTAACAACAAAGTGGTGAAATTTATTGATCAATTCGCATGATGTGAGTTGACAAATGGCCCGAGCAATCTCCATAATTTTCTACACGTGTTAAAATTTGTAATGAAAAAAAGCACACTATATTAACATTAAATGTGAAATGAAAGGGGGATTCTGTAATGGGAGCCGGTGCCCCGGGGCAGAAAGCTGTGTGCACTGCCCTGTCCAGGCGAGGCTGGCGGAGCTGTGTACAGATGGGCCTTTGACAGTCCTACAGCTGTTCTCCTAATTGTCCATTAAGTGTTCTATTGATTCTCTGATTCAAAGTACATGTCTTTCAGCTCAAGCTATCGTGTGAAGTGGCAGACACATTCCTCGCAGAATGACAGAGCTGCTTGAAACCTAAAAATGTGGGCTGCCAGTTTCAATTGAGGATCCGGCTTTCAAAGGGGAAGGCTTGGTTAAAGGAGCTTTGTAAGAGCTGCTTAGATTTTAGTTTCTAAACTTTTAGCATCAATCAATTAAAGCAGCAGCACGAGAAGTTTTAATTCCCTGTTAAGCATTACGGATCGCACCTGGCTGGCAAAGGGCTGCCCGAGGACGCCGGTCACAACGAGAGGACCGGCCCTGTTTAGCTGGATGCAGATTTCTTTCCCAGACCCTGACACATGTAATGATATTCTCATTTGACTTGCAAGTTCACTTGCAGCGTGTTTTTCTTTTAAAGGAAGATCATCTGCAATTGCAGATGATGCCAGTCAGACACCTGCTTCAAATCGTCTTCCTTTAATCTGAGGAGTGAAAGATAAGATGCATATCTGTTGCGAGGACCATAAATCTTCGGGGAAACAAATAGCCATAGATAAAACTGCAGAAGTTATTTAGTTCCTTTCCAAAAGAGGTTTATTAATCTGAAATTTTCAGCCTGTTGTGTCATGATTTGGTTATCATACGGTGTCTCATTTCTCACGAGTGGCAAAGCCTCGCGTTTCAGGCACAGAGATGAGGTCCTCAGAGCTGAAACCCATCAGTGGTATTTGGATCTATCACTGGTGCCAGAGAGCAAAACATGCAAATTGAAATGTGAAGCAAATAGCTGGGTGAACTTAGATTAGGGCTGCGCACAACTCTTATTCAGATGTTTCCTCTTTTTTTTTACTGAGGTATGTATTGATTTTATTATTAAGTTTAAACTGAATTCCAAATGATTGCTTGTTTGATTCTGTTTTGGTTTGGTTTGGTTTAATTCCTGATAGAAAACACGCAAACAAAGTGCTTATAGACTTACTGCTTGGGAACCATCTGCAGGAGTTGTGCATGCAGTCAGCTTCTCCCATATCATGTCACTTCTATCTGCCTTTCTATTTTTCTTTTTTAAAAATCCCCATCATTTAAATGAGACATGAAACTGTTTCGATAAAGCTGAAAATAAGGAGAACTATTTTCTCTTTGAGAAGATTTAATCCTTCATAGCTAATGAAAAACCACTCTCCTGTGAATGTTTAGGACCTGCTTATCCTTTAATCATCCCTCCTCATCTCGCTGCCCATGTTGGTTTTTGTGTGCCTCTACTCCTGACAGCCTTTACCTCCTGCTCCCATTGGTGGTGATCCAAGAGTCAGATTCACCAACACAGAGCCTAACAGATGACTTTGACCCATTAATCAAATTAGTTACGGCCTTTTAACTCAAACAAGAAGCTTGCTGATTTGAAGAGAATTAGGTTTGTTTTGGTTTTAACCTTAACCTATTTGTCTTTGGGACATCAAACTTACAAGCATCAGCAATGCTTAATCCTAAGCGAACCAACCAGATGGGCATTTTAAGAATAAAAATAAAATTTCTATTCATGCATCAAAGGTAGACAACGATGGGGAGGGAAAGGAAGAGAAGGAGGAAACAAAAAGGAAATAGAATATGTAGAGGGAGGAGACGCATTTCATGTTCCACAATCAGAGTTTTTCTCCGTGTTCCATAAAAAGGAATATGTGTTAAATTAAAGAAGTGGTGTAGCAAGCTGCAGAATGTTACACGGTGCCTTCTGTCCTTTTAGGAATGGAGGTTTAGGGTTTGAGGCATGGGGCTGAACAGCTGAACAATACAACCCTTGTGCCAAGGGGACACCCAGTTGGATTCACCGTCAGAAGAGTCTTCTGCACTTGAACAGACCATATATTGATACCTGCAAAACATCCCGCGGATCTATTTTAATTCCAGCACTTCCAATTACGCTGTTAGCCAGCTTTTAAAAAAGATTTTTAGAAGCCTTCAACTGTAGACTTTTGTCTTGTTGAATGAACTTCAGCTACACTAAATTTTAAGTAAATTTGTGATGACTGAGCAATATACATTGGCTGAGCTAGAATCCAATAACCCACAGGACAAATTAATTTTCAACAAAAAGGGCAGAAACCTCAAGTGCCATGAGTATATGGAATCTCAGTCTATCTCTCTGGAGCCATTTTTGCAAATCACTACAGCTATTCATAATCTAAATCAGTCTCCTTTAGCAGCAGAAAGATCTTTTTTCATGACAAAACAGAAGATGACATTCATTAGTGCCTAACTTGCATAAGCTACCTTAAATTTATTGGTGCTCTTATACTTATCTGGGTAAGAATTCCTTTGTCTACAGCTACAGGAAAATTCCGGATGTACTACTTAAAAATATAAATTGTCACTTTTATCAGAACTTTTGGCAGTTTACTTTATTTTAGAAGTAAAACTGGTGGTTAAGGTTTTAAGACTTCCAATGGGCGTTGTTTCAATCATGGTTAATATGCACCCAGGATAGCAATACCAGTGTAAGTGAGCAGCTGTACAAAATCCTAGAGAACTGCCACTGCTAAGAGCACTGGGTGCTAACTCTTCCCTGTATTTAAGTACAACTTATGGCATTGCAGAAGAATCCTATAATATGTGGGGGCGTTCAAAGAGGGACGCAGGACAGAGCTGTCCACCCCTCTTCTCTTCCAATGGATTATTTCTTACCTGTAAGACCCATTGGGCCGACCGATCTCTCTGCAAACATCACTTATGCTGCTGAAATGCAGGGTCTGATTATTATAAAAATGCACATTCGAGTCGGTATATAGGAAATAAAATATAAATGGATTTGCTTTAATGTGATGCAAGTGAATACTGGTCTTCATCCACCTGTTTTATAAACTCCATTTCCTGTCTTGGGTACAGACTGTTAATTCTGAAATGCATTCGGTTTGATGTCTCCTACTTGGGATACAACTGCAAGAAGTGCTATGACCTAAAGATTGACATGCATGTCATTTGTGCAAGTGCTCTTTATTTCTTTGTATAGTGGAAGAAGCATCTGTGGTAGCATCTGTTAAACTCTGGATGAAGAGGAATGATCACAGAGTGACTCTGGCCTCAAAACATGTGAACTGATGTTTGCTTACAATTTCTTTTACAAAGTGGAAGCGGCCAGGAATGTTTGAATCACAAATGAGATGCAAAATTATGAGAATGTTGACTGCCAGGACTGCTCTTCCTTTATGGGTGAAATGACCTTGTGGCAGGTCCCACACTGACAGCGGATGATGGTGAATCCACCTGAATGCAAGCACCAGGTATTCAGGCACCGAAAGGTGAAGGTGTGCTCTAATAGACAAGTTTCAAATGGTCAAAGACCTGCTGTGTAGCTCAAAATATTTTCTGAATTCCAGTTCTTGATTTCCATAGTAGAAATCATCCTTGAGAAGTAAGAGCTGAGCTACTTCCAGCCCAAAACATCCTGAGAAACAGTTCCATCAGCACTGCAGAAACTGCTCCTGCCTTGCTTCTACTGCCTTGTGATAGAAACAGCGGCTGGTTGGAAGCAACGTACAGATGTATCTTTGAAACCTTCAGGAGATGGGTCAGCACTGGCCGGGTCCCAGAAACATTTGCACCTTTCCACATTTCAGAAGACACTTTTTGTCAGGAAACTGAGGAGGACAGCTGCAACAGCAGCAGAACATCACTTTGCGGGAAGGAGCACAACCTGGCTCGTGAGACCCTAATGTGGAACAGAAATCCCATTGCTTCTCTCGTGCTCCTGTACAATGTGCAATATGCAGCTTTTCATCTTGTCATATGATTTATGAAATAGGGACAGCCGCGCACTGATGCCTCTGCACAGCCTGGCTGCGCTCCGCAGCTCTCTCATGTGAAGGATGGGGATGACACCCATGGTTAACCAAGAGAGGCTGCCAAGCATCCTCTGATGGATAGTGCAGAGATTGTAGAGCACAGGACTGGTAACAAGAACAAAATCAAGTTCTTGGCCTGCGGGCATTACTGCGTGTCTCAAATCAACCTTTCAAAGGGCGTTATTGCGTGAGAGTGAGAGCAGATCACAACAGGCTGTGATGTTTGCTTAATATTGTCAGTTCTCAGACTGCAGCCTATACCATCCCTGAGCAATTTGTCCTTTGGTATGAAGCTGATTGAGAGCAGAACCAAATGGCTCGATTATAAAGTTACCGTGGCTGCATCTCTTTAAAAGTGAGCTGAAGAACTTCAGCTCTGCTTTGTTCTGAGGAAATCTCTGCTGTAATTTGACAGTCTTCTCAGGGTGCTCCAGAGAGGGTAGCATAAAATACAAAGGCAATTCCCTTCCATCTGAGTTTGCAGCTTAAGCTGATGGTATGGAAATGAAGGTGAGATTTGTTTAAACCACTTCTGGGCAAAGCAGCCACCTCCAGCTGCCATATCTCAGTGTTGTAGTGGCAGCAGGCAGGGGATGGACCTGTGTGCAGGCAGAATGAGATGATCCATGCCATGAAATTTTCCTGGAGAGCAGTAAGGGTGCTTGGAAACCCAAATCAGAGCGGTTCAAACCACCCTCTTCACAGCATACAAGAATCACGTGCTTAAAAACCTAAAAAGGGAAGTTCAAACTGTTGTGTCAGCGAGCCTGCTGAGCACAGCCCCATCTGGATGGATGGCTCAGTGCCTGCTGCCCTTTCCTGAGGGTCAAGTAATGGGAAAACCCAGTGCCCAAGTGCTCCTCCGTGCTGCAGCCCCATCAGAAAGATGCAAGAGCTGCTGCAGCTCCCTTCTCAGCTTGGTGCAGTCTTGCTAGCTGAGAGTGGGGGTGAAGCCATTCCAATAACAAAGTCTCACTGAGTTGTTTTCCTGACTAACTCAGAGAGAAGAATATCAGGCCTGCTGGGAACACACAAAAAAACAACACCTGCACACCCAGGCATAGGCCTGGCAAGAGCTGCTATGTGGGACCAGCTGCATGTGCTGACTACGTGCACATTTACCTTTCACACCTTCATGTGAGAACATCAAGAACTCCACACAAAACATAAAACAAACATTTTCGGAGAGGGGAGATTTTGCAAAATGAACAATCCCTACAGGTAGTGACCATGGTTAACTCACATCTCCTTGCTCTCACAAGTGGTGAAAGAGAGGTCTGATTAAACATGATGCAAAAAGAGCTTG
The DNA here is from genome assembly GCF_019238085.1 of Lagopus leucura. Classification (NCBI taxonomy): domain Eukaryota; kingdom Metazoa; phylum Chordata; class Aves; order Galliformes; family Phasianidae; genus Lagopus; species Lagopus leucura. The sequence continues at coordinate 26,896,380 of NW_024962266.1, forward strand.
CAAGTAGCTCTGTTTACTAACATTTCAATTTCTATGCCTCATTTATTAGACTTAGAATAAAAAGGTTAGAGGGGTGTTTGGGATTGTCTTTAACCTTGATGATATTTCCACTGAAGCAGCATAATGGCTCTTAATTGCTTAAGTGAAGAGAACATGTTGACATGTCCTTCTTTGTGCTTAAAGCCCTGTGCCTAAACCATTATGCTAATTCAAGCATTATATACACCAAACTATTTATGGGACTGACACAAGTGATGTTGCAGGTAAAGGGCTGTGAAATGGTCTGTAAACAGAGAGAATTGATTCCAGGCCCAAAGCAATGCTGTTAAAGTCACAGACATTGAACAGCCAGCCCTACAATTTCTATCCAGATTGTCAAACTGGGTCAGACAGTGTCAGCAGGGCTGCCATTATAGATCAGATGGGTGGCTTTAATAATATGTAAACCAACCACATAAATGCAAATTAACATGGAAGCAATACGGACTTGACTGTCCCTTTTTTTTTTTTTTTCCCTTCCCTGCACACAGCATTTTTGGTCACAGGATGCTGAATGGCACCATTTGCTAAAGCATTTATAAAATAAAAGAGAAAGAAAGAACAGCAGCACTGCGACTTGCAGCCACCCAGCCAGCAGAGCAGCACTGCAGCTCGATGGGATCACAAAGACTGCACAGACATGAACCTCAGTACAGAAACAACCAGCCAGCTGGGGGGTTCATTGCCAACGAATCTATAGATTTTCTCCTGTTTTTCTCCTCGGGTCTAAGGCTAGCAATACAGTTTTACATATTGATTAAGTAATTTATCGTCTTATCTCGTGTTGTTAATTATAACCCGTAGTTTTTCCGCTACGAACAGAACTTTCCTTTAAAACCCTGTATATAATTTGTTGTTTGCATATCGCTAATTTCAGACAGCAAAACGAGACCAATGCCTTGGTCTCTGCATCTCTCCTGTGCACTTCCAGCAGACATTGCCCCGATTTTGATTCTCTTGCAGTGTTATTGTGAATGGTATCATTCATCCTCAACCCCATGTGTACCGTGTAAACCTTGGAGAGAGGTCCTACATTCAGAGCAGTTTGTAATCACTAAATGACGCTGAGTGCGAAACAGCAGATTTCAGGCCACCTCTTTTTAAAACAGAAAAAACATCAGTG